>NC_035439.2:98360677-98960677 GCF_002127325.2 Helianthus annuus | reverse complement strand
CTGAATGAAACATATTTTTTTTCAGACTACATATTTTAGTTAAAAAATACCTAAAAATTTATGATCTCTTTAACGTCTAGAAGGTTGATTACTCAAAGCATTATATGCATCTGTTATAAGAACTGCAGGACGAATAAAAGACTTCAAAACTGTTCCATTTAAATGCCTGAAAATAAAAAATCAGCAACAACATTATGCAACGGAAATAAATTCAATATATTTGCAGTTGGTATAGGGAATACCTCTCTTTGCGACGATTATACTCAACAGCATATATAACATCTTCTCCATCTTTAGTTATTTTCCAAACGATACCGCCCAAAAGACGACCAGCAACATGAGGTGCAATCACAATACCCTCCCCTTTTCCTGAAATAAGTTCATTGAATCAATAAAATAAATGTAAAGTGGACTTAAAACTGAATGATGAGTAATATATGGAATTCCTTGGTACCGTCTTTCTCAATGACAACAACCGTCGTTCTCCACTGATGCTTTTGTCTTGCTGTTACTTTTTTCATCACCACCCTGTTTTTTTGCGCCTTTTTTCGTTCTCTTCTCCTCCGGGGTCTCTTCATGATCCTCTTCTTCCGTCTTTTGAATCAGCAGCTTCTGTATCCTTATTCTCAGTCTCCTTGTCTGGAGCTTTTGCCATCAACTTCCATTGGCTCACTCTCGGGTTCTTCATTCCCTTTTTCTTCCCATCCTTCTCATTCTTTCTCATTTCAAACACGCACATTACACCTGACACAACATTGAAACATTAAAAGGTAATGAAATAATAATATTCTCCAAAACTCAATTAAAAGACAGAAAATTTGCATACCATGAAATGAGAATGCGGATGGTATTGCTGTAATTACAAAAGAATTTGATCTTTGATTTTGAGTGCGTGTTTGTTTTTAGCTATAAAGAGTGTTCACTGTTCTAAATTTGACTTTTAGGCTTGACTGATGTGCAAAATGAACCGAAGTCAGCTTCTTTTAGTGACCCATTTTACATATCAATTTTACTTGTGAACTAAAAAGATACTTGACTAAAGCTCCTCTTTTGATAACATACTTGCAAATTATTTGAATCGACTAAGAAAATTAGTCACCAAAGTCACCAACAACGTAAATTAAAAAGCCCATTAAAAATTTAAGAAAATAGCAGATCACATAATAGTCAATGAGTAAGAAAGCCGATGACCACTGTTAATCTAAACCCATATTTAATGTTTAGGGTCTTCGGCTAAGCTTTGGCATTTACTAAATGGGCTTCTTTCAATTATATTACTTTATAATTTGGGCTTAATTTATTCTATAACTTTTGGGTCGCAAATGGTCCGGGCTTATAAAAATTGGGATTTTAATAACATCAACTATCCTATTTTTTTGTCAGGGGTATCTTCGTATTTATTTAGGGGTATCCTTTGTATAAAACTGAAAAAAAAATACACTACGACTACGGGGTTGAGCCGTAGCGTGTGCTTCCCCTATTATTACATGGGCTCCGCCCCTGCCCTCAACTGCACCACCAAAACCTTTTGTCCCCAAAACTGAAACGCAACCCAACCCATTGCTAGCATCTCAATTATCTGCCAATTTACTAAAGCTGACAATTTAGTTTGAAAAAGAAGATAAAATACAATTATAACTTAATAAGTATTTAAAAAAAGACAAACCCTTAGATGTCTCATGAATGTAACATGAAAAAGGTACCCGGGAGAATGGCATAAGTAGGCTCAAAGAATAGATTAGGATATAATTCATTTATTCTATACTCCATTATTCTCAACATAAAATTTAACTCAAAACCACACCCTCTTAGGCTTGTCTTTTCATACCATACAAACATGACTAACAGGTCCAAAACAACCTTTTGATACAGGTCGTTGACACAAAAATAACTTTTTTTTACGGAAAATTTTAGATTTTTCAATAACTAACTGGTGAGTGGTGTGTCAATATGATTACAAAAACTACTACATTAAAGCTGAATGGTTGGCAATTTACCTGGTCAATCTAACCTTTCACAAGACCAACATAAATATTATGTTATGCGCTGACTTCTTTCTTTCGTCGAAGAGGTGCAATGAGATGACCAAAACGTGAATGGAACAATTGGCCCTTAGCTTGCTCAAGGTTTTTTTTTCGGCTGCACAATGAAAAGGAAAAACAATATTATATCAGCTACATCAACAAAAACAATCCTTATTGGGTCAATAACTACATATAGAAAAGGCTCTTAGAATTAAACCATCTTAGGTAAATAACAACCAGGAGGCATAACACACCCATTGATACCAATCTGTCACACCCCCAAAATCCACCCGCGGAGTACCACCGCTTGGAGGCGTGACATGACCAGGATCAAGCCATCAATCATATCAAACATAGCATTTAATAATAATAAAAGTACTTAAGTTCAAACAAAACCAAACATTATATAAGTAGCGGAAGCATAGTAGTGTAAACTCCAAAATAGTTATAAGTTCAATTATCGTTCATGATCCATATCCCACAACGACCTGCTCCTCCCTGTGCAAGCTCCATAATGTACCTAAGGTCCTGCAAGGCATGCAGCAAATAGTCAACAACTAGTTGAGCGAGTTCACAGAAAGTAAGTTCGTAATAATCATGTGTAAGTTCATCTAATAAGGCTTCCCAAGCAAGAATATTCTATTGGTGAGGGATTCTCACGTTTATCCTTTATAACGGGGCTTCCCATTATGGTACTTACTAGACTATCTCCAACCATGTGTTCTTCTTAATCCGAGAACAGGAATACGTACAGGGTCACGCAGGATTTACGTGACGTGCCCTTCCCCGAGGACAGTGGTACGTGTGGGGGCTGCGCAGGATTTACGCAGCGTGTCCTTCCGACCCGGAAGACAGTAGAAGGTATTGGGTTACGCAGGATTTACGTAACGTGTCCTCCCGACCCGGGAGACAATTGGCAATTACTGGGTTACGCAGGATTTACGTAACGTGTCCTGACTATCCTGAGGACGATGGCCTATAGTCTAGTGATTGCGTAAGTACGAGAAATCATTCCATATCAAATCATTCCAACCCAATTCCCACCCGGGAATCCCATGCCTTGGCTGTGTGAACTCACCTTGGTTTGCTCGGCAGATACACGAATAAAAGACTCTTGAACTAACAGTGGTCAACCACGTCCTAACAGGGTTACCACATAAGTCAGGTTCGGTTCAAGTAATGCACGTATACATCAAAACAAACACGTATGCACGTAAACAGTCAGCACGTTAAGTACACCACTTGTACGATTCAAATGCCTAAGCCCGAACTATACCCGACCCAACTTATAAGAGGTTCGACATAAAGGTCTCGGCCCAATTAAACATAAGCAGTCTAATTAGCAGATATGTAAACAAGTCCAATTACTTGGCCCAATCAATTGGGCCCGTGATAGTGTAGGTCTAAAACAGTGTACGTGCATAGCCGGTCTCGAGTCGCAACCAGCGATCTGTCACACCCCCAAAATCCACCCGCGGAGTACCACCGCTTGGAGGCGTGACATGACCAGGATCAAGCCACCAATTATATCAAACATAGTATTTAATAGTAACCATAGACATAATTGATGTTCAAAACCAAACATTGTATATGTAGCGGAAGCATTAAATGTAAAACCCAAAACATAAGTATCAATGTGTGAATGTAAAAGTGTTTAATAAGCATTCACATGTTCTTGTCCACAACGACCCGCTTTCTCCTCTGGTGCAAGCTCCAAGTATACCTAAGGTCCTGCAAGGCATGCAGCAAATAATCAACAAACTAGTTGAGCGAGTTCACAGAAAGTAAGTTCATAACATAGTGCATAAGTATAACTAGTGGGGGGCTTCCCATACTAGTGTGTACCAAAGGTGGGGGCTTCCCAAACCTTGTATTTATATTACCGGTGGGGGCTTCCCACGTTTATCATTACTAATGAGGGCTTCTCATTAGTGGTACTTACTAGACTAATTTCCGACCATGTGTTCTTCTTTACCGAGAACAGGAATACGTACTGGGTCACGTAGGCTTTACGTGACGTGTCCTTCCCCGAGGACAGTGGTACGCGTGGGGGCTACGTAGGCTTTACGCAGCGTGTCCTTCCGACCCGGAAGACAGTAGAAGGTATTGGGTTACGTAGGCTTTACGTAACGTGTCCTCCCGACCCGGGAGACAAATGGCAAATACTGGGTTACGTAGGCTTTACGTAACGTGTCCTGACTATCCTGAGGACGATGGTCTATAGTCTAGTGAATGCGTAAGTACGAGTAACTCTTTCAATATCAACATATCCAACCCAATTCCCAACCCGGGAATCCCATGCCTTGGCTGTGTGAACTCACCTTGGTTTGCTCGGCAGATACACAAAAGAGGGTTCTTGAACTAACAATGATCAATCACGTCCTAACAGGGTTATCACACTAGTCAGGTTCGGTTCAGTTATTGCACGTATGTATCATACAGGTGAACACGTTACTAGCACGTAAATATCATGGCAACATCGAATAGCACGTAGGCAGTCAAAAGTATACTATAATCGTACATTTGTGCAATTGATCCACTAACCCCAAAGATACCCGGCCCAATCTAATTACCAACACCATCTTGTGCGGTCCGATCTGTGATGTGCGATCGGACTGCCCAGCCCAAACCTCATACGGCCCAAACAGGAGTACAGTCCAAACAATAAGTATACTCGGCCCACACATTTCATCGTGTAAAACTCTTGTGCGACCCGAATGATCTTGTACGATCAGGTTGGGTTGTGCGAGGTGTTTTGGGCTTGTGCGTCTGAATCTTTGGGCTGTCCGGCCCAACAGTCTTAACAGCATCTAACATGTGTGTGGCCCAACACCTTGTGCGATCCACACCAGCTTGTGCGATCCACGAGGTGTTGTGCGATCATGCATAACCATAAATGATGTGCGATTGGTCTTGTACGTCCGGCTTGTGCGACCGGGTCAGGTCTTGTACGACCTGATTTTGTGCGATTGTGGGGACCCTTGTGCGATCAGTTTAATAGCCGGATTATATGCTATTCGGTTACAATCAATTGATAGTTTCCTTATCTAGTTTTATCAATTAACAATTTCCAATCATCCAACTAGCACCACAACGATCAAACAGGACTTTTATCATGAATTTCGTATGAACCCTAGTTCGATTTAATCATAAACAAAACTTAGAACATTTAAACATGAAACTTCTAGATTTGTTTTCATTGATCCTTATCATCGAACATGTGAACGATATCCAAATAACATCACACAATAGCCGATTAGTTATACATCCAATCTAAATCATCAACATCAATATTATCATACAATTACATACCAAACATGTAAGCCGATTTACCAAGAACACCATGTCTCACCAAATTCATCACAATCAAACATACAACATCCCTAAATCACCATGTAACACGAGTAGGCCAAAACATTAATCAACACACAATCTATAACCAAAACACTAACCGGTTAAGGGAAAACTTGATCCGAACAGGAGGATGTCTTCGAGAGATGGAGATGTTGGCCGTCGGGTTTGAGAAGAGAGAGACGAGAGAGCTAGGGTTTAGTGTGTGATAGTGTTCTTGTGACAAATAACAATACCAATCCCCAACTATGGGGTTTACACGACTAAGGGAAGTGGGCCGAACCCACTTGGGCTGCCCTAAAGTTCCGTGTGCAAAGCATAAGGCCCGAATGGGCTTGTGCGAGTGATACATGCTGTGCGATCGGTTCATAACCATACATATACATACATGCATTACATACACAAACATACACAAACATAATAATCGTACTCTCAATTAATCGATCAAGTTCATATAATCAAGTTCATATAATCACATATCGTGCACAAGGTAAATCTAAAGTTCGAGTTGTCACATTATCCCCAACTAATTGGAAATTTCGTCCCGAAATTTGGTATGCACTCACTGAGGAAGCTAGGTAAACTGTATTGTTCACTGATTTTCCTGGGGTGTCACATCCTCACCCCGTTGATCTGGAATTTCGTCCCGAAATTCCGAAGTAGTCGCTTCAGCCTCAGCAGTGGTTGTACTGTTCGCGAACAATTGGGGGTACTTTTCTGTCATCCTGTCTTCGCATTCCCAGGTGTACTCTGGGCAACGTTTGGAGTTCCAACGAACTCGAACAAGAGGGATTCTCTTGTTTTTGAGGACCTTCACATCCCGGTCCGTGATTTCTACTGGTTCCTCGACGAACTGCAACCGCTCGTCGATAGTGAGTTCCTTAAAAGGAATGATGAGGGTTTCATCTGATAAGCACTTCTTTAAGTTCGATACATGAAAGACATTGTGAACTGCCCCGAGTTCAGCTGGTAGGTTCAACTTGTATGCTACTTTGCCAATCTTTTCTATGATTTCGAATGGTCCGACGTACCGCGGATTTAGTTTGCCCCGTTTGCCAAAACGTACCACACCCTTCCAGGGTGAGACTTTCAATAAAACCCGGTCCCCGACCTGAAATTCCAACGGCTTTCTACGCTTGTCCGCGTAGGCTTTCTGACGGTCGCGTGCTGCCGCCATGCGTTGTCGTATCTGTGCGATCTTTTCTGTGGCGTCCACTACGATCTCTGGACCCGTAATTTGACTATCCCCCACCTCTGCCCAACAGAGAGGTGACCGGCATTTACGCCCGTACAATGCCTCGAATGGAGCGGCTTGGATGCTGGTGTGATAACTATTATTGTACGAAAACTCCACCAAAGGGAGATGCTTTTCCCAGCCGTTGCCGAAATCGATAACGCATGCCCGAAGCATGTCTTCTAGAGTTTGGATCGTTCGCTCAGACTGCCCATCCGTCTGAGGATGATATGCTGTGCTCATGTCTAATCGTGAGCCGAAGGATTTGTGCATCGCTTGCCATAGCTCTAACGTGAATCGTGCATCGCGATCCGAAATGATGGATGTGGGCACCCCGTGCCTCGAAACAACTTCTTTAAGATAGACGTCTGCGAGAGTGGAGAACTTATCCGTTTCCTTTATAGGTAGGAAGTGTGCAGACTTGGTGAGTCGATCCACGATCACCCATATGGTATCATTCCCACGCTGGGATCTAGGTAAGCCTGTAACGAAATCCATGGAAATTTCTTCCCATTTCCATTGAGGTATCTTAGGTTGCTGAAGTAGGCCAGCTGGTTTCTGATATTCAACCTTGACTCTCGCACAGGTCAAGCATTTTCCAACGTATGTAGCGATGTGGGCCTTCATGCTAGGCCACCAATAAGTAGTGCTGATGTCGTGGTACATTTTATCCGACCCTGGATGTACCGAATAGCGAGACTTGTGTGCTTCGTCCATCACAAGTTCGCGTAGACCGCCATAAAGTGGGACCCAAATACGCCCCGTTACATAGTAGGCGCCGTCTGCCTTCTGTTCCATTTGTTGTCGTGAGCCGCGTAAGGCTTCAGCCTTGATGTTTTCATGCTTCAATGCTTCTGCCTGAGCATCTCGTATCTGTGCAGGAAGGCTAGACTGAATCGTAAGCTGTAGCGCTCGCACGCGCCGGGGTAAAGTGTCTTTTCGACTGAGGGCATCAGCCACAACATTGGCCTTGCCTGGATGATACTTGATAGCGCATTCGTAATCGTTAAGTAATTCAACCCATCTTCGTTGACGCATGTTCAAGTCCTTCTGCTTAAGGATATGCTCGAGACTCCTGTGATCGGTGTAAATCGTGCACCTGGTACCGTACAGGTAGTGTCGCCATATTTTAAGCGCAAAAACAACAGCTCCCAGCTCTAAATCGTGCGTCGTGTAGTTGCGTTCATGAATCTTGAGTTGACGAGAGGCGTAAGCGATAACCTTGTCGCGCTGCATTAACACACATCCAAGTCCCCGAATGGATGCATCACAATAAACCACGAAGTCGTCTGTGCCCTTTGGCAGAGAGAGAATAGGTGCACTGCAAAGCCTATCCTTTAGGTGCTGAAAAGCAGTCTCCTGGGGTTCTCCCCAGCGATAGCTGACACCCTTCTGTGTCAGTAGCGTAAGCGGCTGAGCAATCTTCGAGAAGTCTTTAATAAACCGTCTGTAGTAACCTGCCAAACCCAAGAATTGGCGTATTTCCGTTGGCGTTCGTGGTGCAGGCCAGTTTCTGATCGAGTCTACCTTGGATGGATCGACATGGATCCCATCCTTGTTCACTACGTGGCCTAAGAAGTGGACTTCACGAAGCCAGAAGTCGCATTTAGAAAGCTTGGCGTACAGCTGTTCCTTCCGAAGAAGTTCCAATATCAGGCGAAGATGCTGTTCGTGTTCCTCCTGACTCTTGGAGTAGATCAGGATGTCGTCGATGAATACTATGACAAACTTGTCAAGATAGGGTTTGCATACCCTGTTCATAAGATCCATAAATACAGCAGGCGCGTTCGTTAACCCGAACGGCATGACAAGAAACTCGTAGTGGCCATAACGAGTTCTGAATGCAGTCTTGGAGACGTCCTCATCCCGGACTCTCAGCTGATGGTACCCCGACCTCAAATCTATCTTCGAATAGTAGCACGACCCTTGCAACTGGTCGAATAAGTCGTCGATGCGCGGAAGAGGATAACGGTTCTTCACCGTCACCTTGTTGAGTTCACGGTAGTCGATGCACATTCTGAACGTACCGTCTTTCTTTTTCACGAAGAGCACTGGAGCTCCCCAAGGCGAAGAGCTTGGACGAATGAAGCCCTTTTCCAAGAGTTCTTGTAGTTGCTTTGACAGTTCCTCCAATTCTGATGGAGCTAGACGGTATGGTGCGCGAGCTATGGGTGCTGCTCCTGGAGCGAGCTCGATCTGAAATTCGACCTGACGATGAGGCGGTAAGCCAGGTAAGTCTTCAGGAAACACCTGTGGGTAATCGCGTACAATTGGAATATCCTCCAATTTCTTTTCCTTTGCTGATGCGTCTGTAACGAGTGCCAGAATGGCAGTGTGACCCTTACGTAAGCATTTCTGAGCCTTCAAGAAAGAGATGATGCCGACCACTGCACCACTCTTGTCACCTTGAACTTCGAGAGGTTCCTGACCAGAACGAGGAATGCGAATAACCTTCTCGCTGCATAAGATCTCTGCTTGATGTTGGGACAACCAATCCATCCCAATCACAACGTCGAAACTACCCAGAACTATGGGAATAAGATCGATAGAGAAAGCTTGACCAGCTAGGATAAGATTACAACCCTGAACTACGTGCGTGGCTTCTAGACTTTTACCGTTAGCTAACTCTACTACATGTTTGGTGGGTAAAAGTGTTGGTGCACGTTTTAGCAGTTGACACATTTTCACAGACATATAACTTGTATCCGCACCCGAATCAAACAAAACAGTAACGTAAATATTGTCGAGGAGAAACTTACCCATAACTACGTTGGGATCGTTCACTGCGTCGCCTCGACCTAGTACAAAAGCACGTCCACGAGCTTCATTGCCGTTGTTGTTGTTTCCCCCGTTGTTGTTCCCGTTGCCCTAGTTATTGTTGTTGCGGTTCTGGTTCTGGTTCAACTGAGGTCAATCGCGTTTGAAATGACCTTCAGCCCCACACTGGAAACATCCCCGGTTTCCACGCTGTGGCTGCTGCTGCTGGTTCTGTGGAGCGGGTTGCTGAGGCTGCTGATTCTGATTCGCAGGACGAGGGCTCCTACAGTCTTTGGCCTCATGACCCATCTTGAGACACCTTTGACAACGACCCTTGTTACATGGGCCATTGTGATGTCTGTGGCAATTGTGGCACTTAGGCTGACTTCCCTGATATCTCCTCTGTCTGTGACCACCAGAGGATTGCTGACTGGGACTCTGATAGTGGTCAATCTTCTGCTGCTGAGCTTGTGGCTGAACAGTCGCTGAACCCCTGCTGGAATCTCCATCCCATTTTCTTTTGCTTTCGCTAGTAGTAGCAGGAGTAGCTGAAGGAGTGACTGTAGCAGTAGCGTTGACACGCTTAGGCAGTTTATTCTGATCCACTGCCTGGTCGGTGATACGATGAGCGAGGCGTTGAATTTCCTGGATGTTATCGAGATTAGCCGAGGTAACATGGCTCTGGATTTCTGGTGCCAACCCCTTGAGATACATCTCAATGCGCTTGTATGGAGGGTCCACCATTGTTGGGCACAGTACGGCCAGCTCATTCGACCGTTTAGTATACGCTTCGATCTCTGACCCAACCATTTTCAGATTATACAGCTCGTCTTCCAACTTGTGAATATCTTCACGCGTACAGTACTCACGCTTGATGAGTTCTTTGAAATCGTTCCATGGGGTGGCGTTAGCAGCTGCCAACCCAAGAATCTGCACCTGCGCGTTCCACCAGGTTAGCGCGATTCCTTCCAAGGTGCCGGTGGCAAACTTGACCTTGCGAGCCTCAGGGCACTCGCACATTTTGAATACTGATTCTAGCTTTTCAAACCAATGGAGGAGTCCCACTGCCCCCTCGGTGCCGCTGAAAGAGTTTGGACGACAGTCCATGAAGTTCTTGAATGTGCAGACAGGCTGCTGCGCGTGTTGACCTATTGTGTACGAATAGGACGAAGTTAAATACGAGAGTTAATGTAGGATCCAAAGATCCTAGTGTGTGCCTATACTGCAGGATATACTACCTGCTTGAGCTGCTGCAACTGCCGCAGCAACTTGAGCTTGAACGAGAGCCTCTAGCTGGGCTTGTGTCATGTTGATTCGTCCAGACATGATCTTCATTGTAACAAGTAGCATAGGTAAGAATGGTTCGCGAATAGGGCGATGACAGAAAAGTGTAAGCACGTAGGGATTCTCATGCTATAGTATCATGTGTATCTAAACGTAATGCGAGCAAAGTTCTAAACAGTTCTAGCAAACAGGCAATAAACATAAACCTTATCACCTAGGATGTCGAGTCTTGCACGTGGAGCGAAGCGTCGTCGTGGATCGTTGAGAGCACTGTTCTGGTTATAGTCCGGTTTTAATAAAAACGTTTTCCCATATTAAAACCAAGTTCTCTATAACCAATGGCTCTGATACCAATCTGTCACACCCCCAAAATCCCACACGCGGAGTACCACCGCTTGGGAGCGTGACATGACCAGGATCAAGCCACCAATTATATCAAACATAGTATTTAATAGTAACCATAGACATAATTGATGTTCAAAACCAAACATTGTATATGTAGCGGAAGCATTAAATGTAAAACCCAAAACATAAGTATCAATGTGTGAATGTAAAAGTGTTTAATAAGCATTCACATGTTCTTGTCCACAACGACCCGCTTTCTCCTCTGGTGCAAGCTCCAAGTATACCTAAGGTCCTGCAAGGCATGCAACAAATAATCAACAAACTAGTTGAGCGAGTTCACAGAAAGTAAGTTCATAACATAGTGCATAAGTATAACTAGTGGGGGGCTTCCCATACTAGTGTGTACTAAAGGTGGGGGCTTCCCAAACCTTGTATTTATATTACCGGTGGGGGCTTCCCACGTTTATCATTACTAATGAGGGCTTCTCATTAGTGGTACTTACTAGACTAATTTCCGACCATGTGTTCTTCTTTACCGAGAACAGGAATACGTACTGGGTCACGTAGGCTTTACGTGACGTGCCCTTCCCCGAGGACAGTGGTACGCGTGGGGGCTACGTAGGCTTTACGCAGCGTGTCCTTCCGACCCGGAAGACAGTAGAAGGTATTGGGTTACGTAGGCTTTACGTAACGTGTCCTCCCGACCCGGGAGACAAATGGCAAATACTGGGTTACGTAGGCTTTACGTAACGTGTCCTGACTATCCTGAGGACGATGGTCTATAGTCTAGTGAATGCGTAAGTACGAGTAACTCTTTCAATATCAACATATCCAACTCAATTCCCAACCCGGGAATCCCATGCCTTGGCTGTGTGAACTCACCTTGGTTTGCTCGGCAGATACACAAAAGAGGGTTCTTGAACTAACAATGATCAATCACGTCCTAACAGGGTTATCACACTAGTCAGGTTCGGTTCAGTTATTGCACGTATGTATCATACAGGTGAACACGTTACTAGCACGTAAATATCATGGCAACATCGAATAGCACGTAGGCAGTCAAAAGTATACTATAATCGTACATTTGTGCAATTGATCCACTAACCCCAAAGATACCCGGCCCAATCTAATTACCAACACCATCTTGTGCGGTCCGATCTGTGATGTGCGATCGGACTGCCCAGCCCAAACCTCATACGGCCCAAACAGGAGTACAGTCCAAAAAATAAGTATACTCGGCCCACACATGTCATCGTGTAAAACTCTTGTGCGACCCGAATGATCTTGTACGATCAGGTTGGGTTGTGCGAGGTGTTTTGGGCTTGTGCGTCTGAATCTTTGGGCTGTCCGGCCCAACAGTCTTAACAGCATCTAACATGTGTGTGGCCCAACACCTTGTGCGATCCACACCAGCTTGTGCGATCCACGAGGTGTTGTGCGATCATGCATAACCATAAATGATGTGCGATTGGTCTTGTACGTCCGGCTTGTGCGACCGGGTCAGGTCTTGTACGACCTGATTTTGTGCGATTGTGGGGACCCTTGTGCGATCAGTTTAATAGCCGGATTATATGCTATTCGGTTACAATCAATTGATAGTTTCCTTATCTAGTTTTATCAATTAACAATTTCCAATCATCCAACTAGCACCACAACGATCAAACAGGACTTTTATCATGAATTTCGTATGAACCCTAGTTCGATTTAATCATAAACAAAACTTAGAACATTTAAACATGAAACTTCTAGATTTGTTTTCATTGATCCTTATCATCGAACATGTGAACGATATCCAAATAACATCACACAATAGCCGATTAGTTATACATCCAATCTAAATCATCAACATCAATATTATCATACAATTACATACCAAACATGTAAGCCGATTTACCAAGAACACCATGTCTCACCAAATTCATCACAATCAAACATACAACATCCCTAAATCACCATGTAACACGAGTAGGCCAAAACATTAATCAACACACAATCTATAACCAAAACACTAACCGGTTAAGGGAAAACTTGATCCGAACAGGAGGATGTCTTCGAGAGATGGAGATGTTGGCCGTCGGGTTTGAGAAGAGAGAGACGAGAGAGCTAGGGTTTAGTGTGTGATAGTGTTCTTGTGACAAATAACAATACCAATCCCCAACTATGGGGTTTACACGACTAAGGGAAGTGGGCCGAACCCACTTGGGCTGCCCTAAAGTTCCGTGTGCAAAGCATAAGGCCCGAATGGGCTTGTGCGAGTGATACATGCTGTGCGATCGGTTCATAACCATACATATACATACATGCATTACATACACAAACATACACAAACATAATAATCGTACTCTCAATTAATCGATCAAGTTCATATAATCAAGTTCATATAATCACATATCGTGCACAAGGTAAATCTAAAGTTCGAGTTGTCACAGATAATCCCATTACATAGAATTTGGGACCATTTTGCAATTTATCAGCTAATTCTTGAATATCAAATGCTTCACTTTTAACAATGCGCTTTGAATGTGGATCACTCTCTTTAGAACCTGCTCCGTCAAATGAAAGAATGTAAATTTGCAACTCCTCATTTGAAACAGTCAAACACTCTCACAAAAGTAGGTAGAAAGATGGCTTAGCATAAGATATTCCAGTCCACACCAAAACCACGAGTGGGACCCAATAGTCCAATATAAAAACTTCTAAACCACACTTTAACGCCACTATATCAGAACCCAAAACAATACACATGAATTGTTTTATTAAGATATAAGTCTCGTACGATTTACCGGTACTATAACGCCAAAACCTAGTGCATCTAGTCATCGTTGAAGTAATGAGGATACCAAAAGAGAAAATGACTACCAGTAGACCATTCGTATAAAGACTACCAGTAACCCTTCTCTAAAAACAAAGTATAAAATATTTATTTGTAAATTTTGATAAATATGACAGTTCCATAAGTTTAAATGACTACCAGTAGACCATTCATATCAACTGATTTTTTGATGCAAATTGGATTTAAACTGTTGAATCACAATGAAAAACTTATTAACAATGACAATCAAATAAATATTAACTTACATCAATTCAAATAAAACTTAACACAGATATTACATAACAATCGGATATAGGGTTTCATATAAACTTGATAGAATGAAAAAACATCAGAAATTAAAATTATTCAGCATCCAAATCGGGTTTAGGGTTTTGCGTAAACAACATATTCTTATAGAAAACCATAACTTAAAACCCCAAAATCAACAGATTTTTCAATGACAATCTGATTTAGGGTTAATTCAACATAAACATAATTTTAAGATAGTAAAGAAATGAAAGAACACATGATAATGATTAAAGAAGAAATTTCTAATAAACAACTTACAGATTTGTATACTGATATGAGAATTTCTGAATCGAATTAAGAAAAGGTAGACGTAGATGAAGAACCAGAAGAATCTAAATCTAAATATAAAACAATCTATATATGTAGATCCAGCGAATTTCATTGTTATATATGGAAACGGAATGTATTCTTGGAAGATGATTGGAGTGAAGGTGAAGAGATTATTGTGTGAAATGGTGAAGCCTTAATTAGGTTAAAGAAAGAAGAAAGAAAAGAAAAGAAGCGTGAGGGATGTGGTTTTGGCGGTCAAGAGAAGTAAATAGGTATTAGTCTAATGCCAAGTGTCAACTAATGGGTTAAGATTATTATTAATTAACATATATATTAATTTAACTGCTTTACTTATTTAACACTTATAACTTGTAAAATATGACGTTTTATAAAATAATAAATATGCCATTAGAACGAGAATAATTTTATCTACATTTGGAACCAAGTTCCATTAAAAACAGAGTAGGTTCAAATATAATGTATTTTTATAATTTAATTATTAAATGGTTCCTACGCTTGCCAAAATATCTCATATTTCCATTGGTCAATTTACCCATGATGTATCCTTTTAATAACATAAGTTTTTTATATATTTTATAAAAATAAGAATTTTGGGAATGTTACATCCTCCCCACCTTATTTTAAATCTCGTCCTCGAGATTTCCTGAAATATGGATAAATATTTTAGTTAATTTAGTTTCTAGGTATATTCTGGTTTTTATTTTGAATTTCACTTTACTTTGACCAGAACTATTCTTTATGCTTTGAGATTCTTACCTTTAATTTGTATGATCTTTTAATGGATTAAAATTTTTCATTTACCTCTATGACTTTGAAGAGGTACAACTAAAGATTTATCAGTTAGGTATGTATTCCTGTCATCTCAAATTTAAGGGTTCTGAATGGTAAATCTTAGTAGAATTATAGGGGAAGAGAGTTCTTGTAAGTATATCTAGTTGTGACTACTCTTATCTTTTCAAGAGCTCTTAATAAAGGTAAAACGACTCTCTATAAGTTTTTAGATGTTTTGTGTCTTAGCACAACTTTTGGTTACCGGCTTCGTAATGCATGAATAATTGCAAAGGGAAATCTTATACTCTCCATGGCGTCCTAACTTAAAGAGTTCCTGTCGTTCATCTTGTCGCACGAATTTCGAGACGGATGATCAAACGAAATAATGTTTGATATTGGAATTATAGACGTATACGAGAGATTACTGATAATTAAATCTAGAATTATCATTGACATCCTGTTCGTGATTTATCCCTAATTGTCAATCATTATGGCTTTTGGATTTCCTTATAGATATACATATCTATAAATCATGTATTTCACATACTTGTAATATACACACCATTCATAAGGTCAAATGTATTTAACATATTAATATTTCCAAAAACAGGTCAGACATCAGGTCGTAGTACTATTTAGGGAATTTCATTAACATAACAATACCCCATCTCACCCGGTCTCGCCGGAGA
Organism: Helianthus annuus; assembly: GCF_002127325.2. Taxonomy (NCBI): domain Eukaryota; kingdom Viridiplantae; phylum Streptophyta; class Magnoliopsida; order Asterales; family Asteraceae; genus Helianthus; species Helianthus annuus. Next base: position 98,944,810 of record NC_035439.2, on the reverse strand, counting down.
GGTACCCCCATCTTACCCGGACAAGCTGGAGAGTCTACCACACCATACCCAGTCTTGCCGGAGAGGTAATTATCACTGTAATTCCCTTAAATAGGATTTTCTCAAATCATGATTAAAAGTTCATCATTTATTATCGCTTGCATCAAGAAATAAGGAAATTAGTATTCACATGATGGATCATATTCTAGAACCGAGTAGTACTAATAAACAAGAAATAACAGTGGCCACGTGTTATTGCTTATTTATCATACTGGCACTGTTCTAGTCATTATCCTCACGGGATACCAATAACCATCACACTTTATCTACGCAAGTAGTTGGCTTATCTCAAAGCTTTATACTAAGGCATTTTTCTTAAGTTCAAGTCTAAATACTATTTTAAGTGTTACCAGTAATTATCAATATCCTAATATTTTTGTTTAAGCATAGATATTATTATGGTTGTGGGTTTTCTTTTGCTTGGAGAATGAAGTTTTGACAACAATATAATTGTCTCCATTGACACTATAGCTAGGTTTGATGTGATGAGTATACTTACAGCTAATTCTATTTAGGTATATATAACCTTAGATTCCGTTACAAGGAATATTTCATTGAGACAGATGCCATTTTAAAACCTAATACGTTTCATGGTTTATTCTTATAATAACTTCATATTTTTATAAGAATCACTAATTTATTTATGCTTATCTTCAGAAGATATTTGATTATTATATTGTGTATACTGTCAAGAGATTCTATTGTGTATATACATGTGTATATTTATTATTTAGAAACAAAACAAAAATTTTCAAATCTTTAGTTTAATATTAAACTTATATAATATATATATATATATATACATACATATTATTTTGTAATATCTGATGATACTCATCGTCAAGCTTATTTCCACAACTTTATTTATCCTTTTAAAAGTAGTATATTGAAATAAATTTCTGTTAAATTTATTGAATATAGTATTTTAGAATTTAAGGATGGATAAAAGTTTAAAGAAAATAAATTAATCAAAAATAAATTTTCTAGACTCATAGGAATAAATTTATTTTTAACTAGTGGGTTGAACCATATGGGTTTAAAATATCAAAACTTAACTCTCAATTTATTGTATATTATATTATTTATTCAAAGAATTACTTATGGTAAGTAAGTTTGACGTTTCTAAAATTGATTCTAAGTGTATTCGAGTAATATACATGTACTAGAATATGTATGTATATCCCATACAATAGTAATAGTAATTTATTACAACATTAAAATTGTAATCCGATATATATATATATATATATATTTATATATATATATATATATTTTATAAAGTTATATAAAGGACAAACGTACTAAACACAAATTTGATTCAACTATTTTTATGTGGGGCATTCATTTTAAATTCTAGTTTGAAAAATGAATGTTTAGGAACATTTTAACGTGCCAGGTAAAATAAAAAAATAAATACTAAATTATTGATTTAAGTAAGATAAGAAAAGATGTTTTCACTGTTGCAATATCTTTACTTTTGTAAATTTTATTATCCTATCTCTTTTATATGTATCGATTGTTCCAACCATCAAACCCATCTTTTCCTCTATATATAGTCAAATTTATTTCTTCTTTTAAATATACTATTCTCAATGATAGAGAATAAAAACATGATTATTTATACATGACTATAAATTTTTTTTTGAACATACGGTTTGAGTTATGTTATAATTTTAAATGTGTAAAATTTTACATGTATCCTAAAATAAATTTTAGTTTACATTATATACATGTATACACATATAAAATATATAAACATTATTTAAATGTATTATAGTGCATATATATATTATCCTATATAAATAATGAAAGCCGATAAATAGTATATATAGTTCTTTTAATCCTTTTAGGGTTTTAATGTTATAATAACAATATCAATAACTATCATTATTATAATTATATTTTCTTTTTCATTATAAATTTATACCAAAAGTTTAATTAATTTAATATGTTTTAGTAGTAATAACTAAAATCTCTTTTGAAACATTAACAATAATATTGAACAGAATATAGAATATGTATAGATTTAATTTTATATATTTTTCATAAAATTTAGAAAATATAATTAGAATTATATAAAGACTAGTTTATTATAAATATATTAGTATATATAACAAATTGGGTAGAATCTTATGAATAATAAAATAAGGGTGCTACTTTCTACACCCCCCCTATTTACTTTTTTCACCCCCCTCCTCTCACATACTTACAGGTGGGGCCTGCGTGGGACCGACAGTTTTCCTCTCATAAGGGGGGGTGTAATCAGGAAGGAGGGGGGGGGGGTGTATAGAATGAGCCTAAAATAATTGCCCAAGCTTTGAATTGTTTATTGATGGTACTACCATTCTTTATTTGGTCTCCGGGTTTTTAAACAAATTTTGATAAAATATATGTATATACATAATGGTAGGTGAAAAGTATCTGATAGAATATAAATAATTAATTAATTAAATATTGTAGATAAATTCTAACATCCAATAATATTTTAAATATTTATGTGCTTAAATATATCTTACTTTATTGTAAAATAAATTTCATATCTTACTATGATCCTTGTATTAAGGTATATATATATATATATATATATAATAAATACTTATATGAGGTGGTATTAAATATTAAACTGTACAACGTAAATTTCCACCTTAAGGTCATTTAGATATATGAATCTGTAAGATTTTAGATATATGTTTTAAGCCTGACATAACCGAATATTTAATAAAGCTACAATATGCACTAAATTTATATAAAAGGTAAATTTAAATATGAATCTGTTAAATTTAGGTCAAACATATATAAAACAACTAAAATATGTTTATAGCACCATTTATGTTTATCTTTTAAGATAATGATATATTTAAATTGTTAGATAATTTTTTTTTCGTGATTGGCATTTTGAATTAATATAGTAATAAACAAAATTTTTAACTTATAATATATTAGGTAAATGGGATACCTACCTATTTAGGGAATAAGCGATTATTGCAAACTTAATATAATTAATAGTTAGGGATCCCTATTAGAGACATAATACATCTGCTTAGGTAGCCTATGGGTATATTTAATTATATTGGTTACTCATACTGTAGACTAGCAAATAGTCAAATAACATAAAGCATATAATTACATAAGTTATTTCCTAACACATAATTTAAAACTTAAGTGTCAGCAGAACACTTCTTTGGCTTGAACCAGTGGCATGGCTCTGATACCACCTTCTGTCACAACCCCCGCCCCCTTTCTGTCCCGGGAACGGGCAGCCGCGAACTCAGTGGCGGTGGTATCAATATTAATTAATTATTTTGGCAGCGGAAATTTCATCAGTACCGTAGTTAGGAAATATTTTATCAGAGTAAAACCACCATATTTTATTTTAATAATCACATGGGTAAAACTCAAGTTTCTTGTTACAACATGTTTATAGGGATAACCCTTATTTTATTGAATTCAAAACATCGTCTTTTAGGTAACCTTTATAGCCACATTTTTCCAAGCCGTCAGTGCTCTCGAGCTGGCTTTATTCTAATTGGCTTTCACATTGTGTTACCTGAAACGCGTTTTAAAAACATTTTATCAGCAAGAAATACTGGTGAGTGAATCCCAGTTTAATCAAGAAAAGTGTTATCAATTTAAACAGTATTGAGAGCGATTACAATGTTTATATCTACACAATTACTCATTCAGTACTTGCCACTCGACCGTATCTGTGGCTATGGTCATATCACACATTGGCTAACTCGTTGTCCAATTTTCAACGTTATCAAGTAATGTATACAAAACCCCATAATACCGGCAGTAATTGAAGAATTACAAAGACTCAATCACTGCTAAATTGCATTGTAAAATAGTTAAGGTTTTGTAAACACAGTTTGTAAAAAGGAGATTACTCACATTGCCGTTAAAGGGCTTTCCTTTGGGACTTCCTGGTTATAATCTAGTAATTAAACAATGCACATGTGTTAGTATAATAACCCATTTCAACATTAGTAATACCCTCCCCGAGACAACATTCCAACGACTACGTCGGGCAGAACCACGACAGCCGTTACGGAATCCTAGATCAATCGGGCAGAGTATCTAATACGTCTCCAGGGGTTATGATACTTACAACGAGGCAGAGCTTCGCTAATTGGGGGGGTATTATACCCGAGTATTATTTCTACTATTCAGAATTGAGAGAAAGGAAATCGATTTTGAACGAATTCGAATGAAGATCCGATGCATTCTATATATAGTGCCTGATCTTGACCTTGTCGCGCCCCGCGTAAAACAAAGACAGGGCTTACGCGGCCCGCGTTGACCCCAGGTCAACGTGTAGCTGGGCTGAGTCATTGACTAGGTTTGCCGGGTGTTGGGCCACGTGGCCGCACCGGGCTGCGCCACCTTTTGAACCTCTCGCGGCCCGCGTTAACTAATCGAGAATCTTTACGCGGCCAGTTTGAACTTAAAAACTCAAAGGAATCAGGTTTAACCTTTAAACCGCCCGCGTAAACTAAGGGTGAGGGTTGTCGCGGCCCGCCTAAACTTATATTTTCTTGTTTTTTAATTATTTTTAATAATATATTGTATTTCGGGCTCGGTTTTCACATACGGGGTGTATTTTAGGAAGTGTAGGGTGTCAGAAAAATATTCGGGAGGGTTGTTATATTTTGGGTACAACTCCTGGATTAGTTAATAAAATATATAGTGCACTCACGTTAAGTATAGTAACCCAATTCTACTTTATCCCTATGTCACGAGACAGAACCCCAACGAATTTAGGCAGAGCCTTGAGATACGTTACGAGGCCCTACGTCAGTCGGACAGAGTATCAGTGGTCAAGGGTTAAAACACTTAAAACGAGGCAGGGCTTTATTATTATTATTATTATTATTATTATTATTATTATTATTATAGGTTAAAATAAAAATAACATAGAATTCAGAGAGAGAAAGGAGGCCCGAGAGAGCTGTGCAAGTCTGAATGTTTAAAATGTAATTCATATATATAGTGTATCGGGTAACTTAGACCATATGTAATGGGGCTTTATAAGGGCATGAAAGATTTTGATAATGCCCTTACACCATTACTCATGGGCATTATAGGGGCATGAAGAGTGAGGGGCATTTCTATAATAATGCCCAAGGAGAAGAAAAATAATGGAAAGTAATAAATGAAATAGGCATTAACCATTACACATTTTTTAAAAGGGCATTATGATGATGATGTGGTGAAAAATGCCCCTTAGTGGGCATTAACCATTACCTATGGTCTTAGACCATGTGTAATGGGCATTATAAGGGCATGAAAAGGTTTGATAATGCCCTCAACACCACCCCCTTGGGCATTATAAGGGCATGAAGAGGGTGAGGCATTTCTATAATAATGCCCAAAGAGAAGAAAAATAATGGAAAGTAATAAATGAAATGGGCATTAACCATTACACCTTTTTTAAAAGAGCATTATGATGATGATGTGGTGAAAATTGCCCCTTAGTGGGCATTAACCATTACTTATGGTCTTATGGAACACGTTTGACATTAATTGTACGTTCATTATATTTCTTTAATATTCCTACGTTACTTATTAAAAGGACACGTAACACTTTTTGCATTGAATATTATCTTCCACGTATTCATTTCCATATGAAATTGGCTTCATATATTTAATATAATCATTGAATATTTGAACACTTTGACTGACCATTTTGTGGCTAAAAATTGAATTCTTTTCAATTGTCATATTTTAGTTCTTAGTTATTTATTATTTTAGAGTTAACTTTCGTTTTGCTCCCTGTGGTTTGGTCATTTTAACGGTTTTGCTCCAATAGTTTAAAAATAGTCATTTTCCTCCCTGATCTTTCGAGTTTGTCGTCAGTTTGCTCCCTGGCTCTAACTCAGTTAAAACGTTCAGTTAAAAGTAGGGGTATTTCGGTAGTTTACTCCCTGGCTCTAACTCAATTAAAACATTTAGTTAAAGGTCGCGGCAGTCATGGTCGGCAGGTGGTAGTTGCAGGTGGTGGTGGATGGTGGTGGCCGGTAGAAAGAGTGGTTGGAAAGATGGGGGGATCAGAAAAGAATTACTTATATACATGTAAATAAACAAGTTATAGGTTTATTTAGGTAAAAAGACTTACATGTCCTTGCTTTTATCTATAAAACTACCAAAATACCCTTCTAGTTAATGGATTTTTTTGGATGGAGTTAGAGGCGGGGAGCAAAATGACGATAAGTTAGAAAAATCAGAGAGGAAAATGGCTATTTTTAAACTATTGGGGCAAAACCGTTAAAATGACCAAACACAGGGAGCAAAATAAAAGTTTACTCATTATTTTATTTAGTATGGACATGTATGTCCTACTTTAGTTTAAATCAAAAGATTCGATTATTATTATTATTATTATTATTATTATTATTATTATTATTATTATTATTATTATTATTATTATTAATTAATATATATATTAATTTAACTGCTTTACTTATTTGACGCTTATAACTTGTAAAATATGACGTTTTATAAAATAATAAATATGTCATTAGAACGAGAATAATTTTATCTACATTTTGAACCAAGTTTCATTAAAAACAGAGTAGGTTCAAATATAATGTATTTTTATAATTTAATTATTAAATGGTTTCTACGCTTGCCCAAAATATCTCATATTTCCATTGGTCAATTTACCCATGATGTATCCTTTTAATAACATAAGTTTTTTATAAATTTTATAAAAATAAGAATTTTGGGAATGTTACATGATGCTTTTATCCTTTTAACATCCAACGAAGTAAGTGACATGGATACAAAGTTCGTAAAAGATCAAAATTAAGCAAGGATGTCTATACAACAAAACCAAACCAAAGAAACAAAAGACCCTTAACCCCTTAGGGGGGACAGAGTCCTATCGGGGATTGGATGCGGGGAGCAAGTTTGCGATCAGGATATTGCCGCCACTCCCCATTTAGTGTTCGGTGAATGATTAAAACGATAACTACTCACCGATGCGGAAAGAGAAGGGGTAGAGGAGAGAGAGGGGGTTAATAATGGGCCCCACCCTTTTTTCAACCAATCACATTTTTTTTAATTATTTACCACTCTGTATGTGTTTAACCATTGCCAGTGATTGAGTGCAAAATGGGGAGTGGAGTGGGGACTTGACATGACATGATATTATTGGCTAGAAAAATGTTTAAACACTCCCCCTTGGGTGACCACTCCCTCCACCCTTATTTAGTCTTATCTATTTAATCATCAGACTCATTTAATTATTGTTGAAAACCAATTAGCATTTTACAGAGTTGTTTTTGAAAAATGTATCTTATCTAACCCATCCCATGTCCCTGTTCAAAGTCAGAATGTGGTGTTGCTAATGATAAATTTTGTGATATATCTCCATATCACCATAACAAACTCAAACATCTAAACTGACAATCTCGATTTCACTCATAATCCATTTCTACCCACTAATAAACTCTACAACATTCAATCTCTAACAGGCCTAAAAACCGGTTTTGGTACAAAAAAAAATAAAAATAAAAACATTTGCAATTAGGGTTCAGATATGGTTTACCCTATCATCATCACCACCCTATTTTGATAATCTCAGATGAAATTTGGATCGACGTCATCTATTATCATAAATACTCAGGTATGTTCATGGGCCTTGAAACAAAATTTCCAGAACCGTAGTCACGCCGCTAGGGCTGTGCAGCCATGGAGGCTCAGATGAGACCCAACTCATCATCATCACCTTCCGCCGCCACCATAGATGGTCGTAGCCTTCGGCAACTACGGGATAAATCCACTGCCCCCCAACTCATCATCATTACCTTCCACCACTACCATAGACGGTCGTAGCCGCCGACAACGATGGGGTAAATCCGCCACCGGCCAATGACAGTCGGAGCCGTCGGGCTACAACGGGTCAACACCCGTAAAACATAGTTCCACCGCCGTCGCAGACAGCCGGAGCCGCCAGACATCGACATCTCAACACCCAAAAACATCTTAAAACATAGAACGTCAAAGTTACAAGAAAACAGACCCAATCTCAGGTTGTATCAAGAGAGAGAAAAACTAAAAAAAGGCATCAAAAGAGAAAGACAGAAGTTTTGAGGTATTCTCAACATATGGCAACCAAAAACTCTTTTAGAAAGGATAGGCAGAAACGTGTCAACAAAGTGGATTATACCACTTTACAAAAACCAACCAATCTCCCATGGTTTAAAGAAAACTGTTGTACAACAATTAAATGCAAATAGTACAAGTTATAATGCAAGGTAAATAACTAAAGCACAACTTACAACTCTCATTGCACAAGAATGATGAAAATTAGAGTTTTATATAATATAACATATAACATATGTGACTCTTGGTTAGTGTTTATTTTTAAGTAATTTCGCTTCCGTTTCTACTAATGACAACTAATATGATCCCAATTAACATAACTATATATTATTTACTCTTGCTACAAACACTTAGGGGGTGTTTGTTTTTTGTGAAAAACTCTTCTTGACCTCTTATGTCTGCCCCACGCAGACCACGCGCAGACGTTTGAGTCTGCAGTGTGTTTGTTTTCTCTAAGTGATTTCATTAAAAAAGTTCTTTGCGTCCTCTTTTTGGTGAGACCTAGACCCACATCTTTTTACCTCTTCTCCACAAACACAAAAAACCCTAGCTCTTTCTCCTTCTCCATCTCCTCCACCCCAGCCCTCGCAGCCGCCGCTCCTCCTCCTCCTTCTCCACGCCGCTGCTGCCGCTCCCCCTCCTCCCTCCACGCCACCGCCGCCCCTCCTACTCCTACCCCGCCGCCGCTCCTCATCTGCATATTTTAGGGTAAATAAGTTTTTTCTAATTAGCAATTTGAGATGACTTATCTGAAACCGAGCATTCTTGGTGGATTGCAAATTACAAGATTAACCTTGAGGTGAAATAAGCATTTTCAAAAAGATGATTAACCCGTTTGACAAGTAAATGGTTCACAACTGCGGCGTCTCACACTTGCAAATTCAGTTTGAATGTATGTTTTTTGTGGATTTTTATGGTGTTTTTCGATTTACAGATCTGCACATGGAGAAAAAGCAATTACACTTCCTCAAAGAACAAAGGAATATTTTTATAGATATGGAATGATATGAGAAGGGATTTTAATAAATGAAAGATAAATTTACAGAATACTAATTTATAGTTAAAATATATGAGTAATTTATGCTTATGATTATGTTAATTTTTGGTGTTTGTTATGGAATATAGATGTTCATCTTGATAAATTGGTTGATTAGAGTTTTTGCTTGTTTGATTGCAGAAGTTAAAAAAACAAACAATCTTCTTCTTGCAGACTGCAGAGGTTTGGTCCACCTCTTCTGCTATAGATGTCTACAGATGTGGTTTGCAGACTACAGACGTTTCACCTCTGAAAAAACAAACAACACCTTAATTTCACACCTTTTTTATATGTTAATTCCATGCTTTAAACAAATAGGTAAGATAAAATAAAATATTAAAACGACTAGTAGGATGCCCGCGCGATGCATCAGGAGTGACACATCGCATTGCAATACTCGCTTTTGGTAGTTTTCTTATTCATATAATATTTATTGTAGCATGATCGTGATGGATATTCATCAAAAGCGAAGTAATCGGGTAATCCATTTCATTGTGTTGTGCATGATTCGGTTGGTTCGGTTATTATCGTCGACCGAAGCTAAAACCAAAGTCATCAGTTAGTCTATTTTATTAACCAATCAGTTTTTGATTAACCACTTCGTTTTAATCGGTTAGATTGATGGTTTTTGGTTTGGTTCCTTTAATTTCAATTAATAGCAAAACCAAACTTGGGTTAAAACTTTTGCTTAGAAATATATGAAATTGAGGTATAAATACATGAAATGAAAGTATAAATATATGAAATATATGAACCAGAGGTATAAAAGCTAGAAATACATGAAAATATGAATGATTCGGTTCGGTTCAGCTAATTTTGGTTAAACAAGAGTACAAAAAATTTGATAACCGGTTTTTAGTTAATTCGGTTTTCAGTTAATTCAATTTTTGGTTGATTTCAGTTCGATTTCATCTGTTTTTTTGGTTTGGTTTAGGTTAACGATGTAGTTATTGCTCACCAATAACCGGTTTTGGTTAATAACAGATAATAGCACGTGATGCGGCGGGAAATAAAGACATTTCCACGGTGTGCATTGTTTGGTTGGTTAGATTATTATCCCCAACCGAAATCGAGGTCATCGATTAGTCTATTTTATTAACCAATTCGTTTTCAATTAATCGGTTTGGTTTATTCAGTTAGATTGACGGTTTTTGGTTTAATTCATTTAATTTAATTTCGATAATAGCCAAAACCAAACTTGGCTAAAACTTTTAATTAGAAAAACATGAAATTTAGGTATAAATACATGAAATGGATGTATAGGTACAAGAAATGGAGGTATAAATACATAAAATGGGGGTATAAATAGGAAATACATGAACTGAAAGTATAAACGTTATAAATATATGAAAATATGAATGGTTTCCTTCAGTTAATTTTGGTTAAATGAGGGTAAAAAAAATCAATAACCGTTTTTGGTTAATTCGGGTTTCGGTAAACCAGTGATTGGTTGATTTTGGTTCGGTTTTGGTTAACGATTCAGTTATTACTCACCCTTAGACATTGTTAATCACGTAACATATCAGCTTTTATTGTTAAAAAAATAGTTATACTATACTTAAATTAAAGAGAAAAAATATTCGTTTATACGGTGTAATTTAAAAAAAATATTAAAGTATCAAAAAGTTATGACCGTTTAAAAATTGTGGAGGGGAGGGGAGTTAGTTTTTTTATAAGGAGATAAAGTGTAATTACTAACTAATTATTTATATTTTTGTTAAAGATGAGGGATTAAAGTGTAATATAGACGAGATGATTAAATTGACGGTATTTAATCAGTGGGCTATTAAACATTCTGGGATAATGACTAAGTACATTGGGCTTTAATCACTTGTAAACTAAGACATCATCTACTTGTACCTTTTATCCACACGTCATTACTGACCTAGATAATTATCGAAACATCGACAAAAATGAGTAGTTCGTCACGGTACTTTTGGATTTTTTTAAAAACATTATAGTTTATAAGATATGACAACAATACGTAAAAGAATTATAAGTTTGTTGTAAAGGGGGAAAATGTAACTAATTACCTATAATTATGTTAAAACTCAAGGATTTAAGTATAATAAGATGGGAGACTAAATATAATTATTGTTTAAAATACCAATTTACCCTCATTTTAGGGGTGTATTTATAAATAAAGAGGGAAAAAGTTCTTATTTTTTGGATATCTTAAAATGTCCCCCCTCATGCATTATAATATTGTATAGATGATATCAAGGGAAAACATAGTGTCTACAGCTAGGGTTGTAAACGAATCGAACATTTAGCGAACGGTTCGTGAACCGTTCGGCAGAAAATTCGTTTATGTTCATTCGTGAACATTCGGTCATGTTTTCTTGAACGTTCATTCATTTACGTTTGTTCATGTTCATTTGTTTATGTTATTCATTAAAGATTTTTATACATTTATTAACTTTATCTAAACTTTTTATATTCTTTAGTTCTTATTTATTTTATTACCCTAACAAATAAAATAGGAAACCCTATTCCCACTATGTTTATACATCATTCCTCCCCCTTTTCATTATTTACAATGACAAATACTATCGACATTCATTTCATAATTAGGGCTTCATGTTCTAGTGCGGCTCCCTCCGCTATCCACCTCTAGCCTCTGCCGATTTTTTGTACTTGTTTATGTTCCTGAGCTGTTCATAAACACATGGGAAGGGAGATCTACCCTTAGACCAGCCGATATTTTGGTCTTTGGATGGGTAGAAGGAAAACATGCAATTTGTGGATCTAACTGGGGTTTCTCCGCTTGTAGGCTTAGGGGGTAGTGCTTTCACGGTGGGTCAGGGTGCTTAGGGCAAAGTGACCAAACACGAGAAAGCATGCCTCGACAACCAGTACGTGTTTATCCCATTTTCTTTTGATAGTTTTGGTTTCCTAGCGCAGAAGTTGTGGACCTACTTAGTCGAGTTCAAAGGGTTATGTTATGACCCCGAGATCTATGTACGTAGTTTTTAGAAGATTTAGTTTTGTTATTCAAAAAGGGATAGCGGCGCAACTTGTTGCCCGTTAACCATCTATCTTGATATAAATTTAAATAAAATTCATTTTCTTATTGAACGAACACGAATATAAAATCTAATTCACTAAGTGTTCATTAATTATTCGTGAACACATGCTATCCCTAACAAACAAACAAACAAAGACAAGATGTTATACATATTCTTTTAGTTCATTTGTAGCCCTACCTGCAACCTGATAGATTTACTTCGGATGACGTCACTTGCAAAAGAGAGTGTGAAATGTAGTCATCATCACTCATTGTGATGACATGTGGAATTTTTTTCTTTTATTTTCTCTCTTTCAAGAAGGGGTCGAGTAACAGGAATTCAATAGTCTTTGAAAGTCGGTCCTTGGTCCGGTCAAAACTTAAAGAAAAATCTACTGAAAACCAAACTGACCAGTTTAGTCTTCGATCTTATTACATTGAAAGTCGGTCCTTGGTCCTTGGAACGGATGAGGCCTAAACAGTTTAGTCTTCGATCTGATTATTATTACATTATTCGGTCTCGAACATCCCTACTTAAGGACCGTGAAACAGTCAAGAGACCATATCGAAATGAAAAGCTAGGGACGACTTTCAAAGACGTACAGTTGGAAAATCAAAAAACTATCATGTAATTTCTTTAATGAAAATTTTATGTTGTTTGAGATAATCTATATCTATATATATTCTAAAGTTTAGTTATATGTTCTATTTTAAAATCAAAATTTATGGTTGTTTTAAATGAGGTCATTTACATTATCCCCCTCCTAAGATCATTTATTACATATATACCCAACCCATAAAATTAATTACATATTTCCCCCTTTTAAACCATACATATTACATATTTACACATTTTATTAAAATCACTCCTATTGAATTACTATTTTACCCTTAATGAACTTATTAAATGATTATTACATTTTTCCCCTTTCTAATACCATTACTTACATATTTTATGATTTAATGTGTAATATAATTGTTTACAAATAAGATATTAACCTAATGATATGAATTCATTTTTTTTATAAGCCCTGCCTATTTTTTTTATAAGCTTCTGCCTCTGTTATGTGAAAATTGAAAGTTTTGCTTATATATAATACGTCATAGCTCTTAAGCTTTATTTTTTTATATATTCTAAAGTTTAGTTATATGTTCTATTTTAAAACCAAAATTTATGATTGTTTTAAATGAGATCATTTACATTATCCCCCTCCTAAGATCATTTATTACATATATACCCAACCCATAAAATCAATTACATATTTCCCCCTTTTAAACCATACATATTACATATTTACCCATTTTATTAAAATCACTCCTATTGAATTACTATTTTACCCTTAATGAACTTATTAAATGATTATTACATTTTTCCCCTTTCTAATACCATTACTTACATATTTTATGATTTAATGTGTAATATAATTGTTTACAAATAAGGTATTAACCTAATGATATGAATTCATTTTTTTTATAAGCCCTGCCTATTTTTTTATAAGCTTCTGCCTCTGTTATGTGAAAATTGAAAGTTTTGCTTATATATAATACGTCATAGCTCTTAAGCATTATTTTTTTTAAAGAAAACAGTCATGCGACCATGGTTTAAAAATTTACTTTTGCTGTAAAACAGTTTTTTCAATATTATTTTGAATGTTTAAAACATGACAATTAGATTTCTGAAATAGCATTACACAAAAAAATGGAAATTTAGCTCCTGCTTCAAAACAATTAAAATGTTGATGATCGAACTAAGATTTAGGCTAAAGAAAAATTGATTACGACTTGAAAAAAACAAACGTATATTGTATAACAATATGTTTTTTTTATATAAGATATTTTAGATAATCAATATTTTAACGTAAATTGTTAGTGTAGTTAACTAAAATTTAAATGTATAATGGGTCAGTTGTAAAAAATATGTAAACTTAAACTTAACCAGTAACTAGATATGTAAAAAGGTCACTTGTTTTATAAAATGGGTATGACCGTTTTTTTTTCAAAGAAATATTTTAAAGATTTTATCACTACATATAGAGTATTGACTAGATTGATTTTGAAGTTAAGAGATAAGAAATTAAGAAAAAGGGTAAAAGGTAATTTCATAAAGAAAGGGGGAAATATGTAATTGATTTTAAAGATTGGACAAATATGTAATAAGGGCTTTTAATAAGGGGATATATGTAGAAATTCCTTTTAAATGCACCAGCCTGTAAGAATCCTATTAATTTCATTTAATTTACTTAATAATCACAAGTTACATTACTTTAATCATTTGGGTCAAAAACAATTCCAGTTTAATAATCACAAGTTACATTACTTTAATCATTTGTGTCAAAAATAATTCCACAAAAATAATTCCACAAACCCTATATCATCTGTAATAACAATAAGAAGAAAGCTCCGGCCGCACACAAATCTCCGGTATTCGACTGCGATTGCTTCGATTATTACATGAACTACTGGTTCCGGTGGGACACGTCTGTTAACCGAGAGCTAATTCATCAAGTAATTGAAGCTATTGAAGAAAACTTTACCAGTAGTGAACAGGTTAACTGTCGCGGCCGTAAACCTAACCAGAAGAAAGAGAAGGCGAGTCATCGGAGGTTCACCGGAAAAGCTTTAAATCCTCCGCCAAAGGTTTCGGTTTCGCCTCCGTACAACATCTCATTAGTTGAAGAATGTGCAAAGGAAGAACATGAGGTAGTGGAGGAGTCACCGGAGACGGATGCAACGGCGAGAAGAGGACTTCCGGAAGTGAAAGGGTTGTTTAACTGGCGTTTGTGGGGACTTTGGAGTCTGTGATACTCATCCTTCGCCTCTCAATATATGCTCTCCAATCCATAATTAACTTCTCCCTAATTGAAGATCTTCATCGATTAGGCACACAACTCTCAGACATATATCTTCGATTGATCTCCTGCACAGGCTCGCCATCAGGCTCTCCATCAGTCGGCAACTCAATTGGAATCGTAATTAACTTCTCCCCAATTGAAGATCTTCATAGATTTGGCACACAATTCTCAGACATATATCTTCGATTGATCTCCTGCACAGGCTCTCCATCAGGCTCTCCATCAGTCGGCAACTTCAGTTGGAATCAAAATGGGTCATTTACTTGCTCCTTTAATTACACATCATCCTCCGACTCTCCAGCAACCTTTAAGTGCAATATATATATTTCTAAGATGAAGATAATGTATGGTAATGAAGATTTGGAGCAGCAAGAGGTAAAAACAGCCCGAATTTTTCCTTTTATAAATTCGATTCGTGAGTGTTAGTGTGTGTGTTTATATTGATTAGGGTTTCATCAAATGCAATGTGAGGGTTTCCAATCGGTGTTTATACAAATAATATTGAACCCAATTTTTATGTATGTGTATGCAGTGTGTAGTATGGGGTCTTGCTTACCTCATTCAAGGAATAACAATGAAAGACAGGGGTCATTGATTTCGAAAAACTCCGCCTCTTTTTTCGCCTTCTTCCTGATTTTAAGTTACAGTGAGTCAATTTCCTTTTTCTGGTTCTAATCGATTAAGAACTATACGTGATTAACCAACGAATTGTGGTTGATTTTATGTTTCTATTGCAGTATTTGGATTGAATTGACTGTTGCAATTTAATGATCGTCAGTTATAGTTCGTTTTTTGAATATAGAGAAACACTGCCTTATTTAAGGTGCTTGATTTGGGTGAATAGTAGCAATATAAACTGCTATTGTAATTTGGTGTGATATTCAATTCAGTATCAGCAACCTAATCAAATTGTACCCTAAACATAGAGTAAATGTGTTCACCAGCAAGGTAATAATATGTACTAATTTTCAATTATCATTAACTTCTAATAAGGAAATGTAGCTATTAGGTTATGTCAAGGTAAGCATAGTTTATAAAGAATATGTTGCAGAATAAAGTTAATACAACATTTTAGTAATAAATAATTAGCTGATAGTCAATAATAATTTTAGTATGCTAATGTTGTTAGAATTAATTATAAGGACTATCAATTGTTATTTAACAATTTTAGTAGAACTGGTGCAACATTTTATGTTAATAGAGTTGTTAGTGACTCGGTTATTTATTACTAACTGCTTAATAGCCCATTAGCATACTAACTCTTGATTCAAAGTAATCTCCGAACAATTGATAGTCACTAACCGAGTCACTACCGTTGTTAAGGTACCTGCATTTTTGTTGTTCGTTAACTATTTGATTGTTTTGCTACCACATACTAATCACCCCTGCCAGGTGTGAAGGTGAATACTTTATTAACGTGACCGTTTTTATTGTCGGGTTGATTTTGAATCAATTTTGTTTACTTTTATCAGTTTTTGGTTTCGTTTTGGTTTTAGGTTGTTTTATTTTTTTGCATCGTTTTGGTTTTGATTTTTACCAGCAATTGTTTTGTTTCGATCTAAGTTTTTTGAGTTCGTTTCGGTAAGATCTTTTACGTTTTTTGTTCCGTTTTCAGTTTTTTTTAGTTTTGTGTAAATTTAGTTTCCTTTCCAGTTAGATTTGCTTTATTTGTTTTTGGTTCAGGTTTGGTTTTCATTTCAGCAACATTATTTGTCTCAGCTTATTTGTTTCGGTAAAATTATTCAGTTTGTATAGGTTCATTTCGGTCTGGTTTTGTTTTTTGGTTCGTTTAGGTTTGGTTTCAGTTTCCTTGGTTTTCGCTTTTAGTTGGGTTCCATTTTTTATTTAGTCCCCGGTTCGCTTTCTATTGGCTCAAAACTATTTATGCGGATCAAGTTAAAAACATATATTCACATACACACACACGCGTGGTTAAGGTACGTTGCATAATCTATACATCTTGCTTTAAACAGAAGTAGGTGCAACCCGTAAACGAATTGGAGGTTTAATGTTATGTTCGTTTATTTTCGTTCATTTATGTTCGATGGTTGACTTTCGTTTATGTCTGTCCTCTCTCTTATTTGCGTTCGTTTGTAACCATTCTTTATTTTCATTTGAATGTTCGTTTAAATTTATACATTACTAATATTCATTTGAAATAGTTTTCATATTATCAAACCATTTGTTTACTTTTAAAAAGTTGGATGTAATGATGCTGGTAGAATATTGACTTCCACCATGCTGGTAAAATTAACACAGTTTTACAACCCACCAACCCGATTACTACTCGCCTGCCTATTTAAATAAATGGGTTAAATAAGTAATGAACCGCATTCAGGTTACATGAATTTAAGCGTGACGGAGTTAGACTTGCATGGAGTTTTCCTACATATTTTGATAGGTCTGTTTGAATTTGCATATAAAAAATAATTATCTGAATATGATTTATTTTAACTTCAATTTTCAGTAAACAATTTCTAAGTTTAGCTATATCTTATATTTAAAATCAAAATTTATGGTTGCTTTAAATGCATTACAATTAACTTTAATGAAATAGTACCAGCCTTTATGACCATGTTTAATCAATGAGCCTCTTCATTTTCTCCATATATTAATGTTTAAGTTAGGGTTTATAGACTTTTCATAACAATTCACCTTAAAGGATTGATTGGTTATTAGATAACTAATACTTAATATTACAATTAACTTTAATGAAATAGTACGAGCCTTTATGACCATGTTTAATCAATGCGGCTCTTCCTTTTCTCCATATATTAATTGAAATAGCTCTAGCACGGGATTTCTGAACTCTGAGATACACTACCAGTCTAGCAAATGGTAGTCTTGAGGTAAGTTTATTGTACCATTGACGGTTCACCATTATCTTTAGAAATTTACTTCTGATGTATATGTTGCTTCTTTAAATAACTGAGAAATAGAGGTGAAACGAGTTGGTTAACGGGTATTAAAACAACATCACATGACTATAAGCACAATGACAATTGTCACAAATAGAGGACTACATTGTACCTATGCGTCAACTAAAAATAAAATTTAATTAAATGGACTAAACAACTACATTAAGTTTGAGACCAGGGTAAAAATCTAAAATACCATTTTTGTTTATTTTTTACTTTTATAACCAGATGTGTTGCAGGCATCTGAAAATGTTACCCTGGAGTCGGTACACAAGATTGGCAAGCTGGAGTGACATACATGTCCAGATAACACTTTTTAAGTCATGCATACCCTATTTATTAAGTATTGGGTTAATTGTAATAAATTTTAGTAAATAAATATATAGATTATATAACTAAACACTTGAAGAACTGTTAGGATTTGTTAATTTTGTTGGTTTATAAACTGCTTTCTGATCTATAAAAGGGAACAAAACCTGCAATTTGACTTTTAGATGTTAAAACTAAATTTATATGTATATGTGTATGTAGTATAATATGTATATATATATATATATATATATATAGGGGAATGCTAAAATGAGAACCACCTCGAGTTGTAAGAACCGTGAGAACTACACCATAGGGGGCGCGGTGGACCAAATTTTTTTTCATGGACGTAGATGCATGTATATAAACACCATTTGTAAAAAAAATTCAAAAAAAAAATGTCGTGTGTGTAGTTTTGAGCGCCACAAGTTTGTGTTTACGGGACCCGTAAATCTGGTCGGAAAATTTACGGGTCCTGTAAACACAAACTTGTGTTGCT
Organism: Helianthus annuus; assembly: GCF_002127325.2. Lineage (NCBI taxonomy): Eukaryota > Viridiplantae > Streptophyta > Magnoliopsida > Asterales > Asteraceae > Helianthus > Helianthus annuus. The sequence goes on along the minus strand of NC_035439.2, from coordinate 98,926,044 downwards.
CAAAACTACACCCACGACATTTTTTTTTTGAATTTTTTTTACAAATGTTGTTTTTATACATGCATCTACGTTTCTGAAAAAAAAATTTGGTCCACCAAGGCCCGGATCAAAAAGTTCTCGCGGTTCTTACAACTCGAGGTGGTTCTTATTTTAGCGCAATTCATATATATATATATATATATATATATATAACATCTATTTTACACCATTTAAAACACAATGAAAAAGAAAAAATAAAAAAATTTGAAAACTGTGACGTCTTTTGAAGAGGACTGAGAAACCACACGTCCATAGATTTGAAGTTTTGTGAGACCACATGTGGTGGGGCGCAAACCTCTCTCAAAGCGTCTTAAAAACTTGGGGGAACACTGTACCCTCGGGTGTTTTGGGCCTTTTTTGACTGGTGGTGCTACCACAAAGCGCCGAATGAGGAGTGGACTTTGGTCAAAATAACCATGGTCAAACGGCTAACTTAAAAAAACCCGGTTTTTGTTTTAAAAATCTATACTATATTCGCACTTTCGTACCGTGTCACGCACTATCTATATCAGTCGTCGTTCCAGGAAAAAACAATAACTATTATGCATGTCGTGCATCGCACGGGTATTCCCCCTATTTAAATAAAAAAAATAATAATTTGTACTAAGAAACAAGCAATAAAGTTGTAAGGACCATCTTAAACCCCTCCTTCTCGGACAATCTAGTGATGCATTCATTGTTCACACTCCAAACTCCAAGGCTAACCACAATCTTAATCCAAGACTACCATTTTATAAGCCAACACAATCCTTAATTTTCTTTAATAAAAACAAAACTGAACCGAACTAAACCAAACCAAACCAAATCAAATCTTCACGAACACAAATCACGTAAAAACCAAAGAGTCGATACAGCCATTTTAAAGTTGAAATGGCAGACGAGGATCAAGAACACCTTGAGAGAATCTTTAAGCGGTTTGACACCAACGGGGACGGGAAGATCTCGTCAACAGAGCTTGGAGAAGCTTTGAAGATGCTCGGCTCTGTGTCACATGAAGAAGTCCAACGTATGATGGCTGAAATCGATACTAATGGAGACGGGTCTATTTCTTATCAAGAGTACATGGACTTTTGTAATGCGAACCGGGGGTTAATGAGTGATGTTGCCAAGATCTTGTGAGTCATTTTAGATTAACTCTCGACCATCTTCTTTGCTGTCTAACGACAAAATTGTTTTCTAGAAAAGTTTCATGTATTCTCGTGTAATTTATTACGTGTGATTTCTAGTGTACAAGACTTAGTGTACAAGATCTAAGGAAAAAAAGGAAACCGTGACCTCTACTGTGATCAGAGACTTGTTTATGAAGGAAAAGAACCGTGTTATACATCATATGCAAAAAAATGTTAAAAAAGCGCTAGAAGGAGGGCTTGAACCTCCGACCTTGTGGTTAACAGCCACACGCTCTAACCAACTGAGCTATTCCAGCTAGACTGAAAAGTTATTGTTTATATACTATATATATATATGAAATTCTGTTTTAAGTTTATTAAACTGAAAATATTTTTGTTATACAATGAGTATTTGGAAAGTATAATATACACGGTATGAAATGCATTACATTAATCAACTTAATTAATACCCATGGCTTTATAGCATAGTGGTATATTGGGGTGACATAAGACTTTGGACCAATAGGTTCTGGGTTTGATTCTCACAAGGGGGTTTTTCCCATATTTATTGGGTTTCCTCCTGAATTGGTGTATAGGCACTATGCCTAGTAGAGATGGATATGATCGGGTGGTTCCGCTGGTGGCACGATGATACTCCAGTGATCCGTCAGTGATCCAAATTTGCCGTTCAAAAAAAAAATCAACTTAATTAATCTAAATAACTTGTAACAATTATCAAATTTAAATATATAGTTAACATGATTAGAATCTGATAACGGTGACATAATTGTTATAATTATGAAAGTGTAAGTATGTTATTCCTTAAATATTTTCCGACATGAGTTAGACGAGTCAAGGCAAGGGAATTTTGCTTGATCTTCTCTAGATTGGATTGATCCACCAACATTCTATAAGAGTATGTTAATCCTTAAATATTTCCTAGCCCTATGTATAAAGGGTCAGGATTTAGGGAAGACGATGAAAAGTGTAAGAACAATGAGAACAATTTTGGTGTTGACATGTGGCACTGATGCTAAATTACACTAAGGATAATATTGTCAAAAAAACCCACTCACATGAACATGAACTGGGTGTTCAAATAAAACGCCATAAAAACACCAAATTCAGAAAAACGCCATTAAAATACCAGTTAAAAACGCCATAAAACACCCAGTTTAGAAAAACACCATTAAAAACTCGGTTGAAAACGCCATAAAACACTCAGTTCAGAAAACGCCATGAAAATACCTAGTTAAAACGCTATAAAACACCTAGTTCAGAAAAAAGCCGTAAAAATACCTAGTCTAAAACGCCATAAAACACACAGTTCAGAAAAACACCATAAAAACTCAGTTCATTTTTTTCGAAAAGTATATCAATAGTATACTCGTTGGAAAGATAAAAAAACGCTGAGTTTTATGGTGTAATTTTTTTTAGAAAAATAGTCACATATAAAAAAGTTATTGGCGTTTAAATATGATGGGGGGAAAATGGCATGTGATTAGCATGTGCACCCTTGTTTGGATCTTCCAATTTTACCCCTCCTGGTAGTTATAAGGTTCTCATTATTTACAAAAATGTCACCGCATCATCTTAGCAAAAAATCACAAAGATCTTATGGCTGAAAATCGTTCTTACTGTTCTCACAATTCAAATAGTTTTCTCTTGATACCATTCCTATATATATATATATATATATATATATATATACACACACACACACACTAGTAGGGTGCCCGCGCAATACGACGGGGGCGACACTTTGCATTGCGGCACTCATTTCTGGTAGTTTTCTTATTCTTTTAATATTTATGATAACATTATTGTGGTGGATACATGTCATAAAATATTGTTTTTTTTTATAAAAATTAATAAACAAAAGACAAAAAATAAGGATAAGTTATTATAATTGTAAAATATGTTTAGCTTATTGGTTAAATTATAAAATATAATTTTATTCTTAAAAGTTCATAACTCTTTTTAAATATCCACACAGTACTCATCCAATAAACTTTATGTTTCAAATTTTCATTTTATAAAAATAAAAAAATAGTATTTAACTCGTAAGTACGTTTTAGACCTTTAACTTAAATTGTTAAATTTCATTTTTACAGATATAAAAAATTATATTTTTATAAAACTTCAAGAACTATTTTTATAAAAAAATAGGATGTTAAGAGTTTATATCTTTATTTACTTTATATCATACTAAGTTCAGATTTTTAGTTCCTAACTAATCTTATCTATATGAGTCTACTTTTAACTTATAATCCTAAAAATATGCAACAAAATCTATATCTAGTTAAATTGGTAAAGAATTCTTTTGAAATTGACTAATATTATCTATAACAATATATTTGAACTTATCATTCCTAAAAATTTGCAACACAATTTAGTGTTTATCTAGTAAAGATTGTAAATTTCTGGAGTATTTTATTTATATTACTTGTTACAAAAATGTTTATAAAAGAATTTTTTTTATAAGAACAAAATGCTTTGTTTCTGAATAAAGTAAAAAACTGTTTTACACATGTAAAGTTTCGTTTTTTTTGATAAAAAAAATAATAATAAAATGACAAAAAAAAGAGAAGTTGTTATAGTTGTAAAGTAAGTTTATTTTGTTGGTTAAATGATAAAGTTTATAATTTTATTCTTTAAAGTTCATAACTTTTTTTAAATATCCACATGATATTCATCCAATAAAATTTAAGTTTAAATTTTTTTATAAAAATAAAAAATAATAATTGACTTGTAAGTACGTTTTACACCTTTAACTTTAATTGTTAAATTTTGTTTTTATATATATAAAAAAATTATATTTTATAAATTTTAAAAACAGATTTTATAAAAAATAGGATGTTAAGAGTTTATATCTTTATTAAATTTATATCATAGTAAGTTTAGTTTTTTTAATTTAGCTTTAAACTTTATTACTTTATTATTTTTTAATTAAGAAATACATATTATTAGATAAATATCTAAGAATAACTATAATATTTTATAATTTCAACTTGACTAATATCTAACTATAATATCTATTTATTGCAACTTTAGGATATTAACTTATATAAGTTTAGTCAACTTGTAAATTTAGGATACTAACTTTATTTTGAACTTTATTAATATGGTTAATAACTACATTATATTAACACCAAAAATAAAGTTCAAATATAAAATAAACTTTATTCATGCGTCTAGATCACACATAAAAACTGAAAATGGAAAAAAAAAACATAAAAACACTTGATTGATGTCATATTAGACTATATGAATTCTGTTCCGCTTCTGAATTGACACTCGAGTTATTTTTAATCGGATTTTTTGGTTTGTGCTTGAATCGACAGTATCTTCTAATTCCTCTTCTTTGTCATTGTCCTCAGAATTGTCTAAATTAATAACCTCACTCCATTTCTATTTAGAGAGTCTCTTGGATCTCTTCCTTTGAGTCTCAAACTTGTGATCCTTAAAAAGGACAAAAATAGAATACAAAAGTTAAAAAAAAATTAAATAAACCTTAAAATTACCTTTTCACTAAATTTATGTTGAAGATCAGACTTTTATGGACTAAACATTGTACCATAAGAAATAATTTCAACACTTTTATCACCATCATCTTGCAATAAAACACACATATAATAACATAATGAACATGTTAATATGAAAGATATACGCAAAAATAATACTTAAAAACCAGCAAAATCAATACCTTAGAAGCTTGTTTGACAACTGGGTTGTTTAAATTTGCATGTTCATCATGCAACTGAATCTGAAAAATCAAATAATTTAATATTCACATAAAAGTAAATAAAAGAAAATAGTTATTCACAGCTGCGATATAACAGAACTAACCTTAGAATTTTCAATCTCACATGCTTGTTTTTTCGCAACAATTGAATTTAGAAACGAATCCATTTTTTTAACTTTTCTTAGCAATAGATATAGGGGTGTCATGCTATGTTATATAGTAGTAACCACAGAAGTGCATTAGGGTATAATTTTAGATTTGCCACCCCTTTATTTAGGAAGTTTGTTGTGGTTAGTTTTAAGTTTTTATAAGATATATGTAAGTATAGATATTAGACAATTTTTAATAAAATAAAATATGACACATAATATCTTCATTTTATGTTACGATACTTTTAAATTCTTTTTTGTTTTTGTTTGCATAGATGGAGCCCATCTGTGACAACCGATACTTTTCAACATATTCCGTACAATGTTAAACAGTAATTAGTGCTTTAATGAATGTGTTGAATTAAATTAATGACATGAATGCTTTTTGATTATTTCCATATACATACAAGTGCGTCACGTATTGTATGACTTCATATCATTAATGCATGCAACACCATATGGTTCAATTAGTGCACCAAACAAAGCTAGCACAGTTATCAGATAAACCAGAAATACTGACGGGAGTTCAGTACTTATACAAACATGGTAATGAGACACAGAATGAGCCAGAAACCAAGAGTTACACTAGTATAGTGTGTAGGAAAGTAAGGATCATAAAACTGCCTTCCTAGTGATAGTTTAAGTGCTGGAAAGTGCTTAAAACTCACAAAAACTGCAAAATTCTGCATATTTCAGCAAAATTCAGCTTTTAAATATCAAATTATAGTGCAAAATTTTGGTTTAATGGTCTAGAATACCTTCCTAAGTGTCGGGAATCAAAACTGTCATAACAGGGAACATAAAGCACACTAAACTGCACAATTTAGCACCTTAACAAACCGGTAACCAACCGAACAACCGGACACTACCCGCAACACCAAAATTTCACTAGAAGCATTGTTTTAGTGATACGAAGCTAGTTATTGTCACCAAACATCATAATACATCCTAAAACACTAAAACACATATAACCCTAACTAATACCTTTACATTTCAACCAAAATCATTAACTTACAATTGAAACCCAACTAGTGCACCCCCCCTTACTGTCACACCCCAACCGATGGCGGAATCATCGAGGCATGGCACTGAGCGAAACAGATTTGTCTAGAAGTTTCCATAACAATTATCATCACTATTCGGTTTAAATAACACGTCCCATACCGTGTCCCAAATAACAAACAAATTATTACAGATAACAACCAGTCAAATATTCTGTTCCGACAACTCAGATTTAAATAAGACAAATAAATATTGTTCAAATGCTCCTAAAGACCCAGACTGACAAGATATACAAACAACTATGCTCTAGTTGCTTTTTCCTGACAGACAACTATTTGTTGGGGGCCTCTAGAGCTTTATTCTAGCCTCGCTTTCCTAGCAAGCAAACATCTTAAACACCTGTCACATACGTTAAAATAAAGTCAATACATATAATGTAAAGGTAAGCATACAAGTTTGATAATAGCATATAGAGTTCGAAATAGTTTACGCATAACCAGCACGTACACAGAGGAAAACGAAGCATGTTAATTATCGACATGGACCTATCGATACCAATGACTGCGGGTTGACCATCCGAGACGGTTCGCAATACATGATTACCACCGTAATCCATGCAAGTAATTGTCCTTAACAACCCCCGTGTGAACGGGTGCTGAGTCCAAACTATAGTACTACGTCGTTAAGGCAGGGAGACAGCATTCCACATGTAAACACAATCAACAAGCATTCATTTAGTCACGTAATACATGCATAACGGTTAGCGTTCAAATAGTTTGAGTAGTGTGATCGATTGTCTTTTGATATAAGTAACGTATGTAACACCCAAAAGTGCTGAAAGCAAAAAGGGATCGAGTTTACTCACAGCGATTGATTGATGGATTGAAGGGATCGCTTGAGAGTAGGGTTAGCCTGAACAGTTCGATAGCATAACGATGAATACACGTAAAATGGAAACAAGTGAGAGTGGGTCGAACAGCCTAGTCAATCGAACATCAGGTTCGATCGAACAGGTTGTTCGTTCAGTTGGAAGATCTGTTCGGACAGTCTGTTCGATCGGCCGGTAGGCTCGATTGGCTGAACTGTTCGAGTGGATTATTTCTTCCTTTGAATAGGATGTGTTTGTGTATGATGGTTTGAACTTTTGAAGTTTTCATTGTAGTATTTGAGAACACTGAAATGTTCTTACCTTTCAGGTCGATCGATCGAACGGTCTGTTCGATCGGCCGGCTTAATCGATCGGTTAGGAACTTCAGTAGTAGTCCTTAGCAGGATGTCACTCGATCGAACAGCATATTCGATCGAACAGCATGCTCGATCGGGTGGCATTCCAATACGTCGAACGAATTGAAAATCGATTAAGTGTTGAAGCATAGTATCTCATGATCCGATGAGTAATGTTATCAAATAGCTCGTTCGATCGAACATCACCTCGTTCAATACAATACTTCATAGAATTGTCAAAATGTGGGGCCCTATGCTAGCCGATCGGCTTGCCTGGTCGATCGGCTGACATGTCCGATCGGTTGGGCTGTTCGTTCGAACAGCCTAACCGTTCGGTCAGCATCCTGACCTGGTCGGCCTGTTCGTCTAACACTTGGCTGTTCTGTTGATTTGACGTTATATTGAGGTAGTTTGACAACGAGTTGTTCATGGTGGATTAAGGCCAAAACATGATGTTCTTGAAGAACACCATGATGACATCATCCTAGAATGCTTAGATCTTGATGATTTCACTGTTAGAAATCAAGATTTGAAAGATAGAAAGGTGTAGGAGCATGTTTTGATCAAGAATGTACAAGATTTAGGATGAAAACTTACCGGAATCGGAAGAAATCTGAGAAAAGGTGAGGAGCACGAGCTGGTTGGTCAGAGAGTTTCCAAAAGTGGAAAGGATGACAATGACAGCCCTATTTATAGGCTCCAAAAGAGGAAAGGGCTGGCCGATCGGCCAGGCATCCAGATCGGACAGCCTACTCGATCGGACAGTCTGTCCGATCGGCTGGGCTGTTCGATCGGCTGACAGCCTGATCGATCAACAGCCTGGTTCGAGTGTTCGGCGCGACGATTTTCGATATTTAGATTTCGATTGAAAACGATACGAGTACGATAGAGTTTCCTATTCAAATTACTTTTAATCCCAACCACTATATCTAACATACAATCATCTACATTCCATATTCGATTTCGATTTTGATTGTAATTGATTCGAGTTTCGAGTTTTGATTCGAGTTTCGATTGATTCGATTGAATACCACACACAACATAAAGTAAGCACGCACAGGTAACACATAAGGCACACACACAAGTAATATAACACCCAAATTCGCCTAGTTCGAGTTTCGAGTTCGACTGATGATTCGATTAGCTTGATTATTGATTGATTAACTTTATCGCATTGTTACTTCCTACTATTCACAATCGTAAGTTGGTTCGCGTCGATTAAACATTCGATTACCTTGATTCTTTCTTGATTACAACACTTACTCCACATAATACAAATAAAACATAAAAAAAAGACTAATTATAGTCAAAGAAAGTCAAAGTTGACTTGGACTTTGACTTTGACTTTGACATTCGAAAACACGGGGTGTTACAGCCTCCCCTTGTTTAGTGAATTTCGTCCCGAGATTAGGCTCGAAGCTGCACAGCACCGTGAATTACCAATTTGACGCTCCAGATCTTCATTTGAACAACTGCGGGTACTTGGCCTTCATGTCGCTTTCGAGTTCCCAAGTGAACTCCGCACCTCGTTTGCCTTCCCATCGGACTTTCACGATAGGGATGCGTGGGCGCCTGAGTTGCTTGGTTTGGCGATCCATGATTTCGACAGGCTTTTCCACGAAGTGTAGCGTTTCGTTGACCTGGAGATCGTCGAGAGGTACAATCAGATCATGATCAGCTAGGCATTTTCGGAGGTTTGACACATGGAAAGTCGGGTGGACATTACTAAGTTCCTCCGGTAGTTCGAGTTTGTAGGCGACTTTTCCGATCCTTTCCAGAATCTTAAAAGGTCCAACATATCGAGGCGCTAGTTTCCCTTTCTTTCCGAATCTGACCACACCCTTCCAAGGTGATACCTTTAGGAGTACGTAGTCGCCAACGTCAAATTCAAGGGGCTTGCGTCTTCTATCGGCGTAACTTTTCTGTCTATCCCTGGCCTTTGCCAAGTTGTCTTGAATATGGAGGATTTTGTCAGTCGTTTCTTGTAGTAACTCAGGACCGATTAATTGCGAGTAACCGATCTCGTGCCATACAATAGGCGAACGACATATTCTTCCATATAGGGCCTCGAATGGTGCCATTTGTATGCTGGCATGATAGCTATTGTTGTACGAGAACTCGACTAACGGTAGGTGTTTGTTCCAACTACCACCAAAGTCTATGACACACGCACGAAGCATGTCTTCAAGAGTACGGATCGTTCTTTCAGTCTGTCCGTCAGTTTGAGGATGGAATGCGGTACTCAAATTAAGCGTCGTACCAAGGACCGCTTGAAACGTTTCCCACAATTGCGAAGTAAACCGAGCATCACGGTCTGAAATGATGTCACGAGGCGTACCATGATTACAAATGATCTCGTCGGTGTAGATTCGGGCTAGTCTTTCTACCTTGTAGTCTTCTCGTATTGGTAAAAAGTGGGCTGATTTGGTCAAACGATCAACTATGACCCAAATGCTGTCGTGACCTGATGGCGTGGGCGGAAGTTTGGTTATGAAATCCATAGCTATACTCTCCCACTTCCATATGGGGATTGGAGGTTGTTCGAGTAAGCCAGAAGGTCGTTGATGTTCAGCCTTGACTCTCGCACAAGTCAGGCAACTTCCAACATAAAGAGCAATATCCCGTTTCATACCCGGCCACCAATACTTGTAACGAAGATCCTGGTACATTTTATCGGCACCTGGATGAATAGAATACCGGGATTTGTGGGCTTCGTTCATTATAATCTTTCGCAAATCGGTCCACTTAGGGATCTAAATTCGGTCCAGATAATAGAAAATCCCATCTGCCTTGCTTACCAGTTGAGCTCCATCGTGGTAGATTCTCTCCTTCTTCAAGGTGCGTTCATTAAAACAAGCATGCTGGGCTTCACGGATGAGAGCTTCGAGATTGTGCTGGGCTTGGGTATTACGAATACTGAGCAAATAACTCCGTCTGCTGAGTGCGTCGGCTACAACATTTGCCTTGCCTGGGTGATAACAAATCTCACAGTCGTAATCGTTAAGAAGTTCTACCAATCGGCGTTGACGCATGTTAAGTTCTTTCTGATTAAAGATGTGTTGTAAACTCCTGTGATCGGTGAAGATCGTACACTTGGTACCATACAGGTAGTGTTGCCAAATCTTCAATTCAAAAACAACTGCGCCTAGCTCGATATCGTGGGTTGTATAGTTCTTCTCGTGGATTTTGAGCTGACGAGATGCGTAAGCTATAACCTTGTCTCGTTGCATGAGAACACAACTAAGACCAAGGTTGGAAGCATCACAGTAGACAATGAAATCGTTGTTTCCGTCCGGCAATGTGAGAACGGGAGCATTGCAGAGCTTGCGCTTAAGGGTTTGAAAAGCAGATTCTTGTTCAGTTCCCCAAACAAAAGACCTGTCTTTATGGGTAAGAGTGGTAAGCGGCACAGCGATCTTAGAGAATCCTTCGATAAATCGTCGATAATAGCCTGCTAATCCAAGAAATGATCGGACTTCAGACGGGTTCTTAGGCGTAATCCAGCTTTTGACTGCTTCAATCTTCGCGGGATCGACATGAATACCCTGACTATTCACGATGTGACCCAGAAACTGAACCTTCTCCAACCAGAATTCGCACTTGGAGAACTTTGCGTAGAGTTGGTTCCCCTGGAGTAACTCGAGAACCAAACGTAGATGTTGCGTGTGTTCGGCTTTCGACTTGGAGTAAATCAAGACATCGTCAATGAACACGATGACAAAACGGTCAAGGTAAGGTTTACACACGCGATTCATCAGATCTATAAAAACCGCGGGTGTGTTGGTTAGACCAAAAGGCATAACAACGAACTCGTAGTGGCCGTATCGAGTGCGGAAGGCTGTTTTGGGTATATCTTCCTCTTGTATGCGTAACTGATGATAACCTGAATGTAGATCGATCTTCGAGAAACATGATGCACCTTGCAGCTGATCAAATAAATCATCGATTCGAGTCAAAGGGTAACGGTTCTTGATGGTCAGCTTATTCAATTCCCGATAGTCGATGCACATCCTGAACGACCCATCCTTCTTTTTGACGAAAAGGACTGGTGCGCCCCAAGGAGAGGTGCTCGGGCGAATGAAGCCTTTTTCAAGTAACTCCTGGAGTTGGTTTGAGAGTTCCCTCATTTCGGATGGCGCGAGTCGATAAGGGGCTTTAGCAACAGGGTTAGCTCCAGGAATAAGGTCGATACGAAAGTCGATATCACGACTTGGCGGTAGTCCGGGAAGATCATCAGGGAACACCTGAGGAAATTCACGAACCACTGGGACGTCTTTGACTTCAACCTTCTTTTTCTTTTCCTTCTCCACTACTACAATGTTGGCCAAGAAAGCGCTGTATTCCTTACGGAGATACTTGCTAGCTTGGATACATGACATAAGCTTGAGACCTTTCGAAGCTGTTTCACCGTAAACACATAAGAGATTACCATTCGCGAGCGAGAATCGAATCATCTTCTCGAAACACACAACTTCAGCATGGTTTTCGCGAAGAAAGTCCATGCCTACTATGACGTCAAAACTTCCGAGTTGCATCGGAATAAGATCGATTGGGAAGATGTGTTTGTTGAGCTCGAGGGTACAATCACGAAGAACAGAGTTAATGGCGACGATTCTTCCAGTAGCAACTTCGACTTCGAATGACGAGGGGAGATAAGAGCGCTTACGACTAAGGAGCTTCTCGAATTCAAACGACACAAAGCAGTTATCGGCTCCAGTATCAAACAAACATGATGCATAAATACCATTCACAAGGAACGTACCATTAACCACGTTGTTGTCAGCCTGGGCTTGACGGGCGTTGATGTTAAAGGTTCTGGCATGGGCTGCTTGTTGTTGCTGCTGAGGCTGCTGCTGTTGCTGCTGCTGCTGGGGTTCTTGTTTCACAACCCTGTTTTGGGCACATGTTTGAAAAGTGCTTAGGATCACCACATGCAAAGCAGACTCGAGCATTGACCGCGGGTGCTTGAGCTGCAGGTTGGCCTTGAGGGGCTGGAAGTAGAGCTTGATGAGCGGCGACTTGAACTGGGGCTTGACGGGGACCGTAGCGACAATTCGCAGTGAAATGCCCGTAGAGGTTGCAGTGGGCGCAGAAACGACAGGCGATTCTCACCGGGTGATGGTATGAACATGTCGGGCAGAGCGGGTGGGGACCTGTGTAAGCGCGCTTAGCTGGCGGCGCATTGAGGGCTTGTCGTTGGTGAGACTGCTGCTGAGCCTGTACGGCTTGCAGAGGGGCAACAGTCGTTGCCACAGCACAGTTCTTGTTACTGGAGCTGTTAATGTTGTGCTTCTTCTTTCTTCTTGACGACTTGGAGGGTTGAGCAGTGGTGGTGTCGACGGTCGATGTGGCGGTGGCTTGATGCAGAGACTTGGTATGCTTATCCCAAAAACCAGACTTTACCCGCTTGTCATTGATCTCGGCGGCAAGCAGGTAGGTTTCTTCAATCGATGATGGCTTGGCAGCATGAACAAAATCGGCAACACAATCGGGTAGAGCTCGAATATACTTCTTGATGGCCATGTCTGACGTCTTGACTTGATCGGGACAAATGATGCTGAGCTGTTTAAAGCGTGCAGTCAAGGCAGCGTTATCTCCATCCTTCTGCTTAATGTTCCAAAACCCGTCCTCCAGCTTTTAGCGTTCATGGGGAGGGCAGAATTCGTCCATCATGATGACTTTCAGCTCCTTCCATGTCAACTCATAAGCTGCATCATTCCCGCGTTTGTTTCGTTCGGCCGTCCACCAGTCTAGAGCTCGGGACTGGAAGACACCTATAGCATTGAGGGTGCGGAGATTTTCCGGATAGCCGCTTTGGCGCAGAGTGACTTCGATAGAATCGAACCGTTGAAACATAGCTGTTGGGCCATCTTCTTCGGTGAATTCCTTTGGTCCGCATGCCTTGAACTGTTTAAAGCTGAACCCAGTCTTGTTGGTATCTTTAGGAGTATCGATTCGCGACTCCTCAGAAGATTTGCTGGCGTTTTCAAAGACATCGCTCACAGCTTTTGCCACACTCTTGGCAATGATAGTAGCGAGACTCCTGTCTCTCTTTTCTTGGCGAGTAAGTGGGGTTCGGTGTCCAGATGACGACATGGTCTGCAACAGACATCGTCGTATGTCTCAGACACAACAAATCGAATCTCACCTCGCACGTCTACTATTTACTAAAGCTTAGAAACACGTCGAAACACGCATCACATAAACACGTAGGCACATAACCACAGATTCACGTAATCACAGAAGCACATAGGCACGTAGAGCACAGAAACACATAAACACAGAAGCACATAAGCACATAAGCATTTAATCACAGATGCAGTCAGAATACAGAAACCTATCATTCCAAGCTCGCGTGTCGTTCGTATAGCATATCGAGTAGTATCGTATGTCGAGTATAGTATAGCATAATCGTATATCGTAGCATAGCATCGTCTAAGACTATAGCGACTTGTTAGCGTTTTGAGATAGAAGAGCAATGAGAATCGTGGGTGTCGATCGAAGCGATAGCAAATATCGGGCGAACAACAAAATCAAACACATAAACAGGTAAGTACACAAAAAAAACACGTAAAATCAACGAATCATCAAAGTTAGCAGTTGCGGGCTCAGAATCGAAACACATAAAATCGAGGAAATGGATTGTCTGCGGCTACTAGACATTGACTACCCAAAGCGATTCGACTATTCACAATAGACTTTGTTGTCACTTTTCGACTTTCGGGATCGCGTTTCTGCCTCGATTCTTGGGCATCTAACACGTATTCCCTAGGTCATACTCGCGAGTTCAGGTCATTGGAGTCCGTCGAGGCTTTGGTGAGATGAGTAAAAGTTGGGATAAGTTGCCAAGGTTCGGGTTTCACCCCTGGCTTAGCAATTTCTTCCCTGTTTTAGTAAAATTTGAGGAGATAATTCATCAAAATATGGATTTTACTCCTGATTTTGTATAATTCTCCTCGTTCGTTATCGAAAATAATGAGGAAATCATTAATAAATTGATAAAATCAGCATTGTTCAAACAATTTAGTCGAGAGTTTGCGGCTTTCACACCTAATCTCGACTAAATTGCTTGACTCTATTTGAAAATTCGAGTGCAGTGATAGCGAAGAATATCAGAATCTAACACATAAGCTTGGTCTGTTGGTTCCTAACTATAGTCTAGGTCTCTAAGACAGCGACCCGGACTAGGTCGTGTCTCGCCTAATTCCCTATAGTTATGGCTCTGATACCAATCTGTCACACCCCAACCGATGGCGGAATCATCGAGGCATGGCACTGAGCGAAACAGATTTGTCCAGAAGTTTCCATAACAATTATCATCACTATTCGGTTTAAATAACACGTCCCATACCGTGTCCCAAATAACAAACAAATTATTACAGATAACAACCAGTCAAATATTCTGTTCCGACAACTCAGATTTAAATAAGACAAATAAATATTGTTCAAATGCTCCTAAAGACCCAGACTGACAAGATCTACCGACAACTATGCTCTAGTTGCTTTTTCCTGACAGACAACTATTTGTTGGGGGCCTCTAGAGCTTTATTCTAGCCTCGCTTTCCTAGCAAGCAAACATCTTAAACACCTGTCACATACGTTAAAATAAAGTCAATACATATAATGTAAAGGTGAGCATACAAGTTTGATAATAGCATATAGAGTTCGAAATAGTTTACGCATAACCAGCACGTACACAGAGGAAAATGAAGCATGTTAATTATCGACATGGACCTATCGATACCAATGACTGCGGGTTGACCGTCCGAGACGGTTCGCAATACATGATTACCACCGTAATCCATGCAAGTAATTGTCCTTAACAAACCCCGTGTGAACGGGTGCTGAGTCCAAACTATAGTACTACGTCGTTAAGGCAGGTAGACAGCATTCCACGTGTAAACACAATCAACAAGCATTCATTTAGTCACGTAATACATGCATAACGGTTAGCGTTCAAATAGTTTGAGTAGTGTGATCGATTGTGTTTTGATATAAGTAACGTATGTAACACCCAAAAGTGCTGAAAGCAAAAAGGGATCGAGTATACTCACAGCGATTGATTGATGGATTGAAGGGAGCGCTTGAGAGTAGGGTTTGCCTGAACAGTTCGATAGCATAACGATGAATACACGTAAAATGGAAACAAGTGTGAGTGGGTCGAACAGCCTGGTCGATCGAACAGCAGGTTCGATCGAACGGGTTGTTCGTTCGGTTGGAAGATCCGTTCGGACAGTCTGTTCGATCGGCCGGTAGGCTCGATCGGCTGAACTGTTCGAGTGGATTGTTTCTTCCTTTGAATAGGATGTGTTTGTGTATGATGGTTTGAACTTTTGAAGTTTTCGTTGTAGTATTTGAGAACACTGAAATGTTCTTACCTTTCAGGTCGATCGATCGAACGGTCTGTTCGATCGGCCGGCTTAATCGATCGGTTAGGAACTTCAGTAGTAGTCCTTAGCAGGATGTCACTCGATCGAACAGCATACTCGATCGAACATCATGCTCGATCGGGTGGCATTCCAATACGTCGAACGAATTGAAAATCGATTAAGTGTTGAAGCATAGTATCTCATGATCCGATGAGTAATGTTATCAAATAGCTCGTTCGATCGAACATCACCTCGTTCAATACTTACTTCATAGAATTGTCAAAATGTGGGGCCCTATGCTAGCCGATCGGCTGACATGTCCGATCGGTTGGGCTGTTCGTTTGAACAGCCTAACCGTTCGGTCAGCATCCTGACCTGGTCGACCTGTTTGTCCAACACTTGGCTGTTCTGTTGATTTGACGTTATATTGAGGTAGTTTGACAACGAGCTGAACCATGGAACCTTCGTTCTTACTTGTTTTCCCGGCTCGGACAGGAATCACCCAAATCCGGCCAGTGAACGGTTCGGAACGGCGGTTTAACGTTTAAACCCGAAGTCGGTGAATCTCGTAGATAGAACCCGAATCTTCAACCACACAATCATTAGAATGGTTAGTGAGTTGGCTCAAGCTCCGTTTCTACCGGTTTGAAGGCATTGAGTGTAAAAGAGTTGAAAGAAAGTTGGAAATCCTTCTTTCAATCCTTCACATCATGTAAATGTTTAGATCTCTGATAGATCTTAGCTTGTTTATGTGGAAATCGGTTAGATCCGAGCTATTCATGGTGGATTAAGGCCAAAACATGATGTTCTTGAAGAACACCATGATGACATCATCCTAGAATGCTTAGATCTTGATGATTTCACGGTTAGAAATCAAGATTTGAAAGATAGAAAGGTGTAGGAGCATGTTTTGATCAAGAATGTACAAGATTTAGGATGAAAACTTACCAGAATCGGAAGAAATCTGAGAAAAGGTAAGGAGCACGAGCTGGTCGGTCAGAGAGTTTCCAAAAGTGGACAGGATGACAATGACAGCCCTATTTATAGGCTCCAAAAGAGGAAAGGGCTGGTCGATCGGCCAGGCATCCTGATCGGACAGCCTGCTCGATCGGACAGTCTGTCCGATCGGCTGGGCTGTTTGATCGGCTGACAGCCTGATCGATCAACAGCCTAGTTCGAGTGTTCGGCGTGACGATTTTCGATATTTCGATTTCGATTGAAAACGATATGAGTACTATAGAGTTTCCTATTCAAATTACTTTTAATCCCAACCACTATATCTAACATACAATCATCTACATTCCATATTCGATTTCGATTTTGATTGTAATTGATTCAAGTTTCGAGTTTTGATTCGAGTTTCGGTTGATTCGATTGAATACTGTTGGTGCACTTCATCTGTCGACTTCGTCTTGGATCGAGTCATATGTTGTATTGTATAGATTAGGGCACGATATACGAGAAAATAGGCGAGTGTATGTTGTTAGTGAGATAGTTTCGCTTATTTGGTCATGTGTAAAGGTTTCGCTTATATGGTCCATGATAGTTCCGCTTATACGTACACATGAGGTTCCGCTTTTGTGGACATGTACGTATAAGCGAAACCTTCATCCCTATATAAACCTTAGAAACGAACTCATTTGTGACTTTGACGAATTCCATACCGAGGTGCTGCTGGTGTGACGTTCGAGCTGTAATCATTGTCAAATCAATAAAACAGAAGATTAAGTGAAGAACAAGCTATTTCTATCTACGTTTCTTGTTATTCCGCACCTGAAACATAGAAGAACGCCTCTGAACGACTCATTCGGGTCAATTCTCGATCCTACAAGTGGTATCAGAGCTTGGGAGGAGGTTTTCTACAGAAATTAGCTGGATTTCATCATTGTTTCTTTCTTCTAGACCTTCTATTTTCAATTCAGAAAGTTGTAACGGTCAGAATTGGCTCAAAATTTCTCAGACTGTGCATTAGAACAAAGATAAACCCTGGACAGTTTCATGCCAAAATATGGACTAAAAGTGGACCAAATGACCTTCGAACTTAGTTTCGCTTATTTGGATAGTATATAGTTTCGCTTCAGTGACATCATACAGTTGAGTGATTTCGCTTATTTGAACCGATAGTTCCGCTTGTGTGTCACAAAGATCAAAGGTTCCGCTCCAAATTGCGTGCTAGTTCCGCTTCTGTGTCATCTTAAGTGAGGTTCCGCTTATAAGGTTCCGCTCTTGTGAACCATATTAGTTTCGCTCCAAGTGTATCTAAAGGTTTCGCTCCTAGTGCACATCTGTGGTTCCGCTTATTGATACATTCAACAGTTTCGCTTATAAATACATCAGAAGGTTCCGCTTTTCTGAACATCCTGGTTTCGCTTCAAAGGTTGATTAAGGAATTGTTTCGCTTTTCTGGTCATCTGAGTTTCGCTTTTAGTGCACAGAACACTTAGTTTTGCTTATTTGTCACTGATATTGAAAAACGTGTCAAGTCATTATGGATACTGAGTTTTACAACGCGTTTGCAACACCATCTGGTCCAGCTGCGATTGCTCAGGCCATGAACTTAGAGAACGAGACGGGAACCACCCAAAAGCCCCCGAAATTGATGAGTATCGAAGAATACTACGGGTGGAAAGATCGGTTAGAGAACTGGGTTCAGGCAAATCATCTCAGATCATGGGAATGTATTCTGAAGAAGTATGTGTTGCCTAGAACAGAATTGCGGGTTATTAAAGAGTTATCAGAATTCACAGATCAAGAACGGGTTATGTACAAAGCTGAGAAAATGATGATTAGTCTGCTTCAGCAAGCAATCAAAGAAGACATCTTTATCTTGCTACAGCACGACAAAACAGCAAATCAATTTGGGATGCACTTAAAGTCAAATTTGAGGGAAGCGAGAACATGATAAAGAGCAAGAAAGCGTTGCTTAAGAAAGAGTTTGATCTGTTCAGCAGTCTACCGGGTGAAGACACAAAGAAGCTGATTGAGAGATACTGTCACCTTGTACGATCAATGTCGATGTTAAGTATTGAAAAAGATCGTGAAGAGTGGGTAGACAAGTTAGCCGATGCGTTACCACAGAAAGAGTGGGGAACATATTTGATGATATTAAAGAATACGGGCGTGTATGATGCTCTAACAATTTCTCAGTTCATAGAAAAGATTGAAAGTCAGGATTTGGAACAACAGAAGATTGCTAGGATGAACAGTCCGAGTGGTCAACAGGATGTAAAGATGTATTACAAAGGTAGTGTTCCGGTTCCAGAATCTGAGAGAAGTCCGAAAATCCAAACTGCTTTCAGTGCTGGTGATTCAACGGAAAAAGCTGATCAGAGTTTAACCAAAAGTAGCAGCGGATTCTCATTATATCCAAGTGTCAATCCTAAAGAATCAAACACAAGCTTTCAGTCTCAAAGCACGAAAACTGGAAATGGCTACGTGATTCAGTGTAACATAGCTCTAAATCTTCCAGAAGGTCAAAGCTTCTCAGAAGACACTGCTAAAGACCACATGGCTCTTCTTGGTTCAGTGTTGTTATCCTATGAGGGTCTAGTAGCTGGTCGGATTGGAAATCCCATGCTCACCAAAGAGGATTACGACCAAATAGACGCCGAAGAGATGGAATTAATGGATATCAAATGGTGTCTTGCAAGTGTTCTTCGACGTGCTGAAAAACTCAAAATGATTACCGGGAGAAATGACTTTCTTGATGCTCATGTATCTACTTTAGGTTTTGATAAATCTAAAGTTACTTGCTTTCGATGCAGGGAGAAAGGCCATTTCAAACGGGGGTGCAAGGGTAGAGAAGCTAGTGGAGCTCAGAATCCGTTCGGAAAAGATGATTACTACCGGAAAGCCATTTACCAGCAAGTTGGTCAATCACAAGATTCACAGACGGCTCATGGTAGGAAGATTGAGGATTCTAAGAGGGCATGTTTAGTGGACTTCAGCTGGGACAAATACATATCTCCTGGCAGCAAAGCATGTATAGCTGATCAAGATGATGAGAGACTACCTGAAGGTTTTAGCTGGGATATGTTCGTTGATGAAAAAGGAGAGTTCAAAGCCTTCATTGCCAAAATTGTCAGAGAGCCAGACATGTTTGCTACCTGGATGAAGTCTATTGGAGTGAATGTGACGAGTGAAGATGAAAAATCTGTTACGTCTGATGAAAATTCAGAAAGTGTTGATGAACTTTTGGAAAATGTTGAGGAAAGTTTAGAGAGTTCAGATGAGAGTGTTCAAAATGTTGCTAGTTCTGAAAAAGAAGTTGTATTTGATCAAACACCATCTGATTCTAGTTTGTCGGATGCTGATTCTAAAAAGTCTGTACAGTTTGATCAGTCACCAGTTGATAGTAGCAGTGATGATGAGGAAGAGAAACATATAAATGTTGCAAAATCTCATCTTTCTCCTAAAAGTTTTCATTTCTATTTTGCAGATCGCTTGGAGAAACTGAAGGAGAAAAGAGCTGCTAAAGAACAACAAAAGAAATCTGAAAACGATGTTCAGAATGTTGAAAGTGTTGCTGAGAAGATTGCTGAAGATGAGAAAGTAATTGAAGCTGAGAAAGTGAAAGAAGAAGAAAAAGTGATAGAAGTGGTGAAAACAATCGAGGTTGAGAAGATTGTTGAAGTCATCAAGCCTTGCACAAAGTGTTTGGAAGCTTGCCAGGAATGTGCAGCAAAAGACGACATTATTGCTGAGTATGAGAAGAAGAAAGAGCAGTTACTGTTCAACCTTAACTACGTGAAAGAATCGTACGATGTCTTGAACAAAACAGTAACTGGTCTACAAAAGACAAACTCAGAAAGAGAACAAGCACTGACGATGATGAATGCAGTCATGATGTCAAAGCAAAAAGCCATAAACTTCTACATCAAAGAAAGTGCTAAATGGAAGCAAGAGTTGGAGACTGAGAAGATCGAGAATGAGAGAATTAGACGTTTATTACAAAGTTATTCAAGTTCTGATTATCTCATTGATCGTATTTACCCAACTGTTGCAGGAATGGAGGCTTTTCAAGACGAGAAGCCAAAGAAGAAGAAAGATTGTGGTAAGAAACCGACTGTTAGCTATAACAAGTGTCCGCCTCCAATTGGGGAAGGGTATTCTCCTAGAAAACCAAACGAGGAGCAACTTGAGAAAGCAGTCAATATAAAGCTAAAAACCGACACAACTGACATTTTACCAGATAACATTGATGTCACGTTTACCTCGTCCGATACCGATCATGAGTCTGAGTTAATTAAAAAGGTGGTCGATCAGGTGTTGGATACTGATGAGGAGTCCGAGTCAAAATATGGGTCTGAAGGGTACAATTCATCAGTCAAAATTCGTCGGTTAAACGGTCTTACAGTAAAGAATTTTTGTTATCAAAAGCAAATTTGAATGATGAAACATTCGAAGTTGTTTATACTTTGAATGGTTCTGACAAATTATATTACAACAAAGAGTTCCCAATAATGAGTATTAAAACGGAATTGATTAACAAAACTTTCAAACTAATAGAGATTAATATTCCTGAATTGAAAGTTTTAAAAAATTTTGAAAAACCTAAAAAATATACTTCAAGAGTTCAACAACGGTTAAACAAGAAAAAAAGTTACAATTCTGGTTCCGGTTTTCAAAAGAAACCTAACCAAAGTCGTAGCTACAAAAAGAAAGGTCTTGGTTTTATTCCACCAGAAAATTATAAAAATGATAAAAATTCTAAAACAAAAACAGAATTTGTGTCAGGTGGAAGCTCAGATGAGGAACAAAAGAAACCATTCTGGAGACAGTCAAATCAAGAGTTTCTTGCTGAAAGAAAGAAGAATGGAACTGAAGTGTTTTATCAAAGAGAGACTCGTACCTGTTACAAGTGCAATGAAGCTGGTAACATTGCATGGAATTGTTCAAAGAATGCAAAAACAAAACAGGGAGTTTCTCAGAAATTAAAAGAAAAAGTTGTTGATATTGAACCACCAACCAATAGACTTAAAATTTTTGAAAATTCAACTTATGAGGTTGGTGAGTGTTCGAAGAAGAAGTTTTACAAAAAGAAAGAGAAAGACAACCAAGTGTGGGTGGTTAAGAAAGTTGATGTGAATGTCGGCGATGAATCTGGTTCCATAAAGCCAGAAGAGCCACAAGTTGAGAAGAAAATTTCAATGAATGATGATGAATTTCCATCATTGAAATTTGAAGAAGTTAAAAAGAAAATTGGAAAAGTTGATATCTCGAAACAGTTTTACACAGAGAAAAATGAATTTGATGTCGAGAAAACTTTTAATGGAAGCGTAAAGAAAATTTTTGGTAAAATGTTGAATGGGAAAGCAAAGGGGGTTAAAGATTTTTATGCGACTAAAAAGGCAACATACAACCCCACTGCGCAAGAGTTGAAAACCATCAAGTCTGAAAATACTTGGATGGAAGTTTGTTTCCCATAGAAGTCTTAGGACTACGCCGGAGATCCCAAGTTTATATCGTGGATCAGGAATCGGCATCATTCATGTTTTTGATGGTTTTGTATGAAAATCTTTGATAATGTTTGAATGTTTACAGGTTGTAGGACTACGCCGGAGCTTCCAGATTGGTAAGTATGAAGCAGGAATCGGCATCTTGATTGGTAACATGATATATGTAAACGTAACATTCCTACATGTGGTATTGGTTTGCCATACCTACAAGTGGTATTGGTTGTGATCTTACAAGTAGTTATTTTTTTTACAAATGGTACAGAGGGTTGTGAACTGTGAATGGTAAATCAGGGACATTAAGTTGTACTTGATTTACTAAATATGGTTAAAATAGACAAGATGATGAACCACATCCCCGAATATGATGCTAACTTACAAATGGTAAAAACAAATTCATTTTCCGGAAAAATCATTTTGATTAAAACAAATTTAAGTGTTTTGAGATCTAAATGAGAAAATGGTTTGTTGATAGGGGGAGTTCTGATTGTTTATGCATAGTGAATGATGATTTGAGGTGATTTGATATCAGTTGTCATGTTTCTGTACAGTTTGTTTTGAATTTTCTTCAAGTGGGTCAAGAGTCTAGTTATTTTCAAATTTCCTTTGAAATGTGTTTGCATTTTAGGGGGAGTAGAAATTTCAGAAAATCCAAAAACATTAGAAAATTTGAAAAAGACAAATACATAAAAAAATTGAAAATGAGTTTTGTTGTGAAAAGAGGAAATGATAGTACGTCAGTAGGCTGTCACAACATGCTAAAGAAATGTAAAGATAAAATGTGATAAACAATCTCACTGCGGATATGCCAGTAGGTTTTTACACATTTAGTAGATTGTGACGAGATATAAACAAAATTTCAAACTTGCTTGTTCTGTGGGTTAACACAAACTTGGATATATAGGTAACCCCTGAAATCTTGTTTGAAAGGTCCCTTATTCTGAGATACTTGGTCTTTATGCTCAGTGATATCTGGGGTAATATCCCGAGACTTCTGCTGTATGGAAGTACTGACCTAGTCCCAGGATAATGCTTTCTGCAAAAGCTTGAAACATAGCTTCGCCCTCAGCATGCTGATGAAACAATAAAATTGATAGTCGCTGGTGTTGAAATAAAAAGATCCTCTAAAGGGGACACACCAAAAGTCGAAGCCGTCATCTCTCTGCGTATACGGAAGTATCGACCTGAGCTCTCACGGCCCTCACATCTAACCCCTGAACAGATATCATCTATGGTATACTCACCTGTAACACTGAATATTGGGATATGGATACGGGAGTATATTCAAGTAGTGAGACACACGAATAAGTCAGTATCTAAGACATTAACATCGTATCTCGGATCAATTGAACTTTGTGTGAAAATTTTAGTGGACCGATATACTGACAATCTAGGTGAATTGTTTAGAACATAAAATGAAATGAAGCTTAACGGTGTTGGTGACATGTCTCATAATCTGATATGATCCTCTTACACGAATTCACAAATATACTGCTTGTATATATTTCATTTCTGCTTCATTCTGTCTTTACAAGTGGTGTCATTTACTTTCTATTAGAAAAATCCAAAAAGATTTTGGGTGTGTTTTAGCATAAATCTTTTGAAAAGACCAAAAAGATTTTTGACAACTGGTATTGAAAAGCAGATTTTCAAAATTCCGAGTGCTAAACATGATGAGCAATATTTGAGGGGGAGTGTATGTTTGGAATTAAATGTTTTCATAATCTAACCTTTCAAGTGGTTCAACAGATTGGAAAATCATTTTTTTTAAAAGAGTCTGAGTTAGTGCATGTGTTTATGTTTGAAATATGTATGTGAAAGAAATTTACTTTGAGGTAGAGTTTTTGCAGGTTAAGATAAGCCAGGTTATTCGTTCCTGAGATCCGAGTTTGATGAGAGCCAGGTTCCGATACCCGAGGACTCTGATTGGAGGTAGCCAGGCAATGATCTTGAGACATGAAAAGTCAGACTGATTTTGAGAAGATGTAAGATGGAAAGCCAGACAACGATCCTGAGTCAGTTTTTGCTGAAGAACAAAGGAATGCCAGCAAATCGAGAGGGGGAGTCTAAAGAAAGAGAGAGAGAAAAGCCTAGAGACTGATCAAGATTGAAGATGTGAAGATACAGCATTGTCGTGACTCGATGGACGACTCCGTCAACATCTGAGGGGGAGTCTGTTGGTGCACTTCATCTGTCGACTTCGTCTTGGATCGAGTCATATGTTGTATTGCATAGATTAGGGCACAATATACGAGAAAATAGGCGAGTGTATGTTGTTAGTGAGATAGTTTCGCTTATTTGGTCATGTGTAAAGGTTTCGCTTATATGGTCCATGATAGTTCCACTTATACGTACACATGAGGTTCCGCTTTTGTGTACATGTACGTATAAGCGAAACCTTCATCCCTATATAAACCTTAGAAGCGAACTCATTTGTGACTTTGACGAATTCCATACCGAGGTGCTGCCGGTGTGACGTTCGAGCTGTAATCATCGTCAAATCAATAAATCAGAAGATTAAGTGAAGAACAAGCTATTTCTATCTACGTTTCTTGTTATTCCGCACCTGAAACATAGAAGAACGCCTCTGAATGACTCATTCGGGTCAATTCTCGATCCTACAAATACCACACACAACATAAAGTAAGCACGCACAGGTAACACATAAGGCACACACACAAGTAATATAACACCCAAATTCGCGTAGTTCGAGTTTCGAGTTCGACTGATGATTCGATAAGCTTGATTATTGATTGATTAACTTTATCGCATTGTTACTTCCTACTATTCACAGTCGTAAGTCGGTTCGTGTAGATTAAACATTCGATTACTTTGATTCGTTCTTGATTACAACACTTACTCCACATAATACAAATAAAACATAAAAAAACACTAATTATAGTCAAAGAAAGTCAAAGTTGACTTGGACTTTGACTTTGACTTTGACATTCGAAAACACGGGGTGTTACACTTACGGCCCCAACAAGGGACCCACCAACTTGATTTTTCTCCAATTTTTAATAGATATGTTGGATGATTTGAGAGCACAATGACCATTAGACTAAGTGATGTTGGGAGCTTGTTTTAAATAACCACAAGACACTTATCAACTTTCATTCCAACATTCAACAAAGCTTCACCTCCTTCCCTTTCTCCTCTTCTTGTTCACGGCTTGAACACACCCACATACCACATCCATTTTCAATCAATTCCAATACAATCTAAGGAGATTTAGAGGCATAAGAAGCATATCTAAGAAGGTGGGAGGCATTGGAACTTGAAGGACCTTCATCAAGAGCTTTTATCCACCTTGTCCATCATCATCTTCATTTCTTCGCTAGCCTTGTGCTAGTAGTAAGACTCTTATAATCTCATTTTGCTTCTTATTATGATGGTTAAAAGTATATGTAAAAGACTAAACATGAAGATCATCAAAGATTAAGAACATATTTCTTAACATAAAGCTTGAAATCATAAGAGACTATGTTGTTTAAGTGTTTGTATGCTTCTTGATTGTTGATTGTTTGTGTTTATGGTGTTAAACATCATATGAAATTTGCTAGATTGTGATTAAACACATGATCTAGCAAGATGAAGGGATGATCTTGTGAAAAACCAAGATGATTATACTTTATGTAAACATGGAGTTGAAATATGAAGATGTTTTCTTGAATAATGATGATCAAAGTATAATATAAATCTGGTGAAGGAATGATTTCAAAACTAGTTTTCTCAAGAAACTAAGTTAAATTACAAGATTTACATAAACATGAGTTTTAAAGAAACTAATCACATTTTTAGTGATTAATCAAGTGTAGAAACATGTTACTAACAAGAAAAATTCAAAAGGAAATATCTTTAGAAAATCTTTTAACAAGTTGTGAAGATGTAAAATCTTCAAGAATGATGTTATTAAACAAATAACCACACTTTAAAGGGGTAACTAAGCTTACTTAACACCATACCAAGTTACTACAAATTTTTATAAATTTTCAAGTTCATGAAGTAGTGTAAAAAGCATGATTTCGGCATTTGGTAAGTATTGTATGAATTGTTGATTGAATGGTGATGATTTTAAAAGAAAATGATATGCTTTGAAAGCATGGAAACCTCCATTTTTAAGGGAAAACTATGGCAAAATTTTTCTAGAATTTAAACACATAGAAAAATATTTTTAAACAAGTGTTTACAAGTGTATTTTAACCATGATTTTTCATATAAAATTGGTCATAATTTTTATTACAAAAATTACAAATATTGGAGGTTGGTTTTTGGATAATAAAAGTGACTAAATATGTATTTAGGAAAATATATATTTAGATGTCACCATTTGTGTGATTACTCGTATATTATGTGTATTAGTTATATTATTTTAGGACTTGAAATAATATAACACACCAAAATACCAAGCATTACAATATAAAATACTACCAAAATTCCAAGAAAATAAATATATAATCTACACCCAAAAATTGGACAAACCGAACAAGGAATGTAAACAACAAAATATTTCGGAATTAAATTCATAAGTATATTTTGGTAAACGGTATTTTGGAAAACCTAGAAAACAAAAATATAACTTCTAAAAGTGTTACAAAAATATATAATATTTTTGACAAGAAGAAAATATATTAATTTTGAGTAAAGAAAATATATATGTTTTCTTGAATTACTAGAAAATATATTATTTTTGAAGGAAATATATATTTCCTTAAACAAATTTAGAATATATTATATTTGGGGTGAAAAATGTATTTATAAATATTTTCTAAGTTAATCTTGAAAATATGTTATTTTTGAGATTATATGAAAACATAAACATTTTTGCCAAGAAAGAAATATAAATAATTTTCTGTACAAGTTTTCTTAAATATTTATATATTTTAAGAATATATATATTGGTGGTGTTTATTGAAAATAATATTCCAGAAAAATAAATACAAAAATTAAGTATAAAGATACTTAATAAATACAACAAAAATACGTATTCTTGTACGTACTAATACACACCGGAATACGCCACCAATACTTGGCAAAAATATACAAGTCTAAGAATACAAGTATAATTATACCCATCCTTTGGGGGAAATATTCATGAAGGATTACAAAACAAATAAGTTAAAATATATTATTAACGAATATTCCAATAAATAATAAATATAATTTAAGTTAAAATATTATTATTTTAACGAATAATTATATACTTTGGAATAATACAAGTACATCAAAGATGTAACACAAAGATACTAAGTCATGACAAACAAGACTAAAAGTCGTGGCACGACCCAGCCGTCTAATAAACCATAACCTGTGTGTAGGTTGTAGTACGTCGTAAGGATACATACTTTGGGTATACAGGAGATAGGACACAGGACACAAATCTGTGAGTTCAGGTCCCCCTTTTCTTTTAACTGTTTTTAGTTTTATAACTTCGGGGGTGAAATACATGTTACAATTGTTTACAAATGATTATGATTACAAATGGTATGGTTAGCTAAGGAATGAACTGTTAGATCATGTGAATGGGTAGGCGATTAACTAGAGAACATTAATCCTTGTTTAAGGACAGAGGGGCATGACTGATAGATCTATTGGGTACTGCGAGCCCCGCCCATGAGCCCGCGGGTTGGACCATGAGGCGACTATGCCGTTCCCGCCGGATGGCCCGGTACGAAATACGCATAAAAGATTGAGCCATTCTACACCGTTGCACACATATTAATGGCCTTGCAAACCACTAATTGATCTGTTTCCTTGTTGCTTTCATACCGATTTACAAAAGGCATACTTACAGATGTTTACAAGATTATTCGAACTCATATAGAAACACATGAACTCGCTCAACTTTTGTTGATGTTATCAAAATTACATGTATTTCAGGAAACGAGATGTATCTTGGGCGCATGTGTTGTTTTCAAGACGTAAAGTCCAAGTTTAGATGTCATCCACTTTTGTATTGTAATATAACTTGAGGATTTGTTGGTTGAAACTTAATGACTCGTGTTTGTAACGTTTTAAAACTATGAATGGATGAACATCATGTTTTTATCATATAGTTGTTTATTATGATTGAATACAATGGTATTGAACAAGTCACACATCGTACGCTTCCGCAAAAGTCAGGGAGTGACAGTTTGGTATCAGAGCTTCGATTGTAGTGAACTAGGATTCCTTCTCAAGTCTAGACTACAATCACTAGGATTCTCTCATGAAAACATTTTCACAAAATATTTTTCATTGCATTTACAAAAAGCGCCTAGATCCATGAGTCGAACATTTTTCAAAGGAAAGACAAAGCAAAGACAACACAAGGGCATTAGTAGGAAGGGAGACAACCCCGACCTATGAGACAAATGAGGTATAGTCAGTCCATGTGGGATAGACTTGCCAAAGACAGAATGACCCCCGAAAGAACAAACGAAAGTTATATGTGGCATGTTGTATTTATTTGCTTGTATATACTAAGTAACATTTTATCTAATAATATATGTGCATATATATATATATGGGATTATTATTGACGGGAACGGGATACCTTCGACTTCGGATTCTATTACCGCTTTTGACTCGCACAATGCTACTAACGACCTGACGTTTAATGCGGAGCTCATGACTAAGGCAATTACCAAACAAGACCCTGAGCTTGGTTCCGTAGAAGATGGTTGTTCACCCCTCTCGAACACGAAGGTGCCTGACTACGGTAGCGATGGCGAGGCGGAGGAGGTAACCTTGGATAACAACCTTATCAGTGGGACGAGGTCCCTGAGGAATTTACGAAACCTGAATGACGACACTCAATTCCATACTAAGAGAATGAAGTACTCATTTGAAAAGTGCCCCTCCAGCTTCTATTACTAGGAACCCTCCTTATTCCTATTCTGTCTAAGCATTGTGCCTTTTCGCGCGTAACAACCACGGACGTTGGTGCGTGGACCATCATAAAGGTCCATTCTATGTTGAAGGTATGAGGACAACAGTGTTCCCTCTCTGATTGATCAGCTGCTTTAAACGAGAGAAAATTAGGGTGACCAGGCAAGACGATTTATTATTACGGGGGGGCCACGTAATAACAACTTGTAGTGCATGGAAATCCTGATGGACTCTGCGTGTC
The DNA here is from genome assembly GCF_002127325.2 of Helianthus annuus. Taxonomy (NCBI): domain Eukaryota; kingdom Viridiplantae; phylum Streptophyta; class Magnoliopsida; order Asterales; family Asteraceae; genus Helianthus; species Helianthus annuus. Next base: position 98,896,841 of record NC_035439.2, on the reverse strand, counting down.
AAGCCAATGATCACTGTCCATTTGGAATTCCTATATTGTTCCAAATCCCCACCTAGTAGGACATTAACCGAGTAGAACAATAACCAAGATGGTTACTATAACCCCCTATTAGTACTTCCGCACTCTTTATCCCGTAGTGCACCCCCATCGTTAGGGTATTGCATTCTCACCCTGGAAACCACTCTATGTTTGCTGCAAAACACAATTCGGACATGAGGATGAAGTCACGTACCCTCACAACCTTACCTCTGCGTTTCCACTATACCCTCCTACCCGTGGTAGTAATGCACGACCCCATCCCTTGGGAAGTACGCCTGATTCTGTAAAAGTAAAGACTAAGGAAGAGTCGGAAACTTGAGGAATGAACAAGGAACTAGGTGAAGGGAAGGCCTCACCATATTTTGGATAGCACTAGATGACTTGCATCAATCGGTGTAAGGTGACTCCGAGGAGGTTTTCTACGCAAGACTAATTGCAACAAGTTGACATAGCGTATGTAAAAGTCGATGTACCCTTAGCAAGATCCTGTTGTGACTCATTTCAAGGATGAGATGATTATGGTGGGAGGATTTGCATAGGCCTCATTAGGAATTACCTTACCCTTATGCTTATAGTGCACGACTAATGAGCTTTGCTTTCACTTATCGACGATAATATTTATGCTGAAATAAATGTCTAATTTCGTTGATATGTTTTATGCATGTGAAGCTCATGGAACCACAATAAAAGGACGTTGGTCAGACCCAACCGAAACCTTTACCTGTAACAAGCGCTGAACTTGAAGCTCTAGTAAGGCAGCAAGTCGTTAAAGCAATCGACCAGTACGAAGCAAGAAACATTGCAAACAGCGGCAGACTAAGAGGAAACATAATGGGGATTGCTCAGGCGATAACTCTTGCCCTAGGTCCTACCGAGGGCGGAGTGACGGTGGAGAAATTTAATGAAAAGCTAGTGGGGAAGAAGACGCATGTGGAGCCCTCTTCGGGTGGAACTAAGAGAAAGTTTTCAAGCCGGAAGAAAGGAACCCATGCAAGTCACGACAACCCAAATGCCAACAAAAGAAGGAAAGCAAACCCGCCTCGTGGCACGAAAGCTTTTAGAGCAACCAATGAGGCCAGGGGAAAGGTTTATTTGGGAAATAAGCCGAGATGTGACAAATGCAAGTTTCACCATGAAGGTCGATGCTCAAAACCTAAGTGTGATAGATGTGGAAAGAAGGGACACGACAAGGATACCTGTTGGGCAAGGTACCCCAACCAGGGAGGAAACGGTGACTATAACCAAGGAAATAACCACAACAACAACCAAGGCGAAAATGGCAATGACAGAGTTCCAGGTTGCTTCAAATGTGGTGACACAGGGTACTTTAGGAAAAATTGCCCTAAGAAGGACCAAGCACGAGGAAGAGTTTCACGAACGGAACTCGTGAAGCACGCTAGGACCTGAATAATGCGACAAGTATGTTCCCTAGTAACCAACACTACGCATCCCTTTTGATTGATTCTAGCGTCGACTTTAGCTTTGTAGCTATAGAACTTAGGAACCTACTTGACCTAGAAGCAAGTAAGCTAGACACCCCCTATTCAATAGGAATAGTGAGTGGGAAATTAGTCAAGGAAGATGAAGTTATCAAGGACGGGACACTTGGACTTAGAGAACGAAGGTTTTCTATTGACATGCTACCAGTTGGTTTGGAAAGTTTTGAAGATATAATCGGCTTGGATCGGGTATCCAAGAATGGAGCTGAGGTTGTTTGTCATGAGAGAGTCATCCGTATCCCTCTTGCGAATGATGAAACACTTATAGTACACGACCTTGATACAAATGATGCAAGGGCACTATACCTCATAAGGCAGAAGACTGTGACTTTACATTGATTATGTCACACCCCAACCGATGGCGGAATCATCAGGGCGCGACACTTAGCGAAACAGATTGTCCTGGAGAAATTCCATAACAACTAAATTACCGGATAGTTAATATTATATCCCATACCATAACCCATCAAATAATTCAATCATTACAGACATCGATATCTCTAAGACAAATAACATGTTCCGACAACTCAAATTAAGTAAATAAATAAATTGTCTTTGTTTCTAGACTCTCATTCCTACTTGATTCCACAAAGCAGATAAAGCACAGCATCCTAAGCACCTGTCACATACGTTAAAATAGAGGTCAATACACAAAGTGTAAAGGTGAGCATACAAGTTTAATAGTATAGCAGAGTTCGAAATCGTTTACGTATAACCAGCATGTAACATGGAATAAAGTGAAGGCAAGTAGGTTACCGACAGAGAAATATGCACAGACGTGACTGCGAGTTGTAGAATGCGTAACACATATCCCCACTGGGACACGTGAAGTAAAGCCCTTAACAACCCCTGTCCATGACAGGTGCTGAGTCCAAACTATAATACTATCGTTGCTAAGGTGTCAGGCAACAGTCACTGTATTAACATAATATACAAGCATTCATCGAACAACATGTAGCATGTAATAACGGTCAGCGTATAAATAGTGTTTGCGTTGTGTATCAATTGTAATTTAGAATAGTAACGTATGTAACACCCAAAAGTGCATAAAGCAAAAAGGGTTCGAGTATACTCACAGATAGTGTTTAATAACTAAACACCGTCTTGGATTGAAGGGAGCGCTGGAAAGTTAGCCTGATTACAGAATAATAGCATAAGCGAAGTGTCGGCGCGTTAAACGGAAAAATTGACCAAGTGTCGAATGGTAATCTGATCGGATGGCTATCCGATCGGTTGGTCATTCGATTGGATGTCAATCCGTTCGGATGGTCATCCGATTGGATGGCCATTCGGTCAGATTGACATTTGTTTGGTAAGGATGTGTTTGTGTATGATGGCTTTTAGAATTTTTTGTTATGGCATTTTGAAAACAGAGAAGTATCTCTACTTTTCAGGTCGATCGATTGAATGGTCGTTCGATCGGATAGCGATCCGATTCGCAGGACACTTAGTGAGAACAATTTCACAGCAGGATTGTCACTCGATCGGATAGCAATCCGTTAGAAACTGATGTTCTTTGAAAGTTATGAAAATGGTTAAGTGTTGAAGTTCCAAATGTCAAACGATCGGATGGTCGTTCAATCGGATGGCTATCCGATGGGACGACAATCCGTTCGACGTTCAGATCTTTGAAAGTTTGAAGAAAATGTTTAAGTGTGGAACCAAGTGCAATCTGTCCCAATGAATCTGATCGATTACTTTGAAAGTTTTTGCGGTTTGCTTGAGACGGTATGACAACGTACTAAACAACGGAACCTCCTCAAGTCTCAAGTCGTTTGATCGAACAGGAATCACCCTGATCCGACCAGTTGACTGCTCCTTGACGGTTGTGCATGGTTATCCCAAAATCGGTTGTCTCGTTGATAGAGATCAGATCTAAGACCGACACATCACTAGAGAAGAGTAGAAGACCTGAATAAGCTCCGATATTATCAGTTTTGAGTGCATTGAGTGGAAAAGAGTTGAAAGAAGGTGAAAAAACTTCTTTCAATCCTTTTAACTTGAAAATGTTTATATTTATGCGAAAACAACGTTTAATCATGTGGAAATCCGTCAGATCTGAGTTATTCTTGGTGGAATGAGGTCAAAGCTTGAAGTTCATAAGAGCTCCATGATGGCATCACCCTAGAACACCTCAAATCCGTTGATTTCACGGTTAAAAGTTAAGATTCAAAGGTGAAAATGATGAAGAAGTGTGTGTAGATCATAGAAGTACAAGATTTGAGTTGGAAACTTACAAGAATCGTGAGAAATCGAGAGAAAAGAGGGCTTGAGTGCGGCTGGTCGAATGAGAGAGCTGTCACATCACTTGTGATGTGACAGGGGCTATTTATAGGTTGCCAAAAAGGGAAAGTGCACATGTGTCGGATAGGATGGCACCGATCGGATGACACTCCGATCGGATGGCAATCCGATTGGATGGCAATCTGATCGGATGGCCAGTCGATCGAGTGGTCACTCGATCGAGTGGCTCCGGCGAGCTGGTTTTGTCGTTTCGTTTCGTGTGTTGGACGTTGCGATGTGTTTAACCGAGGGTCGATTAAGCGATGCGATAGATTGATAATAAACACATAAATACTATATCTAACATACAATCATCCAAATTAACTTGTGGTTAGCATTTGTGATTAAGTTACGTTGCGATAGAGTTGCGATTACGTTTCGGTTAATCACCACAAACATAAAGTAAACATGCACAAGTAACACATAAGTAACACACACGCGTAAAACAATATACAGAACCTATAAATCAAGGCACGAATGCGATTGCGATGCGATTAGCGATAAAGCGATAAAACATGTGATAAACGTTGATTAAACCTCGATTATTTATAGATACTCCACATAATATAACTAAAGCAAACAAAATAAAAGGTTCGATTACAAGTCATTAACGTACAATCAATAGTTAAGTAAGGAGTGACAGATCGCAATTAGCAATCTTTTCTTCCTTTGACTTTGACTTGTACTTTGACTTTCGTAACACGGGGTGTCACAGATTATGACGACGCAGAAGTGTCTCCAAAAAGGCTGCATAGCCTTCATTGCTCACATTGTCGACAAGGAGACCAAAGAACCAAGATTTGAAGACATCCCCAATATAAAGGAATTTCCAGAAGTCTTTCCCAAAGATTTGACTGGACTACCTCCACAGCGGCAAGTGGAGTTTCAGATAGATCTGGTGCTGGGAGTGACACCAGTGGCAAAGGAGCCTTACCAACTAGCTCTGTCCAAGATACAGGAGCCTTCGATGCAACTGCAAGAGCTACTAGGCAGGGGAATCTATCAGGACCGAGCTTCTCACCTTGGGAAGCCCCAGTGTTATTCGTGTTGGTGCACTACATCTGTTGATTACGTCTAGGTGTCTAGGATCAGGTCTTATATCGTATTGTATAGCATAGGGCACGAAATACGAGAAAACAGGAGTCTGTATAGGTTTTATATGTTAGGGTCGCTCATAGGGACATAGAAGTCTTGGGTCTCTTATGTGTCAAGTGTGGATCGCTTATATGGACTTACCTGGTCCGCTCATATGAACATCTGACAGATGAGCGGACCCAGTGGCCTATATATAGTTGTTGTTAGGGCGATCCTCGTAACGTGTATGTGAAATTCCACGCCGAAGCTCTGCCGGTGTGAAGATAGAGCTGTAAAACGTTTCATATCAATAAAACAAGCAGTTAGGAGGAAGAACAAGCTATATCTACTTGCATTTCTTATTATTCCGCATCTGAAACGTAAGAGACAACCTCTGAACGACTCGTTCGGGTCAGCAAACGATCCTACAAGTGGTATCAGAGCTTGGGAGGAGGTTTTTCTGCAGATTGTAGCTGTTTTTCATCATTTCTTCTCACTTCTACACCTTCTTTTTCTGATTCGGGAAGATTTCACGGTCGGAATTTGCTCAATTTTTCACAGATTGTGCGCAATAGTATCAAGATAAACCCTGGAAAGTTTGAAGCCAAAATTCGAAGTTTTTATGAGTCAAATTATGTTCGATACGTGGATCGCTCGAAGTGACATCATCGTGAACCGCTCTTAGATCACGTTTTGGATCGCTTATTCATACAATTTTTGTTCTGGTTCGCTCAAAATTTGCAGTTGGACCGCTCGTAAGACAGTTTCTGGACCGCTCAAGTGTACATTTCTGGACCGCTCCAAAGACATCTTGGATCGCTCATTTGGATCATCTTGGACCGCTCTTAAGACATTGATTTCTCTGGATCGCTCGAACGAACAACTTTGGTCCGCTCAAACGATCTTTAAGTTTGGATCGCTCCAAAGGATATTCCTGGTTCGCTGTTCTGTCATCTTCATTGAAAAACGTGTTAAGACAGTATGGATTCCGAGTTTTACAACGCGTTTGCTACATCGACTACTCCAGCCGCAATTGCTCAAGCAATGAATTTGGAAAATGAGACGGGAACGACTCAAAAGCCTCCTAGATTGATGAGCATTGAGGAGTATTATGGGTGGAAGGATCGGTTTGAAAACTGGGTTCAGGCAAACCATCTTAGATCGTGGGAGTGCATATTGAAGAAGTACACTTTGCCTAGAACAGAGTTGCAAGTTGTTAAAGAGATATCTGAGTTTACTGAGCAAGAACGAGCAATGTATAGAGCCGAGAAAATGATGATCAGTTTGTTGCAGCAGGCTATAAAGGAAGATATATTCATCTTGTTACAACACGACAAAACTGCTAAGTCGATATGGGATGCTCTTAAGGTTAAATTTGAGGGAAGCGAAAACATGATCAAGAGCAAGAAAGCACTGTTAAAGAAAGAATTCGATCTGTTTAGTAGTTTGCCGGGAGAGGATACTAAAAAGCTAATCGAGAGATACTGTCACTTGGTGCGATCGTTATCAATGTTGGGAGTTGAAAAAGGTCGTGAGGAGTGGGTGGATAAATTGGCTGACGCGTTACCTCAAAAAGAGTGGGGAACATATTTGATGATTTTAAAGAATACTGGTGTGTATGACGGGCTGACTATTTCACAGTTCATTGAGAAAATAGAGAGTCAGGATCTTGAGCAGCAAAAGATTGCTAGAATGAATAGTCCGAGTGGTCAACAGGATGTTAAGATGTACTACCGAGGTAGTGTTCCAGTTACTGAATCTGAAAGAAGTCCGAAGATACAAACTGCATTCAGTGCTGGTGATTCATCTGAAAAAGCTGACCAGGGTTCGAACAAGAGTAGCAGCGGGTTTTCATCGTTTCCGAGTGTGAATCCGAAAGAGACTAACACGAGTTTTCAGTCTCAGAGTACAAAAACCGGAAACGGATATGTGATTCAGTGCAACATAGCTCTTAACCTTCCAGAAGGCCAAAGTTTCTCTGAAGACACTGTGAAAGACCACATGGCACTTTTAGATTCAGTTCTGTTATCCTATTAAGGTCTTGTTGCTGGTCGGATCAGAAATCCTATGCTCACCAAAGAGGATTACGCTCAAATAGATGCCGAGGAAATGGAACTAATGGATATCAAATGGTGTCTTGCTAGTGTTCTTCGACGAGCTGAGAAATTCAAAACCATTACCGGGAGAAATGACTTTCTTGATGCACATGTCTCTACTTTAGGTTTTGATAAATCTAAAGTTACTTGTTTTCGATGCAGGGAGAAAGGCCATTTCAAGCGGGAGTGCAAAGGAAGAGAAGCTAGTGGAGCACAGAATCCATTTGGGAAAGATGATTACTATCGCAAAGCTATCTATCAGCAAGTCGGTCAATCCCAGGAACCTCAGACAGCTCATGGGAGAAAGATTGAAGATCCCAAAAGAGCATGTTTGGTAGATTTCAGCTGGAGTGATTACATATCATCTGAAGCCACAGCAGCACGCATTACCGATCAAGATGATGAGAAACTACCAGAAGGTTTCAGTTGGGATATGTTTGTGGATAAAAAGGGAGAGTTCAAAGCCTTCATTGCCAAGATCGTCCGAGAGCCGGATTTGTTCGCTACTTGGATGAAATCTATTGGAGAGACTGTGAAAAGTGAAGATGAAAAATCTGTGTCATCTGAAAGTTCAGATAGTACTGATAAACTTTCAGTACATTCTGGGGATGTTTCAGAAGGCTCAGATGAAGATTTACAGAGTTTTGATGAAAAAGTACAAAATGAAAATGTTCCAGAAAAGGATGTTGTTTTTGATAAAACACCGACTGATTCTGATGTATCTGATGGTGATTCTGATAAGTCTGTAAAATTTGATCAATCACCAGATCACAGTAGCAGTGATGATGAGGAAGAAAAACATATAAATATTGCAAAAACTCATCTATCTCCTGAAAGTTTTCATTTCTATTTTGCAGAAAGAATGGAGAAACTGAAGGAGAAACAAGCTACTAAAGAACAACAAGCTGAATCTGAAGGTGATATTCAAAACGCTGAGAATGTTGCTGAGAAGATTACTAAGGTTGTGAAAGAAGAAGACAAGGTGATTGAAGTTGAAAAAGTGGTTGAAGTTGTTAAAACAATCGAAGTTGAGAAGATTGTTGAAGTCGTCAAGCCGTGTGAGAAGTGCTTGGAAGCTTGCAAGGATTGTGCAGCTAAAGACGATATCATAGCTGAGTATAAGAAGAAGAAGGAGCAGTTACTGTTCAACCTCAACTATGTGAAAGAATCTTACGATGTTTTGAATAAAACAGTAACTGGTCTTCAAAAGACAAACTCAGAGAGAGAACAAGCACTGACGATGTTAAATGCAGTTTTAATGACAAAACAAAAAACAATAAATTTCTACATTGAAGAGAGTGCTAAATGGAAGCAAGAGTTGGAGACGGAAAAGATAGAGAATGCGAGAATTAGACGCTTATTGCAAAGTTATTCTAGTTCTGATTATCTCATTGACCGTATTTACCCAACTGTTGCAGGTATGGAAGCTTTCAAAGATGAGAAGCTGAAAGAGAAGAAAGACTGTGGTAAGAAATCGAATGTTAGTTACAACAAATGTCCGCCTCCGATTTGGGATGGTTATTCACCTAGGAGACCAAATGAGGAGCAATTGGAAAAAGCAGTCAATATAAAGCTTAAAACCGACACAACTGACGTTTTACCAGATAACATAGACGTCACGTATACCTCGTCCGATACTGATCATGAGTTTGTTCTAATAAAAAAGATGGTCGATCAGGTGTTGGATACTGATGAGGAGTCTGTGTTGAAATCTGGGTCTGGAAAGCCAAAGTTGTCAGCCAATAGTCGAAATTCGTCGGAAAAACGGTCTTATAGTAAAGAATTTTTATTGTCAAAGGCAGATTTGAATGATGAAACATTCGAAGTTGTGTATACTTTGAATGGTTCGGACAAATTATATTACAATAAAGAGTTCCCAATAATGAGTATTAAAACGGAACTAATAAACAAAACTTTCAAACTTATAGAAGTTAATATTCCAGAATTAAAAGTTTTGAAAAGTTTTGAAAAATCTAAAAAATATACTTCTAGAGTTCAGCAACGTTTAAATAAGAAAAAGGGCAACAATCCTGGTTCTGGTTTTCAAAAGAAACCTAACCAGAATCGTAGCTACAAAAAGAAAGGTCTTGGTTTTGTTCCACCAGAAAATGATAAAAATATGAAAAATTCTAAACCAAAATTTGAATTTGTGTCAGGTGGAAGTGCTGAGGAGGAACAGCAGAAACCGTTCTGGAGACAGTCTAATAAAGAGTTTCTTGCTGAGAGAAAGAAGAATGGAGCTGATATATGTTATCTAAGAGAGACTAGAACCTGTTATAGATGCAATGAAGCTGGTCACATTGCATGGAATTGCTCAAAAAGTGTTAAATCAAAACAGGAAGTTTCTCAGAAGTTGAAAGAGAAAGTGGTTGATGTTGACACACCAACCAATAGATCTAAAATGTTTGAGAAGTCAAAATTCGAGGTTGGTGAGTGTTCAAAAAATAGGTATGAGAAGAAAGGAAAGGACAACCAGGTGTGGGTTGCAAAGAAAGATGAAGTGAATGTCGGCGATGAATCTGGTTCCACAAAGCCAGAGGAGCCACAGGTTGAAAAAAAGATTTCAGTGAATGATGAGGAGTTTCCATCATTGAAGTTTGAGGAAGTAAAGAAGAAAGTAGGAAAAACTGAGATTTCGAATCAGTTTTACAAAGAAAAGAATGAATTTGATGTCGAGAAAACATTCAACGGGAATGTTAAGAAGATATTTGGGAAGATGTTGAGTGGGAGAGCTAAAGGGGTTAAAGATTTTTATGCTACTAAAAAGGCAACATACAACCCTACAGCTCAAGAACTGAAAGCCATCAAGTCTGAGAAGACTTGGATGGAAGTCTGCTTTCCATGATAGTCTTAGGACTATGTCGGAGATCCCAAGTTTATATCGTGGATCAGGAATCGGCATCTTTCTAGTTTTTGAAGTGTTTGTTTGAATGATTGTGATTAATGTTTGGATGTATTTACAGGTGAAAGGACTACGCCGGAGCTTCCAGGTTGGTAGGTGAGAAGCAGGAATCGGCATCCTGATTGATAAAATGGTGATGTAGACGTAACATTCCTACAAGTGGTAATCTTGATCTCACAAGTGGTATTTGTGGTTAAATTTTGAGATGTTTGTATACTTTGAAGAGGTTACATTTACAAGTGGTACAGAAGGTTCTTAATTGAAAATGATAAATCAGGGACATTAAATTGTACTTGATTTACTATTCATGGCAAAAGATAGACAAGATGATGAACCACATTCCCGTTTTTAAAAGGTAGACCTACAAGTGGTTGTTATCAACACAAATTCATTTTCTGGAAAAGTCATTTTGATTAAAACAAACTTAAGTGTTTTGAAATCTAAATGAGAAAATGGTTTGTGATAGGGGGAGTTCTAATTGTTTATGCTGAGAGAATGGCGATTTGATGTGATTCAGTGTCGGTTGTCAAGTTTCTGTACAGTTTGTTTTGCATTTTATGTTTCTAGTGGGTCAAGAGTCTAGAAGCTTTCAAATTTTCTTTAAAACGTGTTTGCATTTTAGGGGGGAGTAGGGAAATTTCAGAAAATCCAAAAACATTTGAAAATTTGGAAAAAGCCAAAAACATGATAAAATTCAAAATTGAGTTTTGCGAAAAAGAGGAAATGATAGTACATCAGTGGACTATCACGGCACGCTAAAGAATTGAAAAGTTTAAAAAGTGTTAAACAATCTTAGTGCGGATATGTCAGTAGATTTTCGCACATTTAGTAAATTGAAACGAGATATAAACCTAAATTCAAACTTGCTTGATTCGTGGGTAACTATTCTTGAATATATGGGTAACCCCCGAAATCTTGTTTGAAAGGTCCCATATTCTGAGATACTAGGTCTTTATGCTCAGTGATATCTGGGGTATTATCCCGGGACTTCTGCTGTATGGAAGTACTGACCTAGTTCCCGGATAATACTTTCTGCAAATGCTTGAAAAAGCACCGCCCTCAGCAATCTGATTAAACAATAAAATTGATAGTCATTGCTGTTGTAATTCAAAAGATCCTCTAAAGGGGACCCACCAAAAGTCGAACCGTCATCTCTCTGCTGAACGGAAGTTCTGACCTGAGCTCTCACGGTTTCGCATCTAACCCCTTTACAGATATCAGCTGTGGTATACTCACCTGTAAGACTGAATATTTAGGATCTGGATACGGGAGTATATTCAAGTGGAGTGATACACAATTAAGGTTAAGTCTCTAAAACATTAATATCGTATCTCGAATCGATTGAAATTTGTGTTGAGAATTTAAGAGGACAAACATACTGACAATCTAGGTAAATTGTTTAAAGCTTAAAATGAAATCAAGCTTAACGGTGTTGGTGATTTGTCTCATAAACTGATATGATCCTCTTGCACGAACTCACAAAAATATTGATTGTAAATATTACATTTTTATATGTTTGTATTTTCAAGTGGTGTCAGATAATATCTCTCTGAAAATCCAAAAAGATTTTGTGTGTGTTTTAGCATATTTTTTTTGAAAGAGTCAAAAAGATTTTCGACAATTGATGTTGGAAAACTGATTTTTAAAATTCCGAGTGCTAAACATGATGAGCTGAATTTGAGGAGGAGTATTTGTGTAAATCAAACTGTTTTCGTTAAATCTAACCTTCTTTAAGTGGTTCATCATAGATAGTTGAGAGAGAGTTTGTGTTGGTACACAATTATATGTTTGATTAATGCATTTGAGAGTCATGTGATGGTACAAAATTGTTTGAAATATTTGTGAAAGAAATTTATTTCGGGGTTGAGATTGTACAGGTAGCCAAGTTTCGATTCCTGAAGATCTGTTAAAGCCAGGTTGATCGATCCTGAAAGAATGAGTAAAGACAGATTCTGATCCTGAAAATCACGTTTAATTGTTGATGCTAATGAATTTAAGGAATCAAGAGATCTGATCAAGAGAATTAAAGTGTTTTTAGAGCCAGGTTATTCGATTCTGAAAGTCTGTGAAGATCAGACAACGATCCTGAAGATGTTATTGAAGAACAAAAGAATGCCAGTAAATCGAGAGGGGGAGTCTGAAGATTGAAAGAAAAGAAAAGCCCAGAGACTGATCTAGACTGCAGATGTGAAGACACAGTTTTACAGTCAAGGTGTGTTGGCGACTCCATCAACATCTGAGGGGGAGTCTGTTGGTGCACTACATCTGTTGATTACGTCTAGGTGTCTAGGATCAGGTCTTATATCGTATTGTATAGCATAGGGCACGAAATACGAGAAAACAGGAGTCTGTATAGGTTTTATATGTTAGGGACGCTCATAGGGACATAGAAGTCTTGGGTCGCTTATGTGTCAAGTGTGGATCGCTTATATGGACTTACCTGGTCCGCTCATATGAACATCTGACAGATGAGCGGACCCAGTGGCCTATATATAGTTGTTGTTAGGGCGATCCTCGTAACGTGTATGTGAAATTCCACGCCGAAGCTCTGCCGGTGTGAAGATAGAGCTGTAAAACGTTTCATATCAATAAAACAAGCAGTTAGGAGGAAGAACAAGCTATATCTACTTGCATTTCTTATTATTCCGCATCTGAAACGCAAGAGACAACCTCTGAACGACTCGTTCGGGTCAGCAAACGATCCTACAATTCGTTAGGAAGAAGGACGACGGTTTCCGTATGTGCATACAGCTTGATCTGAAAGGAACTCAGACGAGTTAATGAGGAAAAAGTATGGTGCAAAGGTTACAGGGAGATAGACAACTAACCATCAAGAATCGGTACCCCTTACCGAGCATTGATGACTTGTTTGACCAACTACAAGGTTCCAGCTACTATTCCAAGATTAACTTAAGGGCAGGATATCACTAGTTGAGGACACAAGAAGAAAGTATCCCTAAAACGGCCTTTAGGACCCGCTTTGGGCATTACGAATCCCTTGCCACGCCACTTGGCTTAACAAACACACCGTTATCATTCATGGATCTCATGAACCGAGTGCGTAAGCTGTATTTGGATGAGTTCGTGATTATGTTGATTGACGACATCCTTATTGGCTCAAAGACCAAGGAAGGTCATGAGCGACATCTGCGAGCTATCTTGGAGCTTTTGAAGAAAGAACAGTTATATGCAAAGTTGTCGAGTGCGAAGTCTGGATTCGCGAGGTGCAATTCTTAAGTCACATGATGAATAAGAATGGAATTGATGTTGACCCTGCCAAGATCAAAGCAATCAAGAACTGGGAAACCCCCAGGACGCCAACTAAGATACGACAATTACTGGGATTAGCAGGCTATTACAGACGATTCATACAGGATTTTTTTGAGTATTATTCAGCCGCTAACATCCCTAAAGGATAAGAAGTTTGATTGAGGAAAGAAAACAAGTAACAGTTTTGTAGACGTTGAAGGATAAACTCTGCAATGCACCTATCTTATCGTCACTTGATGGTACCGAAGATTTGTCGTCTATTGTGATGCTTCTTGACAAGGTCTTGGTTGTGCGTTGATGCACCAGGACAAAGCCATCACATACGCGTCACATCAGTTAAAAGTACTAGGAAAGTACTACACGATGCACAACCTTGAACTAGGTGCTGTGACCTTCGCGTTGAAGATCTGTCGTCATTTCTTGCATGGCGCTAGTTGCACGATCTTTACAAGATCATAAAAGTTGCAACACGTTTGTGATCAGAAAGAACTTGGATATGAGATAGCCTAGATAGGATTGAGTTTTGGAATGACGATGATTATGAGATCAAGTATCACCTAGGCAAGGCGGACGTTATAGCCGACGCCTTGAGCCGCAAGGAACGCACAAAGCCTCTAAGGGCGCGAGCCTTTGAGATGACAATGCAAACCAATCTCACCATTCGGATTAGTGAAGCCCAACAGGAAGCACCTAAACCAGATAACCTACAGGATTGAATCACTACGTGTTATGGGGAGTGAAATTGGTTCCAAAGGAAGATGGAACAATGTATTTCATGAAACGAAATTGGGCACCATTCTTCATCAAATCTACGAGCACTTATTCTGGACGAAGCTCATAAGTCGAAGTACTCAATCCATCCTGGATCCGACAAGATGTACCCAGACTTAAAAGATTGGTATTGGTGACCCAAGATGGAAGCCGACATCACTGTATATGTGGTTAACTGCCTTACTTGCGCCAAAGTTAAGGCAGAATACCAGAACCCGCCAGGGTTACTGCAACAACCGGAGATTCCAGTCTGGAAGTGGGAATAGATCTCCATGGACTTCATTACAAGTTACCAAGGGCACAAAGAGGACATGATATGATCTAGGTAATTCTCGGTCGACTCACAAAGTCTGCGCACTTCGTACCTATCAGAAAGAATGACAGCATAAAGAAGTTAGCAGAAATATCTCTCAGAAAGACTGTGGCACGTCATGGAGTGCCTGTACCTATCATATCCGACCAGGATGGTCGCTTTGTGCCAAGGATTTGGCAGACGTTTCAGCAAGCTTTTGGTTCACAGTTGAACCTTAGTACTGCATTTCACCCTTAAACAGACGGCCAAAGTAAACGGAAGATTCAGACCTTGGAAGATATGCTACGGGCATGTGTGATGGATTTTGTGGAAGTTGGGATCCTCACCTGCCATTGGTGGAGTTTTCCTACAATAATAGCTATCACACCGGCAGATAGGACGCCTTGTTAGAAGCTCTATGGACGTAAGTTTTGATACCCGCTGTGTTGGGCGGAGACCAGAAATTTACTAGTAGTCCAGGAGAAACACAGACAAGATTTGCTCAGATACGTGATCGTACCAAGTCAGCACGGGTTAGGCAGAAAAGTGACGCCGACAAGCGGTAGAAAGCGTTGGAATTTGAGGATAATAATATGGTTTTACTGAAAGTCTCGCCTTGGAAAGGCGTGGTATGATTGGGTAGACACGGGAAGTTGGACCCACGGTACATAGGACCCTTTAAGATCCTGGAAAGGATCGAAACCGTTGCATACAAACTAAAGCTTCCAATTAACTTAGTAGTGTTCATGACATGTTTCACGTGTCAAATCACAAGAAACTCCAAGAGACAGTAGTCTTTTCCGCTAACAAAATTCTCGTTAATGACAAACTTCAATTTATTAAAGAACCTGCAGAGGTTGCGGACTGGAGAGTCCACAAGACCTAGAGAAGTCATATTAAACCTATCATAGTTCGATGGAATTCACGTCATGACCTAGAGTTTACTTGGAATGTGTAGACCGAATCAAATCAAAATATCCGCACTTGTTTCACAACTCCCCTGTAGCCGATAACATACAATGACTGTGTTGAATTAAATTAATGACATGAATGCTTTCTGATCATTGCCATATACATACAAGTGCGTCACATATTGTATGACTTCATATCATTATTGCATGCAACACCATATGGTTCAATTAGTGCACCAAACAAAGCTAGCACAGTTATCAGATAAACAAGAAATACTGACGGGAGTTTAGTACTTAGACAAACATGGTAATGAGACACAGAATGAGCCAGAAACCAAGGGTTACACTAGTATAGTGTGTAGGAAAGTAAGGATCATAAAACTGCCTTTCTAGTGATAGTTTAAGTGCTGGAAAGTGTCTAAAACTCACAAAAACAGCAGAATTATGCATATTTCATCAAAATTCAGCTTTTAAATAACAAATTATAGTGCAGAATTTTGGATAATGGTCCAGAATACCTTCCTAAGTGTCGGGAATCAAAACTGTCATAAAAGGGAACATAAAGCACACTAAACTGCGCAATTTAGCACCTTAACAAACCGGTAACCAACCAAACAACCGGACACTACCCGTGTCGCAACCCCCGTCCCCTAACAACCCGGGAACGGGGGGCCGCGGCCAGTTTCAGTGGTATCGGTGTTTATCATTTTGGCAGCGGAAATTACATCAGGACCGTAGTTAGGAAATATTTTATCAGAGTAAAATACCACACTTTTATAATATCAAACACATGGTAAAATCCCAAGTTTCTAGTACATACATTTTTATAGGGGTAAACCCTATTTTATTTAATAAAAACATCTCTTTATTTTAGGTAACTTTATAGCCACTTTTCCAAGCCTTCAGTGCTGTCCAGCTGGCTTCTATTTGGCTTTCACATTTTGTTACCTGAAACGCATTTAAAAACATTTTGTCAGTGGGAAATACTGGTGAGTGAATCTCAGTTTAATCAAGTTAAGTAAAACCATTGTACAGTATTGAGGGCGGTCGTGCAATTACATTTGTTTCCATCTACTTTATTTACCACCCACGGTACTGTCAACCCGACTTGTGGTCATGTTACTACTCACAATGTAGTAATAAATTTTGTATACAAAACCCCAACATATGGACGACAATGGTAGAATACAAATACTCAATCACTGTTTAATATATTATTAATTGTATGAGGTTTTGTAAAAACGGTTTACAAAAAGGAGATTACTCACATTGCTGTCTTAGGGTTTTCCTTAAGGATTTCCTGGTGATTATCTATTAATTACACAAATGCACACACGTTAGTATAATAACCCAATATTTACATTAGTAATACCCTCCCCGAGACGGCATTCCAACGGCTACGTCGGGCAGAACCTCGACAGCCGTTACGGAACCCTTGCTCAATCGGGCAGCGTATCTAATACGTAACCGGGGTTATGATACTTACAACGAGGCAGAACTTCGTTATTTAGGGGGTATTATGCTCGAAAATTATAATTGCTATGTATAATTTCGAGAGAGAGAAAGAAAGATTGAACAGTTTGAGACTGAGGCCGAAGGCCTCAATTTATAGTGCATGTTCGCCTCCGTCGCGCCCCGCGTAAGCTTCGCCCAGGGCCTTCGTGGCCCGCGATGCTCCCTGGGGTAGGCCCTAGGGTTGTTGAGTTGACCACTAGGCTCGACACGACTGAGACACGTGGCGGCCTCGGGGCTTGCCTGGTGTCTAGGTTGTCGCGGCCCGCGACTGAGGTAACCAAGGGCGTTGCGCCCCGCGACGACCCATTAAATTTTGTTTTTAATCAATTTAAATAAAAATAAAGGTATTCAGGGCCTGTTTTTGTATACGGGGTATATTTTAGGACACATAGGGACTTTCTAAATATATCAGGGGTGTCAAAGTTATTTAGAAGGGTTGTTATATCCTCCCCACTTTGTTTTAGAGCTCGTCCTCGAGATCTACTGGAACAAGTGTGGATATTTCCTTTGCATTTCGGATTCAAGTTCCCAAGTGTACGCTGGTCCTCTCTTGGAGTCCCATTTCACTTTGACCAAAACTAATCTCTTGTGTTTGAGATTCTTGACCTTTCTGTCTTCAATCTGTAGAGGCCTTTCTTCAAACTTGAGCTTTTCATTTACCTCTATATCCTTAAGAGGTACTACCATTGATTCATCAGCTAAGCATTTCTTGTGATTGGATACATGAAATACATCATGTATTCCTGCCATTTCCTCTGGCAGTTGTAGCTGATAGGCTACATGTCCTATTTTCTAATAATCTCAAAAGGTCCAACATACCTGGGGCTTAGCTTACCCCTTTTGATGAATCTTACCACTCCTTTCCAAGGAGAGACTTTCAATAACGCTTTGTCTCCTACCTGAAATTCTAACGGCTTGCGTCTGTTATCTGCATAGCTCTTTTGTCGATCACGTGCTGCTCTTAGTCTTTCCTTGACTTGAATAATCTTGTCGGTCATTTCTTGTACTATCTCTGGTCTAGATAGTTGTTTCTCTCCAATTTCTGCCCAACAGACGGGAGTTCGGCACTTTCGTCCATAAAGTGCTTCGAATGGTGCAACATGGATACTGGTATGATAGCTGTTATTGTAAGAAAATTCTATCAGTGGTAAGTGATCTTCCCAATTACCTCTGAAATCAACCACACAAGCTCTAAGCATATCCTCCATTGTCTGAATTGTTCTTTCGCTTTGTCCGTCCGTTTCAGGATGATAAGCGGTTCTTAGATTTAACTTGGTTCCCATTGCCTTTTGGAAACTTGCCCAAAAATGAGAGGTAAAACGGCTATCTCTATCAGAAACAATTGATAAGGGAATTCCATGTATGAAACTACTTCATTTACATACAATTTAGCTAGTTGTTCCATACTGAAAGTTTCCTTCATTGGTAAGAAATGGGCTGACTTAATTAGCCTGTCTACAATCACTCAGATTGTATCATTACCTTTTCTTGTTTTGGGTAATTTGGTAACAAAATCCATTGTTATCAATTCCCATTTCCATGCGGGCATCTCTAACTGTTGCAACAATCCTGAGGGTTTCTGATGTTCAGCTTTGACTTGTGAACAGGTTAAACACTTAGAAACATAAGCTGCTATATCCTTTTTCATTCCTATGCACCAAAAATTCTTTCTTAAATCCTGATACATTTTATCACTTCCAGGATGCATCGTATACTTAGATTTATGGGCTTCTTCTAATATACGGTGACGTAGGTTTCCTAATTTAGGTATCCACATTCTTTTCTTATGGAATCTCCAAATTCCATCGGTTCCTTGTTCTAATTCCTTAATCATTCCTTTTAACTTTTTAGTATCATTCTTGATTACTGATCCTTGTGCTTCTTTAATTTGTTCATTTAAATCTACATGTAGGTTTAATTTAAGAGAACGTACTCTTTTTGGCTTTTCTAGATACTTTCGACTTAAAGCATCAGCTACCACATTTGCCTTTCCAGCATGATACTGGATATTACAATCATAATCACTAAGAATTTCCATCCAGCATCTTTGTCTCATATTCAACTCCTTTTGCCCGAAGACATATCTTAAACTCTTATGATCGGTGAAAATGGTAAACTTACTACCGTAAAGGTAATGTCTCCAAATATTAAGGGCAAAAATTATGGCTCCTAATTCCAAATCATGGGTTGAATATTTCTCTTCATGATTCTTAAGTTGTCTAGACGCATAGGCTATAACCTTTTGTCGTTGCATCAACACACATCCATAACCTAACTTAGAAGCGTCACAATAGACTACAAAGTCTTCAGTTCCTTCTGGTAACGCTAGTATGGGTGCGTTGGTTAACCTTTGCTTAAGAATTCTAAAGGCTTCTTCTTGTTTTGGTCCCCATTCAAACTTAACAAATTTACAGGTTAGCTTAGTCAAAGGAATGGCTATTCTAGAAAAATCTCGAATAAATCTTCTATAGTAACCGGCCAATCCTAAGAAATTTCTAACCTCGGTTGGTGATTCAGGGGTTTTCTATTTGGTAATCGCCTCGATCTTGGTGGGATCCACATGAATTCCTTCATGATTGACTAAATGTCCAAGAAACTGCACCTGTTCTAACCAGAACTCGCACTTTGAAAACTTTGCATAAAGCTTTTCGTTTCTCAATAAACTTAAAAGTGCGTGCAGACGTGCTGCATGTTCCTTCTTGCTTTTAGAATAAATGAGAATATAATCTATAAAGACAATTATGAGTTTATCCAAATATGGCTTACATATTCGGTTCATCATGTCCATAAATGCAGCTAGGGCACTGGTTAAACCAAATGGCATGACAGCAAATTCATAATGGCCATACCTTGTTTTGAAAGCGGTCTTAGGAATGTCCTCTTCCTGTACCTTTAATTGATGATATCCTGACCGTAAATCGATTTTAGAGAAAAATCGAGCTCCTTGCAACTGATCGAATAGATCATCGATTCTCGGTAATGGGTATCGATTCTAAATCGTAACTTTGTTCAATTCACGGTAATCAATGCGCATTCGCATTGACCCGTCCTTCTTTTTGACGAACAATATCAGTGCTCCCCATGGCGATGAACTCGGCTGTATGAATCCTTTTTCCAATAGTCCATCTAATTGTTTCTTTAATTCTTGCATCTCTGCGGGTGCTAGACGGTAGGGTGCTTTGGCAATAGGTACTGTTCCTGGTAGAAGATGGATTCGAAATTCAACTTCTCTGTCCGGCGGTAATCCTGGCAATTCTTCTGGAAACACATCTGGAAACTGAGATACTACTGGAATATCTTTCAGTTCTTTTCCTTTAGTGTTAGTGATTATAGAAATCAGATACACTAATGATCCCTTTCTTATATAACTAACTGTCTTCGTTACAGAGATGAATTTCATGGATCTAGATGGTTTGTCTCCCTTAATTGTGATCTTTTCACCCTTGGGTGAATTTACTTGAATTGACTTTTGATCACATTAAATACTGGCTTTATTGGCTATTAACCAATCCATTCCTAATACAACATCAAATCCTGCCAGATTCATTGGGTAAAGATTTGCAATAAACTTTTGATTTAAAATTTCTATTCTTGCTCCCTGCAAGATTTCGGTAATCTTAATGGTTTCCCCATTTGTTGTCTCTACTAGACATTCTTGTGGAAGTTTAGTTAATGGTTGATTGAGAAGTTTGCAAAATGAAGTATTAATAAAATTTTGGTTCGCACTAGAGTCAAATAATACTTTAGCAAAAATATCATTAACTAAAAACGTACCGACAATCACGTCCGGAATCATCTTTGCTTCTTCTGCGGTCAGCACAAATGCTCTAGCATTTTTAGTAGTCTTGTTGTTCATGGATAGAGCTAGTTTCGGACAGTTCAACTTGATATGACCCTTTTCTCCACAGTTGAAACACATTCCGTTATTAGGTTTCTTCCTACAGTCTTCCTCCTTGTGTCCTGGTATCTTGCAGAAATTACAGTAGGTGGAGCATCTTCCTGAATGTTTCTTCTTGCAAGCCTTACAGTAAGGTGCGGAGGTAGAACCTACATTTTTCCCACGGTTGGAATTACCGTAGCGGAATTCGTGGATAAGCCTTTGAGCTAGGTTTCTCCTCTGGTCTTCTTCTCGTGTACACACTAATTCATCAGTCAAGGTATTTGCTAGTTCTACAGCTTCTTCTATAGTTTGGGGTCTAGCTGCCTTGACTACATGCCTAATCTCACCGATTAATCCCCAAATGTAACAGGAGGTTAATACTGGTTCTGGTGATGCAAGGGTTGACACTATTCTAGCATATTCAAAGAAAGTAGTAGTGTAACCCTTACTATCTACTCCAGTCATTCTAAGGTTTAGGAACTTATTTGCTATCTGTTCTTTTTCATTGGGAGGGCAGAATTTCCTTTCTACCATATTCTTAAATTCTTCCCATTCCATATTGTAAACCCTGTCACTTCCCTTAGACTGGAGGATATTGTTCCACCATTCTAAGGCTGAGTTCTTAAAAAGATTAGAAGCAAACATTATCTTATCCTCTTCCGCACATTTGCTTATTTTTAGAACTGCCTCTGTCTTTTCTATCCAGCGTAGAGTTGCAATGGGTCCTTCATTGCCCGAGAATTCTATTGGTTTGCAGGACCAAAATTCCTTGTAAAAACAACCATAAGACATGGTTCTTCTTCTTTTGGGAATGGGCACTTGAAGTATGGGTCCATTGTTTACACTGTGATCTGGTTCAGTAGGTCGCTTACTGCCATTATTACTTTTATTATCAGCTTCCTTAACTGTTTGAATAATAGATGGCATTGCATCTATAATCCCTTGTGCCACTATGTGTTGGATGGCACTATTATCCACTTGGTTTCCATTATTATTGTTGTTCGGGTTATCATTGTTATTGTGGTTTTCGTTGTTCTGGTTTTCCTGGTTCACTTCGTTGTCCATCTGAATTTTAAACATTTTCCAGTTATTAATATCACAAAGTAATATTTAATGCAAACAATCACATAACACACCTATTGATCAAAATCGTCGAACATTGCGACTTACTCTTTCTTATATAGTATGCATCCATATATTTTACAATACGACTGGAATTGAAATTACAATACTATTAGGCATCCGTAGCTATTGTCTAGAAATTTTTTTTCCAAACATACACACATATTATATATACATATTTATTACTAATATATTATTACTATTATTATTAAGGGTAGGGGTTCATCCAAAAGTCCATATTACGCTCGTCATACTTCCAAACGAATCGTTCTCCTATCTGCCTCATCCTTCACTGCCTTCTAAAATCTCCTCACCGAAGGTTCGGAGTTCTTGCACATTTTCTGCACTCATTGAGGGTGCATGTGCTGGTACTGGGTTTGGGAACTGGGGCATGGGTTCTTGGTAAGGGTAAGAGTTTTCTAGAATTTCCCTGATGAATTGATCATTATCATAATAAGGGTCTAGAGGGTCTAGATTTGGGTAAGCTGCTAAGTTTGGCATAGGTTCTTCGGGTATTGGGTAATGTTGCTGGTAATCCATATGATCGTCGAACCACGGGTCGTAATTTGGGTCTAAGGGATTGGGTGCTGGCACTCTAGGTATCTC
Source organism: Helianthus annuus (assembly GCF_002127325.2). Taxonomy (NCBI): domain Eukaryota; kingdom Viridiplantae; phylum Streptophyta; class Magnoliopsida; order Asterales; family Asteraceae; genus Helianthus; species Helianthus annuus. The sequence continues at coordinate 98,874,581 of NC_035439.2, read as the reverse complement.
TGCTGGGTCAAAATCATGCATTTGGATTTGGTTTCCTGGGTTGGCTTCAATCTCCATTGGTTGTGTAGGAAACAAAGGTAAGGGCTGGGGTGCTATGAGTTGCTCCAGGTTAGGATCTGCGGCTGTAGTTGCTAATATATGAAAGTTTGCTAGACTCCTATTAAGCATATCCTGGGCATGAGCATCGGTTTCTCTCTTAGCGGCTGCTAAAACACGTTGTTGTTGTAACTTTTTCATCCATTTCCTACGTTCATGTGCTCCTCTACTGAACCATCCTCTCTTTTTAAGAGGGAATGGCTTTTCAGACTGAGCCTTAAACACAAATATCCCATCTTCATTGTCAGCTGAATACCCTGAGAGGGTAGGCTGTGAAGAGGTGCCTTCGCTTCTAGGTGAGCTGGACAACTGACGGTAAGCGTCTGAAGGTCCTTGGTCGCTCATACTGTAAATAAACAAATAGTCAAATAACACACAACAATAAAATACAGATATGCACGTAGTTCTGTAGATAATTTCCTGTTAGTGCACTTATGTCTATCACCTTCGTCAATCCGAGCCGTAGCGAGAAACAGTTCAAAACGAGCTTTATATTGTAATATTAGAGATAGCTAGTCAAAAGGCAAGGTGGCAGTTCTGTAATTAATGAGAAAACTCATTAATTCCCCTTGGCCTATAAATAGAGGCTTTAGTATTAGAATTTAGACTTTTGGCTCATTTGTGTTTAGGAGAGCTCTAGATCTAGAGAGAGATTTTAGAGAGAGAAAGTGATTCAAGGTTTTGTACTTTATCAAATCTTATATAGAGTCACGTTTATATTACATCGTGTGTGTTAGGTCACGTTCGTGTACGGATTCCGCACGTCATAGGTTCGTTTCGCAATCGTTTCGGAGTCAAACCGGTCCTACAAGTGGTATCAGAGCAGGAGCTCGATTGCACTGATCCAACACACAATTACGCTCGTGATTTCATCGATTTCAGATCCGGATTTCATCTATTTCTTCATCTTTTTCATATTTTTCATGTTTTTAACTGATTTTCGTCAAATTGAACGGGTTTTTACGGTCCAAATCGGCTGATTTTTAATATGTTGTACGAAAACACCTGATCTACAATCCTACAAAGTTTCAAATCCTAATTCAAAGCCGTTTAGGAGAAATCTGAGTTTTTAGGTCCGATTTCGTATCAAACAGCGAGATTCCGCTTGAAAACCATCTTGATTCCGCTCGAAAAAGCATATTCCGCTTGAAAGTGCCTTAATTTCGCTTGAAAAAATCTAATTCCGTTCGAAAAAACCTGATTCTGCTCGAAATCGTCAGTGTTAGTTCAAACGGAATCTGATTCCGCTTTAGAAAGTTGTTTCCGCTTGAAAGATAAAGTCCTATTTCGCTTGAAATCGAAACTGGTGATTCCGCTTGAACATTAATGCTTGATTTCGCTTGAGCAGTATCTGAAAGTGCTTCGACTGAATACAAACGTATTGGCCCAATTCGCAGTTGATTTGTTGTCGGCTCATTTGCATCATTAATAACATTGTTATCGTTGGTCGAATGAGAACTGAATTACATTGAAAGTGTCTCAGCAGTTCATGTGTTTGTCGGCCACAATCAATTGAAGGTCCAATTAAAATCGAATCTTGATAAGAGATTTGTCAGCCCATGTGAACGAATTAATCTCATAGCTGTCCACTAAATAGACGGTCCAATAAAATCACATTGTTTTTGAAATTGGCGGCCCATGTTGATTCTTTACATGTGAAGCTTAACTGTTGTCGGCCACATTTTAAAAAAAATATAGGTCCAATCAAATTTGAGTTTAAAATCACTATTGACAGCTTAGTGGACATTGCGGTCCAATAGAATTGTGATTGGATATTAATGTTGTCAGCCCACATTCAAAAAGACGGCCCAATCATTAAAAAACATGAATACATCTCGGACCAATCAGATTGTAGTTTGATTGTTGTTTGATTGTTGCCAATTAAAATCAAATTGTTGTCGACACATGTGAAAATGATTGTTTTTGGCCATTTGAATTGAGTTTGCATGTTATTCAACTTAAGGTCCAATTAGAATCAAACAGTTCATTGAAAGATCTAATTGCATTTAATGAAGTGGTGATTTTTGAAAACCAAATAAATTCCATTTATTACATCATCACGTGATCTTTGTTAAATAGTTTAAAGTGTGACTCGGTTGAAAAACCAACTCACAAGGATTGATCAAAGGTACAAGTTTCATGGTTTGATCATTCAAAGGTCCAGTCCATTTGAACTTTGAACCAGGTCGTTTGGAATTGTACTCAGTTTGCAAGTAGTGGGTCAGGTCGGTTGAAGTTGATCCGGGTCATAGCAGTCCGCACAGTTTGTCAACCTTCAGTCCGCACAGAATATTCACCAGTTCGTGTATTATTTTGATTCAGTTATTTGATAGTGTTTAAACTGATAAGTGTTTGTTTGTTTGTTGATTCAAGGTAATTCGAGATATTCAAGGTTATTCAAGGATCAAACCATGGCTGAAGAATTCTATAACACGTTTTTCAACGCGTTCACTTCAGAGTCTTCCGAGATTACAACTGTTACCCCAAAAACCATCACCAAAGCAATCAATGAGAACATCAAGCATGATAATTTCTATGGAACACACTCTAAGCCACCAACTCTAGAAAGCATTGAGGATTATACATGGTGGAAAGAAAGATTTCTCGACTGGGCGAAAGCGTATGCGCATGAAAGCTGGTTTTGTTTAGAGTTTGGATAGGAATGACCGAAGGATGATAAAGACATAGAGATACCATTCAAGAAATTACCTAGAGAGGATAAAGCAGAATATGCAGCCGAACAGAGAATGATTGCTTTGATCCAGTCGGCAATCAGAAATGATAATTTTGCATTGCTAAACCATGATGGGTCATCGAAATCAGTTTGGGAAGCTTTACGTGTTAAAGCTGAGGGGGGTAAACTGATTAAAAAGAACAAAATTGCGTTGCTTAAAAAAGAATTTGATCTATTTGATAGTTTAAAAGGAGAGACAGTGAGGCAAATGATTGAGAGATTTTGCCATTTAAAAATTGAACTTGAGAGATTTGAGATTGTGAAAACAAGAGAGGAAATTATAGACAAACTGATTGAAGCGTTACCACGAGCTGATCAGTGGCAAACGTTTGTTTTTATTTTGAAAAATGATGCTTTGTATGATACAATTTCTCTTGACAAATTGTTTGAAAAGATTGAAACTCATGAGCTTGAATTGCAGAAACAGAACAAGATGAGCAGTTCTTCTCATCAACAGAATGTTGGCTTATACTACAAAGGAAGTGTACCTTCGGAGAAAGGTGTTAGTTCACCAAAGACAGCAATCAGTGGTGAGAAGATGAAAGAACCTCAAAAAACCTCATCAAGTTATCATTCTGGATATCATTCATCTTCAAAATCAAGTTCTGATGAAGCTGAGGAGATTTTATGTAACATCGCTCTCAAACTGAAGAATTCTCCGTCGATGAGCATCAATGCAGCTAAGCAGCAAATGAGTTTCCTTGCATCTGTTCTGGAATCGTATGAAGGTCTTGTAGCTGGTAAAATTGGAAACTCCGAATTGACCAAAGAAGACTACGACCAAATTGATCCGGAAGAGATGGAGCTCATAGATATTCGCTGGTGTTTAGCAAGTTGTATTCGCAGAGCTCAACGATACATGGAGATTACCGGGAAACAATCTCTTGGTGGTCCGTCAACGAAGCTTGGATTCGATAAATCCAAAGTGACCTGCTTCAGATGTAAGCAAAAGGGTCATTTAAAGAGAGAATGTAGAAATTCTGAAGCTGCTGAAACGGAGAGACCTTTCAACGATGATTACTACCGAAAGGCGATCTACCACCGAAGTAAAGAAGAGCCAAAATTGATTGAAGATAAATCAAAATCAAGAGCTTGTTTTGTAATTCATGATGATGAAGGTTTTGACTGGAGCTCAATTTGTCCAGAAGAAGATCGTTTGGAGAATGTTCGAAAAACAGCTCATGGCAGGGCTATAACAGAGGAAAGAAAGTTTGTTTTTGTTGCTGAGATTCAAGATGAAAACAAAGACAAAGACACTGCTGAAATCCGTGAAAATGAAGAAAAAGATAAAGTTGAGATGAAGGAGAAAACTCGAGAAGAGATTTTGAGTGAGAAAACTTATCGAGAAAGAAACGTTGTTTTCAACAGAATGGATGAGATGCAGGAAGAGTATGAGAGTGCTGTCAGCAACAGAAGATGAGATAAGAAGAGAGAGTGCTACTTCAATAGAGAAGGAGAACCAGTTGTTCCAAAGAAAGACATAATCTTTGACGATGTTCTTCTCATAATTCCTTTAAGAGCCGAATACTATAGAAATGTGATGAAAGATGACACATATGCTAAAAGGCATGAAAAGGAGATCAGATATGCGATGACATCGTGTTTGAGAAAAAGGGATGAAGAGAGACTCAAGAAAAATGTTGAAGAAATGGTGAACAACTTGAAGAAAGTTGCTGAAGAAGTAAAAGCTGAAGCTGTTGAAGTTGAGGTTGTGAAAGAAATCAAAAGTGAAGAAGTTGAGGTGAATGAAGAGGTTAAGAAAGCTGTTACTGAAGAACAACAGATTGAAGAAGAGGTAAGGAAAGAAAAAGAAGAAGTAAAGAATGAGAATTTGGAAGCTGGTGATGCTGGTGATGAAGTCAGTGTTGAAGAAAAGTAGAATGTTGCTGATCAAAAGAAGACAGAGGCAACAAACACCGAAGTGCCAATCACTGAGGTAAATTCTGATTCTGAAATCTTAAAACCGATTGAACAGCGCGAGAAATGCATGGAAACGTGCAGTGCTTGTACTGAAAAAGATGAAAAGATCAGAACAAGAGATCTTGAATTCACAAAAATCGAAAACATTTTCAAAGAAAAATGAAAAGAAATGCTAGAAAATGAAAAGGTTTTAAAAGAAAATGATGAAAAACTTTCAGAAAAATGTAAAAAGTTAGAAAAAGAAAATGAAGTTTTGAAAGAAAATATTTTGAAAAAGACAGAAGAATGTGACCAAAAGGAAACTGTTTTTTCAAGAAATGAAGAAAGAGTATGACTCAATGAAATTGGCATATCACATTACAAAAGAGTCATATGAAAAAGTGAAAGATGAAATGAAATTTGCTCAATCCAGAATGAATTATCTTTCTGAAACAACTAAAGAGCTTAAACGAATGTATGAAATTAAACAAGGTGTTGTTAATTCCTATATTGAGGATGTTGCTAAGCTAAAGCGACAGATTGCTGATTTAGAACAGGATAACAACAAATTAAAAAGTTATCATGCGTCATCATATGTGCTTGAACGTATTTTCAACATAAAACCGGATGGAAAGGATTCTGAGCAAAACAAGAAAGGCATTGGCTCAGAATTTCATCAAGTTCCACCACCGGAAAAGTTGTCATTTTATGATGAGGAAAAAGTCGAAAAAGCTTTCAACATGGTAGATCAATTGCCAGACAACATTGATGTAACCTATTCCAAATCTGATGATTCTCATGATTCAGAGGTGGTAGGTAAAGTTGTTGAAAGTGTATTGAAAGAAGAGTCAGTTGATACAGGTAAATATGAATCACAGGATGAAAATGAAGGTAATTTTCATGATGGATATCTGAAAAACACAAAATCCGAGAAAAATTTGAATGAAGATTCAAAAGGATTGGTTTATACCATGATTGGATCGGACAAATTATTCTTAGGTGTTGTATTCCCAATTCAGAATGTGATTTCAGAAAAGACTGACAAAGTTTTCAAAATGGTTGAGATTGAAAAATCTGAGATTCCAAAGTTTGCTGGAAAAGGTCACAAAGTTTTTTATAACAAACCGGGTTTTAAGAAGAAAAACATGAAGGCTGGGTTAGGTTATAAAAAGAAACAAAATTGGAAAAGAAATGAAGTGCCAAATTATCAGGCAAAAATGAATTTTGTTCATGGAACAACGACAGAAGAAGAGAAAGAACTAATATTTAGGCAACAGTCTATTGACGAGTTCTTACCTCAAAAGAAAAAGCAACAACCACAGGTCAAAGATGTGTCTAAGAGAACATGTTTCAAATGTGATCAAATTGGACATCTTGCACGAAAGTGTCCAAATCTGAAACCTGCGGATGTTGACAAAAAGAAATCTGAAAATGTGGAAAAACAAAAATCTGAGAATGTGAAACAAAGGTTAACCAGTTTGATTCAAAACAAACTTGGAGGTACAATACAAACTAGTTTGCTTCGAATCAAAATTGGAAATCAAACCCGAACAGGTTCGATTCAAGACAGACCTGGAATTCTCACACACCCAGATTCAGAACAACACAAAGTTGGAAAACATCTGTTGATATGACAAAACCCCAATAGTTTTGGAAACCAAAAGTTGTTGTTCAAAATCAAAGTGATAAAAAAAGAGACACATTTTTACAAAAGGGGTACTCCAAGAGGTCAGACATGGAGTGTTAAGAAACAAGTGACTTCGACAAAAGATGAGAAAGTTGAAGTCAAAGTTGAGAAAGTCATTATGAATGATGACAAAGAGTTTCCAGCATTGAATGCATATTGTGTTGAAATGCCTAAGGTTCAAAAGACCTGGGCTAAATTGTTCAAGTAATTGAGTTAGTTGAATGTGCAGGTGCTCAAGTACAACAAAGACTGTGAGAATGAAAACTGTAAAAGATTGAAAAACGGTTTTCAAACTGTAAAAGATCAATGTGTTGTAAATCATGGGGGTACTTTATGTTATATTTTCTGTAGTTCATTGCTGTTGAAGAAAAGATCCTCTAAAGGGGACACACCTAAAGTCGAACCGTCATCTCTCTGCTGAACGGAAGTTCTGACCTGAGCTCTCACGGTTTCGCATCTAACCCCTTACGGATATCATCTAGGTATATTCACCTGTAAGACTGAATATTGGGATCTGGATACGGGTGTATATGCAAGAGGTGGGACACATAAATGAGTTTAAGTTTATAAAACACTTAATTCGTATCCTGAATCAGTTGAAATTTGTGTGAAAATTTAAGTGGATCAGTATATCGACAATCTAAGTGAATTGTTTAATTCTTAATGTGTAACTAAGCTCAACGGTACTTGTGACTTGTCAAAAACTGATATAATCCTCTGACGCATACTCAAACAAAAATATTGTCTGTAAATATGTGTGTATATATTTCTTTATTGCTTTATATTTCAGAAAATCCAAAAAGATTTTGATTTCTGCTTTATTTTCGACAACCGATGTCTGAAATGCTGAGTTTCAAAATTTAAGTAAGCTGATTGTGTTTCTGAAAATAAAACAAGTTCATTAATTTGAAACTTGAATTAAAAATCAAAAATCAAAAACAGTTTGTGATATCTCCAAGGTCATTAGTTTGGACTTGGATGATTAACTGTGAGGGATTTTGGATACTTAACACTGCCAAATCTGTAAAGATTGTTGATAGGGGGAGTGTTTTAGAAAGTTGAATAGAGCCAGATTACGATGTCTGGAAAATTGAATGTTCAAAATGTTTGTACTTATAAATGTTTGAGAATTGCAGATGTTGTACCAGACTACGATCCCGAAAGCCGAGTCTAAGGGGGAGTCTGAAGACGAGCTCAACGCAAAAGGAAGCGTGGATTCAAGGAGTCATGTAACTATCCTGAAAGAGCTTGTATACGAAAAGCAAGGTGTCGATCCCAAAAGCACGGAAGCTTGACGAAAGGGGGAGCCTGATGAAGAAAAGAGTCTACAGAAAGGAGAAGCTGAAGCTGAAGACAGATCCACGGGGATTCTGTTCGAGCAAGAGGGAATCTACGTTGATGAAAACGTGTTAAAGCTTCAAGAAGACTCAAAGAGAGAGAGAGAGAAAGACAAGACAAGACGCTACGAGATTGACTGCGGTAATATCCAAGGGGGAGTCTGTTAGTGCATTTATGTCTATTGCCTTTGTCAATCCGAGCTGTAGCGAGAAACAGTTCAAAACGAGCTTTATATTATAATATTAGAGATAGCTAGTCAAAAGGCAAGGTGGCAGTTTTGTAATTAATGCGAAATCTCATTAATTCCCCTTGGCCTATAAATAGAGGCTTTAGTATTAAAATTTAGACTTTTGGCTCATTTGTGTTTAGGAGAGCTCTAGATCTAAAGAGAGATTCTAGAGAGAGAAAGTGATTCAAGGTGTTGTACTTTATCAAATCTTATATAGAATCACGTTTATATTACATCGTGTGTGTTAGGTCGCGTTCGTGTACGGATTCCGCACGTCATACGTTCGTTTCGCAATCGTTTCGGAGTCAAAACCGGTTCTACATTTCCTAACATTTTGAAAAATATCTTGGTATCAGCAGAACACTTCTGTGGCTGAATCAGTGGCTTAGCTCTGATACCACCTTTTATCGCAACCCCAGTCCCCTAACAATTCGGGAATGGGCGGCCGCGGCCAGTTTCAGTGGTATCAGTGTTTATCATTTTGGCAGCGGAAATTACATCAGGATCGTAGTTAGGAAATATTTTATCAGAGTAAAATCCCACACCTTTATAATATCAAACACATGGGAAAATCCCAAGTTTCTAGTACACACATTTTTATAGGGATAAACCCTATTTTATTTAATAAAAACATCTCTTTATTTTAGGTAACTTTATAGCTACTTTTCCAAGCCTTCAGTGTTGTCCAGCTGGCTTCTATTTGGCTTTCATATTTTGTTACCTGAAACGCGTTTAAAAACATTTTGTCAGTGGGAAATACTGGTGAGTGAATCTCAGTTTAATCAAGTTAAGTAAAACCATTGTACAGTATTGAGGGCGGTCGCGCAATTACATTTGTTTCCATCTACTTTAATTACCACCCACGGTACTGTCAACCCGACTTGTGTTCATGTTACTACTCACAATGTAGTAACAAATTTTGTATACAAAACCCCAACATACCTACGATAATTGTAAAATACAAATACTCAATCACTGTTTAATATGTTATTAATTGTATGAGGTTTTGTAAAAACAGTTTACAAAAAGGAAATTACTCAAATTGCTGTCTTAGGGTTTCCTTAAGGATTTCCTGGTGATTATTTATTAATTACACAAATGCACACGCGTTAGTATAATAACCCAATATTTACATTAGTAATACCCTCCCCGAGACGGCATTCCAACGACTACGTCGGGCAGAACCTCGACAGTCGTTACGGAACCCTGGATCAATCGGGCAACATATTTAATACGTAACCGGGGCTATGATATTTACAACGAGGCAGAACTTCGTTATTTTGGGGGGTATTATGCCCGAAAATTATAATTGCTATGCAGAATTTCGAGAGAGAGAAAGAAAGATTGAACGGTTTGAGACTGAGGCCGAAGGCCTCAATTTATAGTGCCTGTTCGCCTTCCGTCGCGCCCCACGTAAGCTTCGGCCAGGGCCTTTGCGGCCCGAGGCTCCCTAGGGTAGGCCCTAGGGTTGCTGAGTTGATCACTAGGCTCGAAACGACTGGGACACGTGGTGGCCTCGGGGCTTGCCTGGTGTCTTAGTTGTCGCGGCCCGCGACTGAGGTAACCAAGGGCGTCGCGCCCCGCGACGGCCCATTAAATTTTGTTTTTAATTAATTTAATTAAAAATAAAGGTATTCGGGGCCTGTTTTTGTATACGGGGTATATTTTAGGACACATAGGGACTTTCTAAATATATCAGGGGTGTCGGAAATTATTTAGGAGGGTTGTTATAACCCGCAACACCAAAATTTCACTAGAAGCATTGTTTTAGTGATACGAAGCTAGTTATGGTCACCGAACATCATAACACATCCTAAAACACTAAAACACATATAACCCTAACTAATACCTTTACATTTCAACCAAAATCACTAACTTACAACTGAAACCCAACTAGTGCACCCCCCCCCCCCACTTACGGCCCCAACAAGGGACCCACCAACTTGATTTTTCTCCAATTGTTTAATAGATATGTTGGATGATTTGAGAGCACAATGACCATTAGACTAAGTGATGTTGGGAGCTTGTTTTAAATAACCACAAGACACTTATCATCTTTCATTCCAACATTCAACAAAGCTTCACCTCCTTCCCTTTCTCCTCTTCTTGCTCACGGCTTCAACACACCCACATACCACATCCATTTTCAATCAATTCCAATACAATCTAAGGATATTTAGAGGCATAAGAAGCATATCTAAGTAGGTGGGAGGCATTGGAACTTGAAGGACCTTCATCAATAGCTTTTATCCACCTTGTTCATCATCGTCTTCATCTTGATTTCTTCCCTAGCCTTGTGCTAGTAGTAAGACTCTTATAATCTCATTTTGCTTCTTATTATGATGGTTAAAAGTATATGTAAAAGACTAAACATGAAGATCATCAAAGATTAAGAACATAATTCTTAACATAAAGCTTGAAATCATAAGAAACTATGTTGTTTAAGTGTTTGTATGCTTCTTGATTGTTGATTGTTTGTGTTTATGGTGTTAAACATCATATGAAAACTTGCTAGATTGTGATTAAACCATAGTTGTTAAAAGTCACCGCCTCTTGTGCCTAGGCCCAACTTCCTAGCTAGGCGAGGCAATGGCGCCTTAAGTCAAGGCAATTGCGCTTTAATTCTCCAGGTGATGGTTCATGCGCAAATTCTGGCGAAATTCCAAGATTCTTGAGAGTTTTCGGCCAAATTCTCTAAATTCTGGCAAGATTCTAGCTAGATTTCCGCTTTTATCTAACAAAACTACTTTTCTACACTAATAAACTAGCATTTTATAACTTTTGGTACTAAATAGACGATTTTAAATGTTATATAATAGCTTTAGTTTATTTTATTTAAAGAATAGTATTAATTTTCTATTATAAAAAAATATTTAAGTTTTTTTTGTGTGGTACGCTTTTTTTTTCTTAGGCCCGCGCTTTTTTTGCGCCTGCGCCTAGGCCCCAGTCGAGGCTTATGCGCCTTGAGTGTGCCTAACGACTTTAATAACTATGGATTAAACACATGATCTAGCAAGATGAGAGGATGATCTTGTGAAAAACCAAGATGATCATACTTTATGTAAACATGGACTTGAAATATGAAGATGTTTTCTTGAATAATGATGATCAAAGTATAATATAAATCTTGTGAAGGAATGATTTCAAAACTAGTTTTCTAAAGAAACTAACTTAAATTACAAGATTTACATAAACATAAGTTTTAAAGAAACTAATCACATTTTTAGTGATTAATCAAGTGTAGAAACATGTTACTAACAAGAAAAATTCAAAAGGAAATATTTTTAGAAAATCTTTTTACAAGTTGTGAAGATCGAAAATCTTCAAGAATGATGTTATTAAACAAATAACCACACTTTAAAGGGGTAACTAAGCTTACTTAACACCATACTAAGTTACTACAAATTTTTATAAATTTTCAAGTTCATGAAGTAGTGTAAAAAGCATGATTTTGGCATTTGGTAAGTATTGTTTGAATTGTTGATTGATTGGTGATGATTTTAAAAGAAAATGATATGCTTTGAAAGCATGGAAACCTCCATTTTTAAGGGAAAACTATGGCAAAATTTTTCTAGAATTTAAACACTTAGAAAAATATTTTTAAACAAGTGTTTACAAGTGTATTTTAACCATGATTTTTCATATAAAATTTGCCATAATTTTTGTTACAAAAGTTACAAATATTGGAGGTTGGTTTTTGGATAATAAAAGTGACTAAATATGTATTTAGAAAAATATATATTTAGATGTCGCCATTTGTGTGATCACTTGTATATTATGTGTATTAGTTATATTATTTTAGGACTTGAAATAATATAACACACCAAAATACCAAGCGACAATATAAAATACTACAAAAATTTCAAGAAAATAAATATATAATTTACACACAAAAATTGGACAAACCGAACAAGGAATGTAAACAACAAAATATTTCAGAATTAAATTCATAAGTATATTTTGGTAAACGGTATTTTGGAAAACCTAGAAAACAAAAATGTAACTTCTAAAAGTGTTACAAAAATATATAATATTTTTGAAAAGAAGAAAATATATTATTTTTGAGTAAAGAAAATATATATGTTTTCTTGTATTACTAGAAAATATATTATTTTTGAAGGAAATATATATTTCCTTAAACAAATTTAGAATATATTATCTTTAGGGTGAAAAATGGATTTATAAATATTTTCTAAGTTAATCTTGAAAATATGTTATTTTTGAGATTATATGAAAACATAAACATTTTTGCCAAGAAAGAAATATAAATAATTTTCTATACAAGTTTTCTTAAAATATTTATATATTTTAAGAATATATATATTGGTGATGTTTATTGAAAATAATATTCCGGAAAAATAAAAACAAAAATTAAGTATAATGATACTTAATAAATACAACAAAAATACGTATTCTTGTACGTACTAATACACACCGGAATACGCCACCAATACTTGGCAAAAATACACAAGTCTAAGAATACAAGTATAAGTATACCCATCCTTTGGGGGAAATATTCATGAAGGATTACAAAACAAATAAGGTAAAATATATTATTTTAACGAATATTCCAATAAATAATAAATTTAATTTAAGTTAAAATATTATAATTTTAACGAATAATTATATACTTTGGAATAATACAAGTACATCAAAGGTCTAACACAAAGATACTAAGTCATAACAAACAAGACTAAAAGTCGTGGCACGACTCAGCCGTCGAATAAACCATAACCCGTGTGTAGGTTGTAGTACGGCGTAAGGATACATACTTTGGGTATACAGGAGACAGGACACAAATCTGTGAGTTCATGTCCCCCTTTTCTTTTAACTGTTTTCAGTTTTATAACTTCAGGGGTGAAATACATGTTATAATTGTTTACAAATGATTACGATTACAAATGGTATGGTTAGCTAAGTAATGAACTGTTAGATCATGTGAATGGGTAGGCGATTAACTAGAGACCATTAATCCTTGTTTAAGGACCGAGGGGCATGGGTGATAGATCTATTAGGTGTTGCGAGCCCCGCCCATCAGCTCGCGGGTTGGACCATGAGGCGACTATGTCGTTCCCGCCGGATGGCCCTGTATGAAATAAGCATAAAGGATTGCGCCATTCCTACACGGTTGCACACATATTAATGGCCTTGCAAACCATTAATTGATCCGTTTCCTTGTTTCTTTCATACCGATTTACAAAAGGCATACTTACAGATGTTTACAAGATTATTCGAACTTATACAGAAACACATGAACTCGCTAAACTTTTGTTGATGTTTTCAAAATTACATGTATTTCAGGAAACGAGATGGATCTTGGGCACATGTGTTGTTTTCAAGATGTAAAGTCCAAGTTTAGATGTCATCCATTTTTGTATTGTAACATAACTTGAGGATTTGTTGGTTGAAACTTAATGACTCGTGTTTGTAATGTTTTAAAACTATGAATGGATGAACATCATGTTTTTATCATATAGTTGTTTATTATGATTGAATGCAATGGTATTAAACAAGTCACAAATTGTACGCTTCCGCAAAAGTCAAGGTGTGACACCATCTTTGTAGATTAGGCGAATTAGATCACAAGTGTTAATTACTTGTACATTAAAGCATTATCGACTTGTACCTTTTAATCCGAGTGTCGATATTGAACAAGATAACTACCGAAACGTCGACAAAAACGTGTAGGTCGTCATGCTATCTTTGGATTTTTTTAAACAGTATAGCTTATAAGATATATCAAGAATACGTAAAAAAATAGAAGTTTGTTGTGGATGGATGAATTGTAACTAATTATCTATAATTTTGTTAAATCCTCAAGGATTTAAGTGTAATAAGTTTAGGGGCTAAAAAATAAATAGTGTTTAAAAGACCAAACCTCCCTCATTTTAGGGGTCTTTCTATAAATAAATGGGGGGGGGGAGGGGAGAAGTTCTTATTTTTTGGGTATCTTAAAATATCCCTCCCTCATGCATTATAATATAATATAGATATAAAATCACACATATAAACACACCTTACCCAACTATTCCTCACCTAAACACACCTTACCCAACTATTCCTCATATCCATATCGTCACATTTCCAGTCTATGTAAATTTAAACCTTAAGAGCATCAACACTGGTGGACTAGTACTCCATTACAAATCGTCACCTCAACATATTATATCAGATTTCAAACTAACCTTTTAAAAACCATCATTTTTCCTCCAACAACAAACCACTACAAACCGTCACCTTTAATCCACATCATCTCCTACTTTTCCCTTTATTTAATCTATATCTAATTTATTTATTTTTTATTTTTCGTATAGGTTTAAATAATGAAATAATTTTCAAACTTATTTTACATAACACATACTCAAATTTAAACTATATAACACCAAACTTTAATAACTTACGACCAGTGTCGGAGCTTGACCAAAAGTTCCGAGTGGGCGGAAAGTCATGGGACCAAATTATTTTTTCCTCTCCTTATGTTTCGGGTTGTATGTTCGGGTCGGATAGTCGATTCAGGTCGGGTCAAACAATAATAACTCCAAATAAAACTACATAATCTTTATTCATTCAAATGGCGCGTTCTTACACATAAAACTAATTTAAAGCTAAATATTGTTTAACAAAAATAATTACCAAAATAAATATAATGATATAAGATAAATGGTAAATACCTAGACGAAGAATTACAATCCAGCACGACGACCTTTAAGATAAATGGTAAATACCTTTAAGATCTTTAAGATAAAAAGAATCCTCAACTTTGATTTATATATAAAATAGTAACAAAATTTACTTAAACTTTGTAAACAATTATAAAAACTTACTAATAGCCCGTTCTTCACATTTTTTTAACTCAATATGAAAATATGTATAAATATTTTGGACAATAAACTTGGTAGGAGCATGAGATTTTTAGGCAAAATAATTGGCGGGAGCTGACCTATATAATTTTAACTTTTTCAGACAAAAAAAAATCAGAAATATTACACTTCTAACCGAAACATTCAGGGGGTTCATCCCTGGTCCCTTAAAAGCTACGTCCCTGGTTACAACAATTAAATATATATCAATTCTCAAAATCACTGTACGAAGTGATTTGCTTTCTTTTTCTTTTTTTTCTTTTAAGTATGTGTCGGCATAGATCTAAGTTGGTTTACGTTTTTATGTAAATAGTTTGCTTTTTGTTATCAATTCTGTTCCGAAACGAGTCGGGTTAAATATAATACGCTTTCACTAGGCGGCATGTAAGTTCGAATTACTTTACATTTCAACGTTGCAATAATGCAAGGTACCATTCTTTAACTTAAAAAACACTATTTTCTTACGTCCTTTTTTAAATATGTTTTGGTATAAATCTAAGTTGATTTATGTTTTAACGTAATTTTTTCTCGACAATGAATTAGGTCAAATACAATACATTTTCGTGCTTATTTTATGTATGTTTTTAGTTGGTCTATGTTTTGACATAAGTTTTGTTTGGAAACGAGTCAGATTAGATATTTGATAATACATTCGAGTTATTTTAAGTTTTGATCCAGCCGCAACGCACGGCGGGTCAAAATTCTAGTTAGTTAAAAAACACACCTAAACCGAAAATACATACAACAAATTTCCCCTATATTAATTTGTAGATTTACTTTGTGAGATAATATACTATTATTTTTTTACAAGTGGATGATGCACAGTTTAGTTTAATGTACAAGTGGGGAAAGCACAACTAAGCATAACAGGCACACAAACTACACAACCTCGCTGGAAAACCAAAACCACCACCACCATGGTGGCGCAAGGCGGCGTTTGACAATGTAACGATGGCGCACGGCGAACTAGAACGAGAAGGTGACGGTGGCAAGTAGCAGCGGCGGTAGCCACAAGTCTCGATGGCCGCTCCTAATTCTTAGCGGCGACAATCGAGAGTCTGCAAAACAGTAAGAGAGAGATATAATCTTGATTGTTGAATCATTCGAGGGCTTCCCATCTATCTTCACTATCACGCAGGTATGGGTGCTCCGGTGACCGGCTACTGTATCGCAGGTAGTCGCTGATATTGAGGTTTGCCTTTAGGTTTTTTCATCTTCCTTTTCAGTCTTTAGAACAGACTTTTATCATCTGTGTCGGAGGACATTGTGACAACTCGAACTTTAGACTTACTTTGTGTAACGTTACGTGTTTAATTGAACTTTACAAATTGAGTTAATGCATGATTATGTGATACGTGTTCCTATTAATGCGAATTGAATACTTGTGAATGTATGTATGTATAATCGAACCAATCGCACAACACCACTCGATCGCACAAGCCCATATGGGCTATACCTTGCATTCGGATCAATGGGTAGCCGAGTGGGCTCGGCCCACTTCCCTTTCACACGAACAAACACCTTAGAGGGGAGTTGTTCTTTCATTTGTTACAATTCACACAAACACACAAAACCCTAGCTTCTCACTCTCCCTCTCTCTTCGACGGCGACAACCTTTGGCAAACAAAGACCTGGTTCCCCGTCCGGATCACCCTTTCTCTCCTTGTTCGATTATAACCGGTTAGTGATTACCGAATTATGTTGTTGGTTTGTTTTGATTGTCATGATGTTATGGGATAACTAGGATTCTTGTTATGAATGGTCGAATGATTCTTGATGTGGTAACAATCTTGTGGTTCGGATTACATGTTATGAATTCCACGTTTTGTTAGGGTTGAATGTATGAATTGTTTATGTGATGTATGGTATGATCGGATGGAGTATATGTTTGTAAACCGGTTACTATATGATGATTCTGTTAACAATTAGGGTTCTAACTAGTTGTTGTTATTTTATGATGAGATGATAAGTAATCGGCCCATGTTCATCGATAGATTAGTGTTCGTGCTATGATATGATTTAGGGTTCATAGATAATTGAAGATGAAAACATGTTTGATCGATATTATGTTAACCGATTTATTGAGATTATGTTAATTGATGTGTAAATTGGAAACTATCAAAGTGATTTACAAATAATGGTTGTAACCGAATAAGCATGAAACCCGGCATTTAAAACCCATCGCACAAGGGAGCCAATCGTACAAGGCTCCTGATCACACAAGGGAGCCATTCGTACAAGCGTCCAATCGCACAAGGATCCATTCGCACAATTTGATCAGTGCATAAGCCTGACTGGACCGCACAAGGATAACCCACCGCACAAGGTCAAGTGGATCGCACAAGATCGTGCTGATCGCACATGACCTTGGGCCTCTCATACACTATGAAACTTAACACGTTAGTGGATCGAATGGCACAAAAGCCCAATCGTACGAATTCTTGTTTGTTTTATTGATTGGGCCGAACAAGCCCAAAACTATGTCGCACAAATGTTAACCGGGTCGCACAAGATGTTTGTTACTTGTTCTATTTTGGGCCGATTGTTATTGGATCACAACGAACATTGTTTGGGCCGACCTTTATATTTGATTTGTTAATTAGTTGGGCCGGGTAAGGTTTGGGCCTAGACTCACATCGCACAAGATGGTTGGGCTCGCACAAGCTCTTTGGCCCAACCATCCGAATCGCACAAGTGGTGTACTTAATGTGTTTACGTGCATACGTGTTTGCCATGATGTATACGTGTACTATTTGAACCGAACCTGACTTGTGTGGTAACCCTGTTAGGACGTGGTTGACCACCCTTAGTTCAAGAGTCTTTTATTTGTGTATCTGCCGAGCAAACCAAGGTGAGTTCACACAGCCAAGGCATGGGATTCCCGGGTTGGGAATTGGGTTGGATATGTTGATATTGAAAGAGTTACTCGTACTTACGCATTCACTAGACTATAGACCATCGTCCTCAGGATAGTCAGGACACGTTACGTAAAGCCTACGTAACCCAGTATTTGCCATTTGTCTCCCGGGTCGGGAGGACACGTTACGTAAAGCCTACGTAACCCAATACCTTCTACTGTCTTCCGGGTCGGAAGGACACGCTGCGTAAAGCCTACGTAGCCCCCACGCGTACCACTGTCCTCGGGGAAGGGCACGTCACGTAAAGCCTACGTGACCCAGTACGTATTCCTGTTCTCGGTAAAGAAGAACACATGGTCGGAAGTTAGTCTAGTAAGTACCACTAATGAGAAGCCCTCATCAGTAAGGATAAATCGTGGGAAGCCCCCACCAGTAATATGAGCACAAGGTTTGGGAAGCCCCCACCTTTAGTACACACACTAGTATGGGAAGCCCCCACTAGTTATACTTATGCACTATGTTATGAACTTACTTTCTGTGAACTCGCTCAACTAGTTTGTTGATTATTTGCTGCATGCCTTGCAGGACCTTAGGTATACTTGGAGCTTGCACCAGAGGAGAAGCGGGTCGTTGTGGACAAGAACTTGTGAATGCTTATTAAACACTTTTACATTCACACATTGATACTTATGTTTTGGGTTTTACATTTAATGCTTCCGCTACATATACAACGTTTGGTTTTGAACATCAATTATGTCTATGATTATTATTAAATGCTATGTTTGATATAATTGGTGGCTTGATCCTGGTCACGTCACGCCTCTAAGCGGTGGTACTCCGCGTGTGGATTTTGGGGGTGTGACAGATTGGTATCAGAGCCATTGGTTATAGAGAACTTGGTTTTAATATGGGAAAATGTTTTTATTAAAACCGGACTATAACCAGAACAGTGCTCTCAACGATCCACAACGACGCTTCGCTCCACGTGCAAGACTCGACATCCTAGGTAATAAGGTTTATGTTTATTGCCTGTTTGCTAGAACTGTTTAGAACTTTGCTCGCATTACGCTTAGATACACATGATACTATAGCATGAGAATCCCTACGTGCTTACTCTTTTCTGTCATCGCCCTATTCGCGAACCATTCTTACCTATGCTACTTGTTACAATGAAGATCATGTCTGGACGAATCAACATGACACAAGCCCAGCTAGAAGCTCTCGTTCAAGCTCAAGTTGCTGCGGCAGTTGCAGCAGCTCAAGCAGGTCAACACGCGCAGCAGCCTGTCTGCACTTTCAAGAACTTCATGGACTGTCGTCCAAATTCTTTCAGCGGCACAGAGGGGGCAGTGGGACTCCTCCATTGGTTTGAAAAGCTAGAATCAGTGTTCGAAATGTGCGAGTGCCCTGAGGCTCGCAAGGTCAAGTTTGCCACTGGCACTTTGGAAGGAATAGCACTAACTTGGTGGAACGCCCAAGTTCAGATCTTAGGGTTGGCAGCTGCTAACGCCACCCCATGGAACGATTTCAAGGAACTCATCAAGCGTGAGTATTGCACGCGTGAAGATATTCACAAGTTGGAAGACGAGCTGTATAATCTGAAAATGGTTGGATCAGAGATCGAAGCGTATACTAAACGGTCAAACGAGCTGGCCGTGCTGTGTCCAACTATGGTGGACCCTCCCTACAAGCGCATCGAGATGTATCTCAAGGGGTTGGCACCAGAAATCCAGAGCCATGTCACTTCGGCTAATCTCGACAACATCCAGGAAATCCAACGTCTCGCTCATCGCATCACCGATCAGGCAGTGGATCAGAATAAACTGCCTAAGCGTGTCAACGCTACTGCTACAGTCACTCCTTCAGCTACTCCTGCTACTACTAGCGAAAGCAAAAGAAAATGGGATGGAGATTCCAGCAGGGGTTCAGCGACTGTCCAGCCACAAGCTCAGCAACAGAAGACTGACCACTACCAGAGCCCCAGTCAGCAATCCTCTGGTGGTCACAGACAGAGGAGATATCAGGGAAGTCAACCTAAGTGCCACAATTGCCACAGACATCACAATGGCCCGTGTAACAAGGGTCGTTGTCAAAGGTGTCTTAAGATGGGTCACGAGGCCAAAGACTGTAGGAGTCCACGGCCTGCGAATCAGAATCAGCAGCCTCAGCAACCCGCTCCACAGAACCAGCAGCAGCAGCCACAGAGTGGAAACCGGGGATGTTTCCAGTGTGGGGCTGAAGGTCACTTCAAACGCGATTGCCCTCAGTTGAACCAGAATCGCAACAACAATAACCAGGGCAACGGCAACAACAACGGTGGAAACAACAATAATGGCAACGAGGCAAGAGGTCGAGCTTTCGTTTTGGGAAGAGGAGACGCAGTGAACGATCCCAATGTTGTTATGGGTAAGTTTCTCCTCGACAATATTTACGTTACTGTTTTGTTTGATTCGGGTGCGGATACAAGCTATATGTCTGTGAAAATGTGTCAACTGCTAAAACGTGCACCAACACTTTTACCCACCAAACATGTAGTAGAGTTAGCTAACGGTAAAAGTCTAGAAGCCACGCACGTAGTTCAGGGTTGTAATCTTATCCTAGCTGGCCAAGCCTTCTCTATTGATCTCATTCCCATAGTTTTGGGTAGCTTCGACGTCGTGATTGGGATGGATTGGTTGTCCCAACACCAGGCAGAAATCTTATGCAGCGAGAAGGTTATTCGCATTCCTCGTTCTGGTCAAGAACCTCTCGAAGTCCAAGGCGACAAGAGTGGTGCTGTGGTTGGCATCATCTCTTTCTTGAAGGCTCAGAAATGCTTACGTAAGGGTCACACAGCCATTTTGGCTCTTGTTTCAGATGTATCGGCGAAAGAAAAGAAATTGGAGGATATTCCAATTGTACGTGATTACCCTCAGGTGTTTCCTGAAGACTTACCTGGCTTACCGCCTCATCGTCAAGTCGAATTTCAGATCGAGCTCGCTCCAGGAGCAGCACCCATAGCTCGCGCACCGTATCGTCTAGCTCCATCGGAATTGGAGGAACTGTCAAAACAGCTGCAAGAACTCTTGGAAAAGGGTTTCATACGTCCAAGCTCTTCGCCTTGGGGAGCTCCAGTACTTTTCGTGAAAAAGAAAGACGGTACGTTCAGAATGTGCATAGACTACCGTGAACTCAACAAGGTGACGGTGAAGAACCGTTATCCTCTTCCGCGCATCGACGACTTATTCGACCAGTTGCAAGGGTCGTGTTACTATTCGAAGATAGACTTAAGGTCTGGTTACCATCAGCTGAGAGTCCGGGATGAGGACATCTCCAAGACAGCCTTCAGAACTCGTTATGGACACTACGAGTTTCTCGTCATGCCATTTGGGTTAACGAACGCGCCTGCCGTATTCATGGATCTTATGAATAGGGTGTGCAAACCCTATCTCGACAAGTTCGTCATTGTTTTCATCGACGACATTCTAATCTACTCCAAGAGTCAGGGGGAGCACGAGCAGCATCTACGCCACATTTTGGAACTCCTTCGGAAGGAACAGTTGTACGCCAAGCTTTCTAAATGCGACTTCTGGCTTCGTGAAGTCCACTTCTTAGGCCATGTGGTAAACAGGGATGGGATCCATTTCGATCCATCCAAGGTAGATTCGATCAGAAACTGGCCTGCACCGCGTACGCCGACAGAAATACGCCAATTCTTGGGTTTGGCGGGTTACTACAGACGGTTTATCAAGGATTTCTCAAAGATTGCTCAGCCGCTTACGCTACTGACACAGAAGGGTGTTACCTATCGCTGGGGAGAGCCCCAGGAGACTGCTTTTCAGCACCTAAAGGATAGACTTTGCAGCGCACCTATCCTCTCATTGCCAGAGGGC
Source organism: Helianthus annuus (assembly GCF_002127325.2). Taxonomy (NCBI): domain Eukaryota; kingdom Viridiplantae; phylum Streptophyta; class Magnoliopsida; order Asterales; family Asteraceae; genus Helianthus; species Helianthus annuus. Next base: position 98,853,008 of record NC_035439.2, on the reverse strand, counting down.
ACAGATGACTTCGTGGTTTATTGTGATGCATCCATTCGGGGACTTGGATGTGTGTTAATGCAGCGTGACAAGGTTATCGCTTACGCCTCTCGTCAACTCAAGGTTCATGAACGGAACTACACGACGCACGATTTAGAGCTGGGAGCTGTTGTTTTCGCGCTTAAGATATGGCGACACTACCTGTACGGTACCAGGTGCACGATTTACACCGATCACAGGAGTCTCGAGCATATTCTTAAGCAGAAGGATTTGAACATGCGTCAACGAAGATGGGTTGAGTTACTTAACGATTACGAATGCGCTATCAAGTACCATCCAGGCAAAGCCAACGTTGTGGCTGATGCCCTCAGTCGGAAAGACACTTTACCTCGGCGCGTGCGAGCGCTACAGCTTACGATTCAGTCTAGCCTTCCTGCACAGATACGAGATGCTCAGGCAGAAGCATTGAAGCCTGAAAATGTCAAAGCTGAAGCCTTACGCGGCTCACGACAACGAATGGAACAGAAGGCAGACGGCGCCTACTATGTAACGGGGCGTATTTGGGTCCCACTTTATGGCGGTCTACGCGAACTTGTAATGGATGAAGCTCACAAGTCTCGCTACTCGGTACATCCAGGGTCGGATAAAATGTACCACGACATCAGCACTACTTATTGGTGGCCTAGTATGAAGGCCCACATTGCTACGTACGTTGGAAAATGCTTGACCTGTGCGAGAGTCAAGGTTGAATATCAGAAACCAGCTGGCCTACTTCAGCAGCCTAAGATACCTCAATGGAAATGGGAAGAAATTTCCATGGATTTCGTTACAGGTTTACCTAGATCCCAGCGGGGGAATGATACCATATGGGTGATCGTGGATCGACTCACCAAGTCTGCACACTTCCTACCTATAAAGGAAACGGATAAGTTCTCCACTCTCGCAGACGTCTATCTTAAAGAAGTTGTTTCGAGGCACGGGGTGCCCACATCCATCATTTCGGATCGCGATGCACGATTCACGTCAGAGCTTTGGCAAGCGATGCACAAATCTTTCGGCTCACGGTTAGACATGAGTACAGCATATCATCCTCAGACGGATGGGCAGTCTGAGCGAACGATTCAAACACTTGAAGACATGCTTCGGGCATGCGTCATCGATTTCGGCAACGGCTGGGAAAAGCACCTCCCTTTGGTGGAGTTTTCTTACAATAACAGTTATCATACCAGCATCCAAGCCGCTCCGTTCGAGGCATTGTACGGGCGTAACTGCCGGTCACCCCTCTGCTGGGCAGAGGTGGGGGATAGTCAGATTACGGGTCCAGAGATTGTAGTGGACGCCACAGAAAAGATCGCACAGATACGACAACGCATGGCGGCAGCACGCGACCGTCAGAAAGCCTACGCGGACAAGCGTAGAAAGCCTTTGGAATTTCAGGTCGGGGACCGGGTTTTACTTAAAGTTTCACCCTGGAAGGGTGTGGTTCGTTTTGGCAAACGGGGCAAACTGAATCCGCGGTATGTCGGACCATTTGAAATCATACAAAAGATTGGCAAGGTAGCCTACAGATTGAGCCTACCAGCTGAACTCGGGGCAGTTCACAATGTCTTTCATGTGTCAAACCTAAAGAAGTGCCTATCAGATGAAAACCTCATCATTCCTTTTAAGGAACTTACTATCGACGAGCGGTTGCAGTTCGTCGAGGAACCAGTTGAAATCACGGACCGGGATGTGAAGGTCCTCAAACACAAGAGAATCCCTCTTGTCCGAGTTCGTTGGAACTCCAAACGTGGCCCAGAGTACACCTGGGAACGCGAAGACAGGATGACAGAAAAGTACCCCCAATTGTTCGCGAACAGTGCAACCACTACTGAGGCTGAAGCTACTACTTCGGAATTTCGGGACGAAATTCAAGATCAACGGGGGGAGGATGTGACACCCCAGGAAAACCAGTGAACAGTACAGTTTACCTAGCTTCCTCAGTGAGTGCATACCAAATTTCGGGACGAAATTTCCAATTAGTTGGGGATAATGTGACAACTCGAACTTTAGACTTACTTTGTGTAACGTTACGTGTTTAATTGAACTTTACAAATTGAGTTAATGCATGATTATGTGATACGTGTTCCTATTAATGCGAATTGAATACTTGTGAATGTATGTATGTATAATCGAACCAATCGCACAACACCACTCGATCGCACAAGCCCATATGGGCTATACCTTGCATTCGGATCAATGGGTAGCCGAGTGGGCTCGGCCCACTTCCCTTTCACACGAACAAACACCTTAGAGGGGAGTTGTTCTTTCATTTGTTACAATTCACACAAACACACAAAACCCTAGCTTCTCACTCTCCCTCTCTCTTCGACGGCGACAACCTTTGGCAAACGAAGACCTGGTTCCCCGTCCGGATCACCCTTTCTCTCCTTGTTCGATTATAACCGGTTAGTGATTACCGAATTATGTTGTTGGTTTGTTTTGATTGTCATGATGTTATGGGATAACTAGGATTCTTGTTATGAATGGTCGAATGATTCTTGATGTGGTAACAATCTTGTGGTTCGGATTACATGTTATGAATTCCACGTTTTGTTAGGGTTGAATGTATGAATTGTTTATGTGATGTATGGTATGATCGGATGGAGTATATGTTTGTAAACCGGTTACTATATGATGATTCTGTTAACAATTAGGGTTCTAACTAGTTGTTGTTATTTTATGATGAGATGATAAGTAATCGGCCCATGTTCATCGATAGATTAGTGTTCGTGCTATGATATGATTTAGGGTTCATAGATAATTGAAGATGAAAACATGTTTGATCGATATTATGTTAACCGATTTATTGAGATTATGTTAATTGATGTGTAAATTGGAAACTATCAAAGTGATTTACAAATAATGGTTGTAACCGAATAAGCATGAAACCCGGCATTTAAAACCCATCGCACAAGGGAGCCAATCGTACAAGGCTCCTGATCACACAAGGGAGCCATTCGTACAAGCGTCCAATCGCACAAGGATCCATTCGCACAATTTGATCAGTGCATAAGCCTGACTGGACCGCACAAGGATAACCCACCGCACAAGGTCAAGTGGATCGCACAAGATCGTGCTGATCGCACATGACCTTGGGCCTCTCATACACTATGAAACTTAACACGTTAGTGGATCGAATGGCACAAAAGCCCAATCGTACGAATTCTTGTTTGTTTTATTGATTGGGCCGAACAAGCCCAAAACTATGTCGCACAAATGTTAACCGGGTCGCACAAGATGTTTGTTACTTGTTCTATTTTGGGCCGATTGTTATTGGATCACAACGAACATTGTTTGGGCCGACCTTTATATTTGATTTGTTAATTAGTTGGGCCGGGTAAGGTTTGGGCCTAGACTCACATCGCACAAGATGGTTGGGCTCGCACAAGCTCTTTGGCCCAACCATCCGAATCGCACAAGTGGTGTACTTAATGTGTTTACGTGCATACGTGTTTGCCATGATGTATACGTGTACTATTTGAACCGAACCTGACTTGTGTGGTAACCCTGTTAGGACGTGGTTGACCACCCTTAGTTCAAGAGTCTTTTATTTGTGTATCTGCCGAGCAAACCAAGGTGAGTTCACACAGCCAAGGCATGGGATTCCCGGGTTGGGAATTGGGTTGGATATGTTGATATTGAAAGAGTTACTCGTACTTACGCATTCACTAGACTATAGACCATCGTCCTCAGGATAGTCAGGACACGTTACGTAAAGCCTACGTAACCCAGTATTTGCCATTTGTCTCCCGGGTCGGGAGGACACGTTACGTAAAGCCTACGTAACCCAATACCTTCTACTGTCTTCCGGGTCGGAAGGACACGCTGCGTAAAGCCTACGTAGCCCCCACGCGTACCACTGTCCTCGGGGAAGGGCACGTCACGTAAAGCCTACGTGACCCAGTACGTATTCCTGTTCTCGGTAAAGAAGAACACATGGTCGGAAGTTAGTCTAGTAAGTACCACTAATGAGAAGCCCTCATCAGTAAGGATAAATCGTGGGAAGCCCCCACCAGTAATATGAGCACAAGGTTTGGGAAGCCCCCACCTTTAGTACACACACTAGTATGGGAAGCCCCCACTAGTTATACTTATGCACTATGTTATGAACTTACTTTCTGTGAACTCGCTCAACTAGTTTGTTGATTATTTGCTGCATGCCTTGCAGGACCTTAGGTATACTTGGAGCTTGCACCAGAGGAGAAGCGGGTCGTTGTGGACAAGAACTTGTGAATGCTTATTAAACACTTTTACATTCACACATTGATACTTATGTTTTGGGTTTTACATTTAATGCTTCCGCTACATATACAACGTTTGGTTTTGAACATCAATTATGTCTATGATTATTATTAAATGCTATGTTTGATATAATTGGTGGCTTGATCCTGGTCACGTCACGCCTCTAAGCGGTGGTACTCCGCGTGTGGATTTTGGGGGTGTGACAGACATTTGTGGTCAATTTTTGTGAAGAAAAGTTACTACTCTTAGTAATGCAATTGTTATGTGTTATTGGTTATGGATTAATTTGGGGGGGTTGCAATTCTGTTAAGATTTGTATTTGACTTTATGCTTTTAAGAAGATCAAACATTTACACTGCATCAACCCTGGAGCCAATCCTCACTTTTAGTTATCATTTTGAGCAAACAAAATATGAACCCTGAAATATTATTTAAATATTACAAGGTAATCTTGATAGCAATATTAAAATCTTTGATTGGTGTGGAATTGTGATGTATTAAATGGCTATCAAAATAGGATTTTATGCTTTTAGAAACCTTTCCCCCAAAATTCTATCTATATGTATATGTAGATTATAACATGAAGTAAAGATTTCACCTAACCTTTTGATTTATTCATATCTAAATGCAACAAGCTACACATAGTAACAATTAGCATAAGATACAACCATTGTGAGTACTAAGTTATGTTCTTTACTTCTGAACAAACAAATTAGTTCAGGATTAAGTTTGCTTGACAAAGATGATTTTTTGGCACTCACATTCAGTAGACTAAACATATGTGTATTGTTATTTATTGAGATCCTTTTTTTTTGAAGTCAACATACACTATATTTTATTTTGTAGTTATTTAATGGACTTCAAAACAACAATATGTTAGGCAATTAACATGCTTCGTCATTTAACCACAACAACGTGTGGGTCAAAACACTAGTAATATTAGAAACACACCTAATTAACATAAAAAAACATACAACAAATAGTAAAAAAAACCACATAAATCTACACCTAAAAGATTGTGTCAAACAAGTACGATGAGTCCGTTGACCACATGTCATGACGACCCTCTGGTGGGTATTGAGGAACGTCCTCGTCAAACCTTGGAAAAAAAATTCCTCCCTAGTATCTGTGACGTACCCTTCGGGACAACCATCGACAATGGGTTTGTCCAGAATATGCAATTGGGTAAAGTCCTGGATAAAAGCCACGTCTTCTCTAATTTGCAATTGGCTAAACACATGGTCGTAAGCCGCATTCAGTTCTTTGTACGTTAAAGGTTCGTCGTTGGAAGGTTTGTATATAGGCTAGGTGGACCTCTCCCGAGCATCGCGGTAGGAGACATGGACTTTCCCGCGTGTCGCCAGGGAGGTCGGCCTGGCTAGACCAGCCACATGTCCAGCATTGGTTGGTCTGACACGTGGCGCCTCGACGTGACACGTGTCCTCGGCCTCCTTTTCGCCCAATCGTGTGTTTTTTCTCGATTTTCATGCTGATAATTATCGCGTATGCTCGGGTCTTGATCCTAAATGGTTCCGTTTATAATTGTGCGTTTAGTAAGGGTACTTTTGTGCGGGTTGGTTCATCGCCCGTCAAGTTTTCTTAACCGCTAAGTTTTCTGATTTAGTATTGCAATTTTCATCATGCGCACTTGGGGTTTTGATTATGGTTTGTCGTCAGGAATATTTTTGAGGGTTGTTACATTTATCTACAATCTACAATACTTATTGCGTATGCTTGGGTCTTGATCCTAAATGGTTCGGTTTCTAATTGCGAGTTTAGTAAGGGTACTTTTGTGCGGGTTGGTTCATCGCCCGTCAAGTATACTTAACTGCTACGTTTTCTGATTGAGTATTACAAGTTTCATCGTGCTCACTTGGGTTTTGATTATGGTTTGTCGTGGGGAATATTTTTGAGGATTGTTACATTTATCTACAATACGATTGTGAGTATGCTTGGCAAAATAGTCGGCTTGAGTACCGGGCCATAACGGGTCCATGCCAATATAGGTTATTTAGGAACAGGATCAGGAGAGAACGTCTCAAAGTGTGAGAACGGTGAGAACGATTCTCAGCCACAAGATCTTAGTGGTTTGTGGCTGAGATTGATGCGGTGGCATTTTTGTAAATAATAGGGGCCTTGGAACTAACAGGAGGGGTAAAATAGAAAGATCCAAACAAAGGTGCACATGCTAATCACATGCCATTTTCCCCCATCATATTTAAACGACAATAACTTTTTTATACGTGATTATTTTTCGAAAACAATTACACCATAAAACTCAGCGTTTTTTAATCTTTCGAACGAGTATACTATTGATATGCTTTTCGAAAAAAAAATTAACTGGGTTTTATGGAGTTTTTCTTAACTGGGTGTTTTATGACGTTTTAGACTATGTATTTTCATGGCGTTTTTCTAAACTCGGTATTTTTATGGCGTTTTAGCTAGATATTTTCATGGCGTTTTTTTGAACTGAGTGCTTTATGGCGTTTTCAACTAAGTTTTTTCATGGCGTTTTTCTGAACTAGGTGTTTTATGGCGTTTTTAACTGGGTATTTTCATGGCGTTTTTCTGAATTGGGAGTTTTTATGGCGTTTTATTTGAACACCCAGTTCATGTGAGTGGGTTTTTTTGACAATGTTACCCATTAGTGTAATTTAGCATCAATGCCACATGTCACCACCAAAATCGTTCTCACCGTTCTCACACTTTTCACCGTTCTCTCTAAATCCTGAGCCTATATATATATATATATAGGGCAAGGATAAATCGAAAACCCATCTCAGTTAAGAAAACTCAGAAAACTGTATATTGGCCATTGATTTGATTAGATCTATGGTTGCCAATATTTTGGAGAATATTGATTTATTATCTGTACATAAAATATCAAAAAGGTACTGTAAGGGTATTTTTGGAAATGGGGTGTAAAATTTTAAATGTACTTTTCCATCAGTGTCATAATTTTTTAAATGTACTTTCCCATCAGTGTCATAATTTTCTAGAAACTTAAATGTATTTCATTTTTTTTATGTTTTCTCTCTGATGTTGCGTTGTGTTACATAATTTGTAGGTCCAATGTACTTTGTAAAACATGAAGGAAAATGGGTCAAAGGTAAGTTACACGTAAAATATAAAAACTTTGAAATCAATCCAGGAGTACAAACAAACATTATGGAAGTTACAACAACGAAAATCATAAATCATGTAATGGTTTTCTTCTTTCTAGTTTCATCTTCACGAGCTATAACCACAACTTGTAGCCTGTTAATAGTTCTCAACAGTCCCGGAATAATCATAGCAAATCGGGGGCACATGGGTTGGTCGACCCACCTTATAAACGGACATCCACTGAACTGTAAAAAAAAAAGACAAAAATGGAAGATTTTAATCAAAAAATTAAAACATGTCACACATGTATGACTTTTTAAAGGGCATTATTTCTGTAACACTAAAAAATGTAACAGACATTTTTGCTTTGATTGTTACATTTTTAACACAAAAAAATATAACAACATACTTTGTTTTTATAAGAGTCACTTTATTTTTACAATAATCTGGAAAAATGTATCAACGCACTTTATTTTTACAATAATCTAAAAAAGTGTAACAATCCACTTTATTTTCTATAACGTGCATTATTTCTGTAACACAAAAAATGTAACAGACATTTTTGCTTTGATTCTTACATTTCTAACACAAAAAAAAAATATAACAACATACTTTGTTTATGTAACGGTCACTTTATTATTTAAATAATCTGGAAAAAATGTAACAACACACTTTATTTTTACAATAATCTAAAAAAGTGTAACAATTCACTTTATTTTATGTAACGGACATTATTTATGTGACACGAAAAAATATAACATGCATTTTTTCTTGAACAAATTTTACACAAAAATTTGAACAAATTCGGGTAGATAATGTAATTTCAATGTTCGTGATGTAAATTTGTTACTTGCTAGCCCGGTTTTGTATATCTTATATATAAGTTTCTGCCATCCAAAAAAACTTTTAACTTTACATCTTAGAGAAGAACTTTGACTATCATCTCAAGAAGAACATGAACATCTTAGAGAACTTTACAACTTTGAAAATAAACTATTTACAAAATATTTGACTATTTGTAACTAGTTAGAATTTCTATGTAGACTTATTAATTATTGTCCAAATCAACTTTAAACTTTAATGCCTCAAACTTTAGATAATACAGACTACACGCATCACATAACATAGGTACAAGGATCACTTAACTAGAATCAAAATCAAAATTGTTAATATAAAAAGACAAACATGATCGAAAAAGTCAAAAGTTAAGAAAAGCTAAAACTTCAAACAATCAAAGATTCAGATCTAAACAAGAAGCACTCACCGGAAAATATCCCAACAGGACTCCAAACCATCAACCGGAGTCGGAAAACCATGTTTCGCAAACACACTCCGGTAAACCGGTCCCTTTGACGGATGTCCGTCTTTCACTGTTACCGCTGGCTCCACCTGGACTATAAACTTCTTCGAAGACATTTTCCAATCGATAATTTTAACTCTTCAACCGGATCTGGAGGATCTTCTAGATCTGGAACATCATGTTCAAACATCAAACATCTTTTTGGGTCTGGAGCATCTAGATGATGATCTTTTGAACTGGATCATCTTTTGGATTCAGTTCACTTTTGGATATGGATGATGATTTTTCTAGATCTGGAAATGAATTAGAAGATAAAGATATAAAGAGAGAGATAGAGGATGATTGTGATGTATATAAAGAGAGAGAAAACATAGGTTGTAAAGATATAAAAAGAAAGAGAGAGAGTGCAGACTAGACTTTTACACTTTCTGCCACTAGGTAAAATGACGCATATACCCCTCACTTCATCTTTATGCACATGTGACGTGGCTGAATCCTAGCCACACATGTGGGTTTCTTGGGTTTTCTCATCTGGAGTGAATTTTCTCATTATAATTAGCCTATATATATATATATATATATATATATATATATATATAGGATTAGGTTCAAATGTGAACAACTTTTTCAAAGTGAACTGTGTGAACTGATCTGGGCCCTTGATTTTTATGATCTTGAGATATATATATATATATATATATATATATATATATATATATATATATATATATATATATATATATATATAGGGGACCGCTAAAATGAAAACCACCCCCAATTGTAAGAACCGAGAGAACCACTTTACAACCATTAGATCTTCAAGATGGATGGACAAGATTAAAAGTAGTTAAAAATAGTATTAAGTATTTTTTGACTTATTATGTCCTTAATATTTTAATGCAAAAGGGCAGTTTAGTAAAAACACTCTTTTTTGTCTTTTTGTCTTTATTATTTTTTATTCATTTTTTTTGTATTATTATATTAGTTTTTGTTTTTTAAACAAACTTATTTTATTAAAAGCATTTAAATTCAGACTTTTTTAACAGCTTTTTTAAATTTTTTACGTTTTACGTTAAACTTCTTACGTTTTACGTTAAACTTTTTACGTTTTAGGTTTTACGTTAAACTTTTTACGTTTTACGTTAAAAAGTTTACGTTTTACGTTAAAAAGTTTACGTTTTACGTTAAAAAGTTTATGGTTTTAACTTTTACGTTAAAAATTTTACGGGTCAAAATGAATGATGGGCAAGTTACGTGATAGATATATTACTAAATGACTCTTGCGGGTCAAAATGAATGACGGGCTTCGACCCGAACAATAACTTAAGTATGGGCGGGAAGGGTAAGTTTTGCAAGGAGTACTGAAAGGACGTATTAATGTCTTTGAATGTAAGCATGAATGGAAAGAAGTACAATCGTGTACTTAATTACATCCATGATAATTAAGAAACGCCAGTTTGACCTTGAAAAGTCAAACTGCAAAAGGTTGATGAAATAATTAACAAAATGAAAGAATTGTGGGTGTTTAAAACACCGAATAGAATAAATTCGGAAAGAAAGTAATAATGACAAGTACGGATGGAAAATGCTAACTTTGATGCTAGGATTGTTGGCCGTGTTCATTTAAACAAGATATTGTTGGAAGGGTGCCCATGAGCGGAAGCCCATTTCATGAAAGGAAGAGATCGAACCGGCCTTGAAACAGACTCATTCAGAAGCGGGCCAATCCGGTTTGTAGATCGTTAATCTACGCAATGAAATCGATGTTAGTAAAATGATTAACCCATGTTGGATAGGTATGATACGGTAAGGAATGTTAAATGTTTTTAACATACTAGAACTTAATCATTACCCGAAACTTTCACTCAAGGTTTTTCACTAGAAGAAAGTTTCAAAACCTTGAGTGAAAGTTTCTGGTAATGATTAAGTTCTAGTATGATAAACTTGCACAACACGTGTACTCATGAAGAATAAGTAATGCGTGTTTTATAACGCCATGACACATTGCAAAGGCGGGTTTCAATCTTCAATCTTCTGTAGCGGAGTTACTAGATGAGAATGGGCAATGGAAATGGCTCCAAGCATGGTATGATATCTACCCAGTTCTAATTGGTTTAACAGTTGACCAGCCTAGTACTCAGTTAGAGGATCGCATGGTTTGGAAGGATTTGGAGGGTAATGTTCGGCATTATAGTTTGTTGGAAGTGTGACATACCATACGGACGTGCGACACTCCTGTAAATTGGGCTAGCATGGTTTGGTTTAGTCAATGTATCCCGAGACACTCCTTTCATTTATGGCTGGTTATCAAGAATAAGTTGAAGACTCAAGATCGGCTGGCAGTTTGGGAAGCGGGTAGTGAAACAAACTTAAGGCTCATGTGTTGCCCCCTTTGTAAGCACGACCGAGATTCTAGAGACCACCTATTTTCTCGTGTATTTTTGCAGCACAGGTCTGGAATAACATAAAGACGATGGTGGATATGGATAACGTTAGTGATTCTTGGAACTCTATTTCGGATTGGATGGAGCAGAACTCGGATTCTAAGAGGATGGGCCGCATTGTGTGTAAATTGGTGTTAGCGGCGTCGGCATACTTCATATGGCAAGAGCGAAATAATCGTTTATTCTCTCGAAATGAGTGTATGGCTAAGCAGGTGACCGAGAAGATTAAAAGCTCAGTTCGGCTTCGGTTGATGGGGTTCAACTACCGGGGAGATGTAGATCATGATAGAAGTCTTAATAAGTGGCAGATCCCGTCAAGGGTAGCGGACGAAGACCCGGGCTAAGGAAGATCCAAAGGATTGCGTTTAGTTAGTGTTTTGTTTGATGTGGTAGTGTGTTGGGCTGTTTGTCTTTATTTGTTCTTGATGTATTTCTGGTTATGTTTGTTTTTCTTGTTATCCTAGTCTTGGTATGCCAAGTCTAGATGAGTGTGCTATGTCAGGCACACCATATGTACTTATTGGTTATTTATAAAATTTACCAGGGTAACCCTTTACCCCAAAAAAAAGTGAGAGAACTATAGTAAAGTGATATGAATGAGCGTAACGTAAAGGTATGCCTGGTAAAAGTAACTATAGAAAACGTAGATTAATGCTTAACCATGGAAATTAATACGGATGAGTGAGTATGAAGTAGTAGTTTCATTACAATTACGAGAAAGAATTGGTTATTGAATGTCTTTGGTACGAGTATGATGTTAACGACCCCCCCCCCCATATGAGTACGAAAATGATTAGAAGGCATGTTAGTAATAGAATGATGGGAATTATTTATGATGATTAAAATGAAATATCATAGATGATCAATAGATTTGACCTGCGCCAGGTATGTATAAAGGTTATGTTTTTTTAGTAGGAGCTTATAGCTCGACTAAAGAAGGATGCGTCAGAACTGGGTAATTGGTAAAACTAGGTCAGAATATATATTTACAAATGGACTTCTGAAAAGTCAAATAAAGTATGTTGATAATTATTAAGCAAGTAATAGTAAAATTAACATGAAGTATTTGATTTACTATGTAGGTAAAACCGATGAAAGCTATTGTAGTAGTAAGAAACATTAGTTGAAAGCAATAAGCTTTGAGCAAGTTAAGTGATAGATATATTACTAAATGACTCTTGCGGGTCAAAATGAATGACGGGCTTCGACCCGAACAATAACTTAAGTATGGGCGGGAAGGGTAAGTTTTGCAAGGAGTACTAAAAGGATGTATTAAATCCATGATAATTAAGAAACACTAGTTTGACCTTGAAAAGTCAAACTGCAAAAGGTTGATGAAATAATTAACAAAATGAAAGAATTGTGGGTGTTTGAAACACCGAATAGAATAAATTCGGAAAGAAAGTAATAATGACAAGTACCGATGGAAAATGCTAACTTTGATGCTAGGCTTGTTGGCCATGTTCATTTAAACAAGATATTGTTGGAAGGGTGCCCATGAGCGGAAGCCCATTTCATGAAAGGAAGAGATCGAACCGGCCTTGACACGAACTCATTCAGAAGCGAGCCAATCCGGTTTGTAGATCGTTAATCTACGCAATGAAATCGAGGTTAGTAAAATGATTAACCCATGTTGGATAGGTATGATACGGTAAGGAATGTTAATTTTTTTTAACATACGACATAGGAAGGAAATTTTTTTCACTAGAAGAAAGTTTCAAAACCTTGAGTGAAAGTTTCTGGTAATGATTAAGTTCTAGTATGATAAACTTGCACAACACGTGTACTCATGTAGAATAAGTAATGCATGAAGTGAGAGAACTATAGTAAAGTGATATGAATGAGCCTAACGTAGAGGTATGCCTTGTAAAAGTAACTATAGAAAACGTAGATTAATGCTTAACCATGGAAATTAATACGGATGAGTGAGTATGAAGTAGTAGTTTCATTACAATTACGAGAAAGAATTGGTTATTGAATGTCTTTGGTACGAGTATGATGTTAACGACCCCCCCCCCCCCATATGAGTACGAAAATGATTAGAAGGCATGTTAATAATGGAATGATGGGAATTATTTATGATGATCAAAGTGAAATATCATAGATGATATATGAATAGAATGGAATGAATTGAAACATTTAGAATAAGCAGAAACATGAGGGTATTATGATTAATACGAAGGTAGGAACAATGCGTATAATTATGTTTGCTTAGGAGCAAAATCTTTAGCCTAGATCCCGAATGTATTCAGTATGTATTATGCACTTTGATTGAGTATAATGAAAAGGTAAGGGTAGGAATGAGAAAGGTTTCGGGGACGAAACCTCCTTTAAGGGGATAGACTTGTAACGCCCCAAAATCCAAACTTTTATAAGTTTTAATATGTCTTCTATTATATAGCATGAAATAATAATAACTAGGAATACTAACCTAGTTAGAATGTAAGTGACCTCTTGACTTAAGTTAAGAATGCATTATAACAAAGGATAGCCAATAAAGGTTAAATGCTCAAACTTGAGGGGTCGAAAATGGGCAAATGGAAAGATAAAATATAAAACAAAAACCCAAAAATCCCAACACCCACTTTGGCATATGTGTGTGTTCGAGCAGAGGAGAAGAAAAGAGGGGGAAACCCCTCTCAAACCCTAAATCAGAGAATTGGAATGGAAATCAAGGCTAAATCTTATGCATGGACCTAAATACATGATCATCTAGCCTTGCTAAACATGTGGTAAGTCATAGTTTTTGATTTAAGGATTTTTGCAAGTATGGTTATGTGATGTATCTTTGACTTCATATGAAATTAAGTATGAGGAGGTGTTAAAATCAACAAATAAAGCTTGGATTATGAACGGTTTTGAGTAATTTGATGTTTAGTGGTGAAACCACCATTGATGGTGAGAGTGGCGACATGGGTATGTCACCCATGTCCAACCTTTATTCAAATCCTTGGTAGATTATGTTGTGTGTAATCAATCCTTGTTAGTTATGTTGAACATGGTATGAAATTGAATTGATATTTTGTATTTTGGATGATTAAAAACAAGAACTAGGAAGAAAAAGTATGAAGATTACTTGTACATTATGTTTAACAACTTGTACGCGTGCCAAGTGTTTGATGAAATGACTAGGTGAAGTTAGAAGGTGAAATTGTATGCAAGAAAGTAGTAATTAGATATAGAATGTGACAAAGAGGTGTTTGATAGTAAACTAACATGAGAAGTGCGTTTAGATATAGTTTGTTTCTAAGTATGGATCATGGTGCAAGTGTAGAATTATGGAGGTTTCTAGTATGGTGTGTACATGTAATTATGTGATCATGTGGTTAAATGAGTATTTCACTATGAGTATGCCATATGCTTTTTGAAATGATTAATGGAAGATGAATGTGAAATGTAAAGTAATATGGTCGTTCTTATGTATAATTTCATATGCTAACAAGAACGTGGATGTAATGAAATGAAAGTATAGGAATCATGTCAAGATGGGTGGAAGCATGAGAGGCTAACGGATCAAGAGGACATGAGGAAGCAAATGCAAATACGGATGCATAAGGTAAGTGATTTCCGGAATCACTTCTTATTTTGTTTGAGTAAGGTAGCGTTTAGTTAATAAAGCATGATGATGATTGAAGTTAGATATGTTTTTGGTTGTATGAAATCTGTGATTTTTAGCTAACTAGACCGAACGGGTCAATATGAGGTCGTAATGATATGACGGAGTGATGTCTAAGTAACGGCTACGGTGTTGTAACCAGTTAATAGGTAGAATTGCATATAAGCGCTAACCGAGAATGGTGACTTAGGTTAATGGTCAAAAGAATTAGCTTTCGACCTTAAACAAAAGAGTTGTTTGACAATAATACGAACGGGTCGAATAAATGTGCATAAGTTTTGTAATCATAATGAATTACGTAAAGATTAAGGACCCGGGGTAAAGATTTTTAGTTAATAATGTAAAGCCATGTTTTACGGACAATAGAAATAAGTTTTGAGTAAATTGGTTGTGGAATGTCCGAGATATGCGAGTTTTATTAATATAAATATGTATGGGTCAATAGTTGAAAACAAGCATGTAAAGCCAAAGGCTTTAAGTTAAGATTTTTCTTAGTTCAAATGTTATATTACCAGCTCATATGATAGAGAATCAATTTACGATTGCGTAGGAAAAAGAATCGTGTAAACGGATTAATAACGAAAGAGTTATGTACGTTTTGGTGAGTTTTCGAAGTTCGGAAAAAATGCAGCATTTCAGCTGCAACTTTCTGGAAAATACAGGGGTCGCGCCACGCGACAGCAAGGGCAGGAGGCCGTCACGCGACGCGATGGGTACCTGCTGCGGCGAAGATTGTTTAACTAACTCGTTTTGCGTCGCGAACCCATTTAAACACGTTCTAAGCTACGTATGACTAATCCATATTATGATTTATGAGTTGTAGGCCTAACCAATCGGTTTCGATTGTAAACGCTTATATATTCCGAATAGTTATCTTATTTCATTGTTTATGATGATGGTTGTTTATAACAAATGTTATGTTTATCTGGATAGTATAAATATGGAATTGCTTACGTGTTAGAGAAGGAAAGTTATGGACAATTGTGTTTAGGAACGAGTAAGTACGTACGCTAATGTGTATAAGATTTATATTATGGAAGGCTGTGAATTCTGACGTGCTAATATAATTTTAATAAAAATAAAGAGTGGTAATCAAGAGCTCGTAAGTATATATATGTGTGAATGTGGAGATGCATGTATGTATGTTGTAATTGTTATGAATGTAAGTAGGAACGGTTTCAATGCATTGAGTATTGACGAATACTAATGATTTTGTCTTGAGATTAGAATGTAATGCAGATATGATAAGATCGGGTTCATGAAGACTTGAAGTCGAACTCAGAACAAGAGAATTCAAGAGGATAATTAGATGGAAAAAGTTTATATTATTGAATGTTAGATGGTTTTTAACTATATGATAACAATGATGAATGAAAATGATGTCCGCAGGAACTACACGGATTTTCTCTATTATTAACGAAGATATACGGGCACAGATCGAGTCAAGTTGCAAGGATTGTACGGGAAGAACGGTCACCTAGTTTGGATTATGTAATATTTTATCATGAATGTTGTTAATTCTTTTAGTAAATGATAAGCATTTTGTAATTGAGTTTTTACGTAAGCAATATATATAAAACATAGAAAGAAATTTTAAGGCTCGTTTTCCGCTGCGTCACTAATAAGAATAAACGTAAGTTAGGGTGTTTCATTTTTTTGCACATCACCGCCACAATCCAACGGATCAAAACCCACATAGTTCACTGTTCAAATCTACCAAAAAGCACCAGATTCAAAACATTCAAAAAGCACCAAATTCAACAGATTCAAACATTCAAAAGCACCATATTCAAACATTCAAAAGCACCGAGATTCAAAACATTTAAAAAGCACCAGCAAAAACCACCAGCAAACATTCAAAGGCACCAGCAAAAACATCCAGATTCAAACATTCAAAAGCACCAGCAAAAACTAGCAAAAACCCTTACCAACAAACGCAGTAACATCATCAGCCGTAAAACAAAAACGACGAGGGTTTATGCCACACCCACCCCCCTGTGCGGCGGCGTCGTCCAAGGGTTCAGCCACCGCCTCCAACACCAGCACCGCCAACACCGTCGGGCCACCCCCACCACCGGAAGAAAGCCCCCTAAGAAAAACCCTAAAGAAAACCCCACTACACCGCCTTTCTCATCAAGCCCCCTTTTCTAAGTATAAACACAAGCCCGCAATCAGATGAAGATGATGAAGAGACCCGGAGAAGGAGCCGGCCTCTGATCTTTACCGTGAAAGCATGAGGAGGGGTCGCAAGAGAAGGAGGGGGTCGCCGGAGAAGGAGTGGGTCACCGGAGATGGAGGGGGGTCGCCTGTAATCAGATGAAGATGATGAAGAGACCCACCCACCTCTATGCGGCGGCGGCGTCCACCGGAACCACCGGAACCGTCGGAGAAAATGAAGAACTTTGAAAGAGAGAAGCGAGATGAGAGTGAGATGAGAGATGATAGAAGTGAGAGGAGAGATGATATATAAAAGTCTGCTAACAATAAATAAAGAGAGAGATAGATTAGACATTTTAAAGGAAATGACCAAAATACCCCTTATTCAGATTGGTGGAGAGTGGTTCTCACGGTTTTTACAACTGGGGATGGTTTTTATTTTAGCGGCTCCCTATATATATATATATATATATATATATATATATATATATATATATATATATATATATATATATATATATATATATAGGGTAAGGATCATTTCAAAACTCTAAATAAATGCAAAACTTTCAAAAGTCCTAAAAACAATCATTTTATAGATATATATTTATATTTAGGGTACTTTTATCATTTATTATATGTATTTTTATGATTTCATATATGTTAAGAGTAGTTTACATATGTGTAATAACCAAATTATATATATGTGTAATAGCTAATTACATATATGTAAAAAAAGTAGTTTACATATGTGTAATAATAAAATTACATATAAAAACATGATAAAATTATTCTTAACATGTATGTAATCATAAAAATACATATAATAAATAATAAATGTACCCTAAATATAAAAATATTGTTTAATAAGAGTTCTGAAAATTCTGCAATTATTTAGACTTCTGAAACAAACCCAACCCTATATATATAGACACACACACATAAACACACCTTACCAAACATATTCCTCATATCCATGTCTTCACATTGCCGGCCTATGGAAATTTAAACCCTAAGAACATCAACAGTGGTGGACTGGTACTCCATTACAAATCGTCACCTGAGCATGTTACATCATATTTCAAACTAACCTCTAAAAAACCATATTTTTCCTTCAACAACAAACCACTATAAACCGCCACCTTATAATCCACTTCATCTCCTACTTTTCCCTTTATTTAATCTATATCCAATTTACTTATTTTTTATTTTCGTATATATTTAAATATTGAAATAATTTTCAAAATTATTTTACATAACACAGATTCAAATTTGAACTATATAACACCAAAAACGCACCTAAACCGAAAAAACATACAACAAATAATATTAGAAACACACCTAATTAACAAAAAAACATACAAAAAGTAGTAAAAATAAAAACACACACATAATTTAAACCTAAAAGATTGTGTCAAACAAGTAGGATGAGTCCGTTGACCACATGTCATGACAGCCCTCTTGCCAGTATTGAGGAACGTCCTCGTCAAACCTTGGAAAATATTCCTCCCTAGGATTTGTGACGTACCCTTTGGGACAACCATCAACTATGGGTTTGTCCAAAATATGCAATTGGGTAAAGTCCTGGATGAAAGCTACGTCTTCTCTAATTTGCAATTTGCTAAAAACATGGTCGTAAGCCACATTCAGTTCTTCGTACGTCAAAGGTTCGTCCTCAGAAGGTTTGTATAGTTGGAATTGGGGCACGGGACGTAGATAGTTTGTATGGAGGAATACTTGCATGAGACGTAGAGGATTTGTAGGGGCCCAATTACACAAGTCACCAACGGTTTTTACGACGTGACATCGACAGTTTAGCGGGTTATGCATAACCTCCACCCATTTTTATTAGACGTGAGTTGGGTGAGATTGAAATGGTTTGAGATGAGTGTGGACTAAAATTTCAATGAGAGTGAAATGAGTTTATGTAGGTTGGTATTAAAGTGAAAGTGGGTATGAGTTATAAATATGAAAATTAAATTATTGTTTTTTAAATTGCCGTTGGAGAATTTTAGATTTTAAAATGAGTAAATTTCAAAGTTCGTCCTTTATGTGTGTCTAAAATATCAAAGTATGTCCTTTGTCTTTAATAACCTCAGAAAACATCCTTAATGTTTGAAAAACCAATCAAGTTATGTCCTTTACCCTAAACCTTGTTTGTTTTCCCAGTTAAGTCAGGTCACATGTGAAGCACATGAGGGTATATTGGTCATTTTACCATGTCTTTTGTAATTTACTATAAAATTAATAATCATAATCATCTTCAACATTCACCTGCCACCACACCCTCTCTCTCTCACACACACACACACCAGCTTTCTCTCTCTCTCATTGCAAGACCACCACTACCACCACCGCCGTACACCTCAGCAGACCGACCACCACCGCCCGTACACCACAGCAGACGGACCACCACCGCCGTATTGTTCTCTCTCACACACACACCAGCTCTATCTCTCTCTCTAATTGCAAGACCACAACCACCACCAGAGCCTTTAATCCGCAAATCAGAGAGAGCAGGGCTGTACTTCACAGCAGGTTTGGTTCTGCGATTGTTTCGAAACCCCTTGATTTTAATCGAAGTCTTTTTAGGGTTTGCAGATCGAAGGCCACCAGGTGGTAAACCAGCCTCACACATAAGCGCATGGTCATGTGCTACATTGGCTGCCCTAATTCGGTCCAAATCTTCATCACCAGAGCTTGGAACAGACCTGGTGGATCGATTGACAGCTCTGTGGGCTCTTGAATGCTCTGCTTGAACACTAGCCGACACTTCAGGAGGGCTCAGATTTGGGGCTTCTTGATGTTTGAGGGCGGCATCACGAGACGAACAGATAGCTCCAATTTTAGGTGGCGGCTGACATAAATGGTTATCTCTTTGTTCCCCACTAACATCCGTAGCCGGAAAAAATGGACTTTCTTCACTTCTGAGTTCAAACAGGGTGATGGTGGTGGTCGAGTGGCGGTGGTCGGGTGGTGGCAGATCGGTGGCGGTGGCGGTGGCGGTGGCAGGTACTTTCTTCACTTCTGAGTTCAAACAGGGTAAAATGGAGCAGTCTTGCTTTGAGGTCCAGCATGATTTGTTAGGGTTCATGTGAAATCGAAAGAGGCGTTGACTGAATTGTTGAATAGTGGGAGAATGAATATATGCAGGTTTTGATTTTGATGATTACAGAATAGAAATTGGTTAGTATTGATTGTATTTA
This sequence comes from Helianthus annuus, assembly GCF_002127325.2. Lineage (NCBI taxonomy): Eukaryota > Viridiplantae > Streptophyta > Magnoliopsida > Asterales > Asteraceae > Helianthus > Helianthus annuus. Next base: position 98,832,917 of record NC_035439.2, on the reverse strand, counting down.
TTGTTTTTGATGATTATTTATTTTATTATTTATGATAAAATGACCAAAATACCCTTATGTGGGGCTGACTTAGTCAAATTTAACCATGAAAAGTAACTGGATTAGGACTAAAGGACGTAACATGTAATGATTTGCAAACATTAAGGATGTTTTCTGATGTTATTAAAGACAAAGGACATACTTTGATATTTTAGACATACATAAAGGACGAACTTTGAAATTTACTCTTTTAAAATTGAATGTGGGGGCCACATCTTCATTCTTGGATGGGTCTTGGGTGCGGACCAAAGCTTGCGAAGAAAGGTACTCGAATGGTGTGTTTGGTCTGTGGATTCTGACCGTGCCACCTTACCTCATTGGAGGTGCTTTAACAATCGACGTCCACCGTCCACATTCAAACAGTTAAAATGACACAACAATACGTTCCTCTTCACCGCTCATCATTGGTGTCCACCATTTCTTCAATGAGAACAACAAAAACGCTGCCAAAAGATCTGCAAACAACACTGTTGGCTACAAGATCTTCTCAATTACAATGCTGGATTTTGCGATTTAGGTTATGTTTGGTGGTTGTTGCGACGATGACTACCGTAAGTAGTGGTGGTTGTGGCTGCAACCGATGATTTTGGTCATAAGTAGTGACAACAATGGTTTTTTAACATCTACCCATTCTTACCTCCCAAATTTACTCTAATCTACCCATTCTAACCGTTCTGAAATTTAATATACGTTTTCTCAACCCATTGTTTGTATAGGAACTGCCCATCTCAACTCGAATACAAAAGATTAGTAGATTACTACCCATTCCAAACCGTTTTTGCTCTCTGGGTCAAGATCACCAGGTGCTAGTTGTGAGGTTAAAAATTGAAATAAATAATGAAATGAATATCTACCGAATTTATGTGCAACCTTTTCAAATTTAAAATAGTTTAAATTTTGATGGTTTTGGGTGAAATCAGGCAAGGGGTTGGGGACGAGGGTGTTGGGTTGTATTGTTTTTTCTTTATTTTGTTTATTTATATTTATATACTAAACATAAATAGTTTAACAGTTGCTTTTTCAACAAGATTAAAAATAGTAAACTTACAAATATTTGTAGAATATCTAAGTGTTACAAACTCTATATACATGATTGAAAATAGTTATTATTATGTTATTGTTCATATGCTACAAAAAGACAAAATGTAATTGTGTATAACTCGAGTATAGCCACGTGTGAAAACATTCATATCTATACTTTCTATAAAAGGAGAAATCACAATGACGTAAGAAAAGCTGATGTGTCAGTAGGAGAGGCTGTCCAACAATGTTTTTCTTATGTCATTATTACATCATAAAGACTAATATATAAATCACTTTAAAATTCAAAGTTGGCCCACATTCAAAATCTAAACGTCTGCTGAGGAAAGGTCTGCTCACATAAAGCCTAATATAAAATATCATTTAAACTTTTGTTTAAACATCTGCCCTCAACATTTTATAATCAAACATCAGTTCCCAATAAACATCCGTCGAGATTCAAAATTCTGGCTCCACATTCAAAATTCAAAATTCAAACCATATATTCTAATCCTATAAATAAGGGTTAATAATCTGGCTCCACATTCAAATCTCTCTCGCTCATATCTGTGAGCGTATCTCTCTCTCTCTCAAATTCATCTTTCTCGTGATTCAGCCGCTAATCTCCGATTATACTTCTTTGTTCGAATGTTTGTTGATTATGTTTACATGTTATTGTTCCAGTATCATTATTCCAACATCGTCGTTTCAATGAAGCTTCCCATCACACATCACCTTTCAATATCGATGTTGCAGTATCATTGTTGCAACATCGTGAAAAGTTGCATGTGCTACCTTCTTTGATGGGAGAGTTGCATTGTTCGATTTTCGTTAAATCGAAAGTCAGGTTTTCTTGCATCGGTAAGATTTTCTCCTTTTATAGAAAGTGTAGATTCGTGCAATATCGTGAAAAGTCAGATGCGCTACAACAGTTGAGAAGAGACCTTTGAATTTTAGGTTTGTTTCTTATTTTGATTAACTGTTGATGATGTTGAGAGTTTTTATTTACACTAGCATTTTAGAATATGTTAAGATGCATGTTTATATTATTAAAATGAACTACTACATAGAAAAATAGAAATTTAATGAAATATTTATAAAGTATTAAATGCTTTCTCAACATCAAAATTATCCTTTTCAGAATAACCCTGATTTGAGATTTCAGACTTTCCAACTTTCCTTTTAAAATTTTCAGTCCTCAATAGTGGAAAGTTCTCATCATCCATTGAAGGAACTGAGTTTTCATCACTTTCATCAAACTGTGTCTCCTCTGATTTTGTGGAATCAGATTCATCACCAGATTTTACCTCAGATTTCTTAACAACCCATTTTTGGTTGTCAAGTTTCACACTTCGCCTGTAAAATCTCTTCGAATACTCACCAACTTCAAATGTTGAATTTTTGAAAACTTAAATTTTTCAGTTGGTGATTCGGTTTTATCAACAATAACTTCTTTCAGTTTTCCAGAAACTCCCTGTTTTGTCTTGGTTGATTTAGGACAATTCCATGCAATGTGTCCAACTTCATTGCATCTAAAACAGGTTCTGGTTTCTTTTCTTTGAACTTCATTCTGCTTTTTCTCATCTAGAAATTCTTGATTTGATTGTCTCCAGAATGAGCTTTTTTTCTCTTCCTCAGCAGACGGACCTGAAACAAATTCTATATTTGTTTTAGAAAATTTTTCATCTTTATAGTTTTCTGGTGGAATAAAACCAAGACCTTTCTTTTTGTAGTTACGATTTTGGTTTGATTTCTTTTGAAAACCAGAACCAGAGTTGTAACCTTTTTTCTTGTTTAATCTTCGTTGTACTCTTGAGGTGTAAGGCTTAGGTTTTACATTAAGATTTAAATCTTTTATTTCAGAAATATTAATTTCTGTAAGTTTGAAAACCTTTTTGATCAATTCATTTTTAACACCTATTATTGGAAACTCTTTGTCAAAATATAATTTGTCAGAATCATTCAAAGTATATGCAACTTCAAAAGTTTCGTCATTCAAATTAGATCTTGACAACAAAAACTCTTTACTGTAAACCCGTTTTCCCGATGATTTTGAACTCTTTTCGGAAGAATTTGAACTCCCGACTGACTGACACGAACTTTCGGACTCGGACTTTGACTCTGACTCCTCATCCTTATCCAACACCTGATCGACCACTCTTTTTATCAATTCGGACTCATGATCTGTGTCGGACGCTGTGAACGTGACATCAATATTGTCTGGTAAAACATCGGTTATCTCGGATTCTAGCTTAATATTGACCGCCTGTTTTAGTTCTTCCTCGTTAGGTTTTCTAGGTGAGTACCCTTCCCAAATTGGAGGCGGACACTTATTATAACAGACACCCTGTTTTTTACCAGTATCCTTCTTCTTCTTTGGCTTTGTTTCTTCACCTTTAAACGCTTCAAATCCTTCAACTGTTGGATAAATTCTATCGATTTATGTAGTCACAACCTTTGTAACTTCGCAACAATCTTCTGATTCTTTCATTCTCAGCTGCTTCACTATCCAACTCTTTCTTCCACTTTGCACATTCTTCTATGTACAAGTTGATCTCTTTCTGCTTTGTCATCATGGTAGCATTCATCATCTTCAAAGCTTTCTCTCTTTCAGAGTTAGTCTTCTCCAAACTATTCACATGTCTGTTCAATACATCATATGACTTTTTCAAATTCTTTACATCAAACAACAATTGTTCTTTCAACTTTTCTAACTCACTAAACCTCTCATCTTTTTCTATACATTGTTTACAAGACTCTAAACATGTAAGACAGAGTTTTGTGACTTCAACTATCTTTGCTAACTCCACAATCTTCTCAACTTCCACTATCTTCTCTACTTCAACTGTCTTCTCAATCACTTTGACTTCTTTCAATTCTTTTGCAGCTTTCCTTTCTTTCAGTTTCTTCAATTTTTCTGCAAAATAAAATTCAAAAGTGTCAGAAGATAAATGCGTTTTTCCAAGATTTATCTGTTCCATCTCTTCATCACTATCACTTGTTTCTGATGAACTGTTTTCAGATGAAACAGATCCTTCATTTTCACTTTTCTCTTCATCAGATAACACTTCCATCCATTCCTTCAGCATTTCTGGCTTTCGAATAATATGTGCAATAAACGCTTGAACATTTGAATCAGCTGGAATAAACTTGTCCCAGCTAAAACCTTCAGCCATTCTCTCATCATCTTGATCAACGATGGCATAATAAGCTTTCCTGTTTGCATCCTCGATCATTCTTCCATGTGCCGTTTGAGCTTCTTTTTGTTGATGCGGTTGATGAGTGATTTGCTGATAAATGGATTTCCTATAATAATCATCTTTCCCAGACGACTCCTTCGCTCCTCTCGGCTCCTGATTCTTGCACTCTCTTTTAAAGTGGCCTTTCTCCCTGCACCGAAAACAGACAACTTTAGATTTATCAAATCCTAAATTAGAAAGGTTTGCATCCAAGAAGTCATTCCTTCCTGTAATCAATCTAAACTTTTCTGCTCTCCTCAAAACACTCGCTAAAGCCCATTTAATATCCATCAGTTCAAGCTCCTCTGCATCGATTTGGTCATAATCTTCCTTTGTGAGCATCGGATTACCAATTATTTCGGCAATCAACCCTTCATAAGACTCTAATGCAGTAACCAATAATCCCATATGATTCTTTACAATCTCTTCAGAATAATTTTGTCCATTTTGAAGATGTAAAGCCACATTGCACTGAATTAGATGACCATTTCCAGCAGATGAACTTTGAACACTTGGAGGATTCACCGTTGAGAACCCACTAGTGTTGACTGATCCTTGACTGCTTGGTGTAGATTGATTTCCAGCACTAAATGCAGTTTGTATCTTTGGACTGGCTTCAGCAGTTTGAATATTTCCTTTATAGTACAATTTAATATCTTGTTGATGAGTAGAACTGTTCATTCTAGCAATTTCCTGCTGCTCCAGATCCTGTGCCTCCAACTTCTCTATAAACTGTGCAATCGATAACCTGCTAAACTGTCCGGAATTCTTCAATATCATCAGATATGTACCCCATTCCTGTTGCGGTAACGCATCAGCAAGTTTTTCAACCCATTCTGCTGGAGTTTTAGTAATCTTCAACTGTGACATGGTGCGTACAAGATGACAATATCTTTCAATAAGAGTCTTTGTTGTTTCACCAGGCATGCACGTAAAAAGTTCAAACTCCTTTTTCAACAAAGCTGCTTTACTCTGTAACATTTCAGTACTTCCCTCAACTTTCTTTCTAAGAGCTTCCCAGATAGAAAAAGCATTTTCATCATGTTGAAGCAACACAAAAATATCCTCTTTAACAGCTTGTTGTAACAAATTGATCATCATCTTTTCTACTTTATAACTCTCTTTTTCTTGCTCCGTGAATTCTGAAATGATTTTACCGACTCCCATTGAATTCTTTGGCCTCTCATATTCAGTTTCGATGCTCTCCCAAGCTTTTAGATGATTCGCCTGAACCCAATTCTCAAACCGTTTCGATGCTCTCCCAAGCTTTTCGATGCTCTCCCAAGTTTTTGCATTGTTCCGGTTTTAATCTCCATTGTCATGGTCTTAGTAATGTCGGATGGACTAGTCGGAGTTGTAGCAAATGCAATGTAGAATTCAGAATCCATGTTTCGATATCGAAGAAGTTTTCAAAGAAGCTTTCAAACTAACTGGTTCACCTCGTAATACACCTGTATCACCTGACGACACACAAACAAACAAAACGCAATCAGTTTAAAACATTTATCAAAGCAACTGAATCAAACTAATACTCTGTGCAAACTGAATCACTCGAACTGATGAATATTCTGTGCGGACAGAGGTTTAAATTGGCAAACCGTGAGAACTGCTATGACTCGGATCAATTTTAAACAACCAGACTCACTACGTGCGAACTGATGGACTTTCGAATGACCTGATGAACTTTTGACAATTGTGAACTCCAAACCGTACGAACTGGTACAGTTTCAAGCAATCTAAACTGAATTCAAGCGACCTTTTCAAACGACCTGGTTAATACCACACGACCTGAAACAAGTTTGAATTTAAACGGACTGAACTACCTCTTGTGAACTGTTATGTGTTTTTTTTAAACAAAACAAATGGATTCAATTTAGCCTTCACTAATTGGGCCGATGACTTAAAAAACTCAATTCTCTTCTGTTGGGCCGCACCTTAAAACTTGATCATATATAATGTGATTGGGCCGAGACTTTTGGTCAGATCACATGCACTTGAATCAATTGATTTGGCTGATCAATAAATGCAATCCGACACTTGTTCACATATCTTGATTATAATAGGACCTTTAAGTGAATGTTGCAGACACCCTATGATACACCGATTGATTTAATTGGACCTCTCAAAATCTAATTACATTTGCTGATAATATGTCACATATAGACTTTAATGAACCGACAATCTTGATCACCCCTCAATTCTCATTGGACCTCTAATTCTACCAATCACGTGGGCTGACCTCTCTACACAAACATTGGACCACAAATCCACTTAGCATAGCACATGTATCCGACAACACTAATCATACTAATCACGTGGGCTGCTAATTATACTAATCATGTATTGGGTCGTTTGATTTACAAAGTCTATGATTGGGCCGACAAAAGCTCATGTTCAATTGGACCTCTAAAAACAAATGATATCATGCAAACAATTGGCCGACAACCGTTTTTTTAAACAACTCCCACTAACTGACACCCTTTTAATTGTTTCACATGCAAACTGATTTATTCACATGGGCTAACCGATTTGTTAAATGATCACATGCCCATAATAGATGGCCGACAATTTCTATTACCAAACTAAAATTTGATTGAACCAATACTTGATTATTGCCGACAAAATCAACGAATAAAGTCCAAGTGAAATCAGGATGTTGAGTGTCCTTATGAGCGAAACTAAGGTTATGGTGTACACAAGAGCGAAAACAGGTGGCTTGGGTTGACACAAAAGAGAAACTAGGTCACTTAGGTGTCAGTATGAGCGAAACTAGGTGATGTCCTTATGAGCGAAATACTTGATGTCCTTATGAGCGAAACAAGTCACTTGGGAGGTCCTTTGGAGCGAAACTATTCACTTAGTGGTGACACATAAGCGAAACCTGATGGTCAAATGAGCGAAACTACTGAGTGTACGTATAAGCGAAACCTAATCAGATCCAATTTTAGTCCATTTTTAATTCGAATTTCAATGCCAAACTTTCAGGGATTTGTCTATGATCAATAACACACAATCTGTGAAATTTTGAGCGAATTTCAACCGTAAAATCTCGTTCTGATGAAGAAAGAATGTGTAGAAGTAAGAATTTATAATGAAATCCAGCAAATCTCTGTAGAACTCCTCCTCCTGAAGCTCTGATACCACTTGTAGGATCGAATTTTGACTCGAACGAGTCTATCAGAGGAGTTTTGATCAGATACAGGTGCGGAAAACAAGTACCTGACGTCGAAACAGCTAGATCTTCACTTAAATCACAATTTTGATTGATGTAACAACGTTTACAAACAAATCTCACACCGACATCACCTCGGTATGGAAAACAAGAACGTTACAAATGATTTCGCTCAAGACCCTATTTATAGTGTTGGTAGTTTTGCTTTTATGTACACGTACATATAAGCGGAACCTCTCATGTCCATATAAGCGGAACCTCTCATGTCCATAGAAGCGGAACCTCTCATGTCCATATAAGCGGAACTAGTAGTTTCCCACATACGAACATAGTAGTTTCCCACATACGAACATAGTAGTTTCCCACATACGAACATAGTAGTTTCCCACATACGAACATGGTGGTTTCCCACATACGGACATGTCGGGAAATCTCGTACAATGTGCCCTAATCTAACATTCTAAGACTAAGACTCGATACAAGACGAAGTCGACAGATGTATGCACTAACAGTTGGCCTGTTCACTAGAGAGCAGGTTTCCAGAGATCTTATGCGGGTGCCTTCAACTTCCGTTCGTGAGCTTTGTGTTGTCAGTAATATAGAGTGCGGTGATAGAGACGTGGAGTTCATGGCGATGCTGAAGGACATACATTGAGAGGTTCAGCAATTGATGGAGTTGAAGCTAAAGTTTCTTAATTCTTTCTGTAATTGTTAGATTTGAACTTTAATGTTGTTCAGTATGTGTTGTAATTATTGGAGTTTTAGTTTTAATGTCATGAATAAATGAATAAATTTTAATTTTATGAATCTATGTTGTGTTTTAGTTTTACTTATTTAGTGTTTCAGTAAGATTTAGATTATCTTGATGTTGAATTGTGTCTGAACATCTGTTTGGTAAGTCAACAGAGGTTTAATAGTGTCAAGGGTTGGTTTGATGGTGAACAGATTATGTTGATGTTGAATTGTGTCTGAACATCTGTTTGGTAAGTCAACAGAGGTTTAATAGTATCAAGGGTTGGTTTGATGGTGAACAGATGAGTGCAAAGATAAAACAAATGTTTAGCATTTGATCATTGATAGCAGTTTTTTGAAGAATCTGTGTTCCTGCAAATTACAGAGAGTCAATATTTGGAGTTGTAAAAGGTTTGTTATAGTTAAAGTTTGGTAAAAGAGAACATCTGTTGATGATGAAACAACTGTGTCTTCTAACGACTGTTGATTTACCACTGTTGACTAAAGTTTGACAAAAGAGAGCATCTGCTGATGAATAAATGTCTGAAGATGCAAATGTCTGCTATGGGTCAATAGATGTTAACGAACAACAGATGATATTCAATCTTAAAATGCTTAACAGAGGATTTGATACTAACAGTGGTTGGGCTAGTGATGAATAAGTATTATTATATAACGTCTGCTATACGTATTATTATATATATTTGTTTATCAATAACAGTTTTTTGGAAGAATTTACGATATATTTTGGTGTTATAAAAGGTGTGTTGTTGACTAAAGTTTGACAAAAGAGAGCATATGCTGATGAATAAATGTCTGAAGATGCAAGGGTCTGCTATGGGTTAATAGATGTTAATGAACAACAGATGATATTCAATCTTAAAATGCTTAACAGAGGATTTGATACTAACAGTGGCTGGGCTAATGATGAATAAGTAATATTATATAAGGTCTGCTATAAGTATTATTATATAATTTTGTTTATCAATAACAGTTTTTGAAGGAATTTACGATATATTTTGGTGTTATAAAATGTGTGTTGTAGCTAAAGTCTGACAAAAGAGAGCATCTGCTGATGAATAAATGTCTGAAGATGCAAAGGTCTGCTATGGGTCAACAAATGTTAACGAACAACAGATGATATTCAATCTTAAAATGCTTAACAGAGGATTTGATACTAACAGTGGTTGGGCTAATAACAGATGTTAGACTTACGACTGTTGAGTTACACCGATTGAAAAAAAAAACTGTTTTTGAAACTTCTGCTTGCCTAAAAATACATCCACTGTTAAAGGGTACCGTCTGTTGTCATAATTTCTGTTTATCCTAATGACTGTTGATTTACTATATTGCTGACTGTCATCCATTATGACAACAGAGGTTTTAACGTGGACAGATGTTAGCTAAAAATAAAACAACTGCTGAAAGTTATCATCTTTTCTCATAATTTCTGTTTATCTAACGACTGTTTGACTTACACTGTTCCCAACGACGAACAGAGGTTTCCAAACAACTGTTGTCGGTTGTCGCAAGAGAGGTTTTGACGTGGACAGATTTTAGCCATCAAATATTTGTAACTACTGCCACGTCAGCATTCACTTCTTCTCTTTATATAAAAGCTGTTTCATCCCTAAATCGAGGTTCTACCACTGCAGTCTCGAATTCAAAATTCTCAAAAACAGTTTCCAACATATTAAAAACCCTCCAACTTAAACCCTGTTTCATCCCCAAATCACCTTCTTCTCCGATCATGTCTCTAAACATCAAAAACCCTCACAACTACCTCCCCATCTTCGAGAAAACCAGCAAAAATACCAGCTATCACTCAATAATTGACCTTTTAACGTCATCGAAATACAAATTAATTCTTACTGCTGATGCTTCGGTTCATACAGAAACACTCTGACAATTTGGGTTTAATGCTGAAATAGAGGCTGAAGATAATAATCCAGTTGCCATCACATCTAAGGTCGGGGAAAGTGTGGTACGAATTTCTCCCTTTACAATTTGCACTACATTTGCATTGGACGACTTGGGAGGTAAGAACAACTTTGAAAAACTTGAACTTCATACAGAGTTCATTGAAAGAGGGTATGATGCACAATTAAAGGAAGTTACTATCTACAAAACAAATTTCCCTCCACCAATGAAATTTTTGTTTCATACTCTTTTAACTTGTCTCTCAGCCAAGACCACCGCATTTAATGAGATACCTTTGAATATTCAGTATTTGAGTTATGCTATTTTAACAAAATCTGATTACAATTTATCACAAGCACTGTTTTCTAATTTGTTGAATAATGTGAAAAATGTGAAAAAATTGAAAAAAGGTGTTCGTAGTAATGCTTTTCTGTTGTATCCAAGACTTCTAAGCTACTACCTACGAAAACAAGTGTCACAAACAGATTTTGAACAAGGTGTAGCTTTTCAAATAAATAGCCTTACAGGTAAAACTTTTACTAAACTTATGGATAAAAAGTCAAAAGTTTCAACAACTGAAACAAAGAGGGATGAGCCTGTTTTAGATGCGTCCGCATCAGTTGCTCAAACTTCTGTTGTTGATTTAACTGCTCCCGGTGATCATGACACCACAACCGGTGTTATGAAACACACACCAAGAAAACACAAAAAGAAAGCTGTCACATCCAAAAAGCCCATCAAAACCAAACAAAATAAAAAGGTTCCTCTGGAAGATGAGATCCCAGAGGTTAATGCAGTGACAACACAAATGTCACTTGAAACCACTGCTGCTACTTCCTCACAGTTGTTGGAATCAACCCATCCAAACTCCTCATGTATCCTCACAAAAGGATCATGTTGTAAGTACAGGGACACCACAACATGAAGTAGACCTTTCATATGAAAGTATGTTTAAAAGTCCCTCTCCCAGGGCAATCACGCTTTCTACACCACAACCCTCGACTCAAGTTCCATCAACAATATTACCTCTGTTTGAAGCAATTGAATTTCAGAAAGAAAACAGTTCCTCTAATGCACACATTACTGAGAGTAGATCGCAACAAATGATTGTGTCTGAACCAATTCAATCTCCTATCCTACAAACAGTTGAGGAGGTTATCCCTGTTGAGTATTACGAAACTCTTGGTGGTAGTTCAAGTGGAGTAGCCACTACAACTGTTGAACCCATTGGTGATCAGTTGGACAGTGGTTACATCATTAAGACTCCCTTGAAGGCAACTACTGATGAGGTTACAACTGTAATCTCTGCTTCAGTGGGAAGTCCCCAGAACGAAGAAAAAGGGGCATCTGTTTCTGATGATATGGAGACTTCTCCTATTATCAAAACAAATACAACCACTACAGGTGGGAATTCAGATAATCCTATTAAAGTAGGTGAAGAATTAACTTATAAGGATTTGACGGTTAGAGTGTCTACCATTGAAACAGATGTTGCTGAAATGAAAGAATTGATTAAGCAGATGATAGAGCTTTTTAAAAGTCAACCTACCAGACAGGAAATTGCCAATGAGCTTTGGAATTCTATGCAACCTATCCTTCAAGCTCAGACGAATTTGGCTGAAAGTAACCGCAATTTTAGTTTGGAATTTATCAGAAATTTGGTTGATGCCAGGTATAAAGACACACAAGCAGACATTATGAACATTAAGGAACATCTGTTGAAACTTACTGGTTCCACCTATACATCAATATTTGAGAAACATGATGATGATGATGATGATGATGATGATGATGATGGTGCCAAAAAGGGGGAGAAAGATTCACTGAGAAAGTTGCCACCAGATTCAAAAGCTAATCCTACAGAAATTGTATCCCCTGCTCAACCTAAATCCCAACCTTCTCCAAAAAAAACCACAAAAGAAGGAGAAAATACCTTCCACACCATCATCGCCCATTTTGTTAATAGATGCTGGGAACACAAAAGTATCAGCATATGTTTACCAAACAGCTGCTGAGACACCAGTTGTTTCAGCAGAAGTTTCTCAAACATCTGCCATGTTCATTTTCACTACACCAACCACAATCCAACCATCTCCAACGTCACAAAGATTTCCCATACATTCATCTTCACTACCAAAACATTCCCCTTCACCAGAAATCATCTCCAGACGTAAGAGAAAAACTCATATCGATAGAATCACAAAAATGAATAATGATCCTCTGGTAAAGTCAACTCCACCTAATTGGAAGAAAGTCAAAACACTGGATTCAGATGAGGTATTGAAGTTTAAAAGAATGAGAGCAGAGCTTGTGGTTGCTGGTCATGGTCCAGTTAGATCCATTGCCAGATGGTCTAAACTGAAGATAGTTGAGACCTACAAAAAGCTGGAAGAAGTTAGAGCTGAACATTCAAATGTTCTTCAAAACCCAGTCTATCCTACAACTGCTGCTCTGTCTCTAAAAATCGGTACTCTGAAAAACCTTCTCTCATCATCTGATTTGTCTGAATCAATTACAAATTTAGTTAGCAGACCACACTCACCATTAATTCTTTGCCCAAGAAAACCAACTAATCCAAAAATAGTAAAGTGGAAGTCATGCTCAAAAACCCAAATATTGACTTTGATCAGATCAGATGGTAGTGTTGAAGAGATTAAAATGGATAGTGCATATAATCTAAATGCATACGATCTCCAAGATTTGTTGGACCTTCAACTTGAGAGGGATGATGAAGAAGATATGTTCTCCCTGGACTTTGAACTACAATTCAAAGAACAAATCAAGGAGATTTGATGAGAAATAAAAATCAGTAATAAAGAAGGGTTTTCGTATCATCTGTTGTATAGGAAGATTGTTGGATCAGCAGTTGTTACATTGTTTGCAGTAGCATATTTAACCAGATCACAACATGTAGCGAAGGACATGTTGCTTCGTAACAAATTCTTTAGTGAGGTTTGATGTGTGTTGTTTAGGCAGGTGATCGTATGTTCTTAGTTAATGTTTGTTAAAGTTAAGTTGTATTCGAATTTTATTAAGTTTGTTAACTTATGTTTATAACAATTTATATTGTCAATGGGTGGATACTCTCTTTTTTTGAATAAGAGAATGGAAATAATCATATGTAACTGATGAATTTTATTAAGTTTGTTAGACATCTTTTATTAAGTTTGTTAAATATCTTTTATATTTACTTATAGTTGTCTTTTAGCTATAATAGATAACACGTTTTGGTACAATATCTATACACATATCTATATGTTCTATCAATATGTGTTATGCATGGTTTTCTAAGAAACGACCCATGTTTGCACACGGGTCTTACCGCTAGTTGACAATAACAGCTTGATTTGTCACCATTTGTATGCCTACCCGAGGCAACTAGAAGACTAGTGGGGATGAGAATTGCACCAAATCCAATCCTATGACTAAACTAAAAATATATTTGGAACAGGTCTTAGATAGGGTTCAGAATTAGTTTTTATTTTTTATGAGTTTGGGACATGTTTAGGATTTGATAATATACTTGTTTACTAGATCCCACTATTAAAGAAAGTGTATCCGTTTAGCTGATATAGTTTCTTTTATTTTTTAATGTGTGTGTACATATATATATATATATATATATATATATATATATCAATTATTGATATACATTGTTTTTGCCATCAATGCATTTAAGTGTTTTTTATATACATTTTGGGATTTTATTTATATACATTGTACTTATTTGATATATTGTTATACTCATAATCCTAAATGCAATTGAATAGCAGTTACCTGAAGGGTTTGAGTCAGATATATCCGACGCCTAACAGATAATCACCCAATAGAATCCAACGGGTTTTAAGATGGAATAGTAAAAGGACAAAGTGTTGGTCCATCCTCATCCACTTTCGTGTTTAAATTGAATAAAGTCCAATAAAACAAATGCCTTTAAATGAAAAAAAAAACAAATATACAATTATATTATATTATATAATTCTATAATTTGTATCATTTCTTAGCTTCATGGGTTTTACATTGTGCAATAATGTTTTATATGGTTGTTTCAAAAGAAACAATGCGTTTGATTTGTAGAAGAGACCATATGCTGGATTTGGGATAAAAACAATACCCTTATTCCCTCTAAACTCTCTATTTTTACTACTCTTCACTCTCTCTCCCGCTCTAACTTTCTGATTATTTGTTTCCCCCTTCGAGAATCACTAGCATTTTTAGCGATATACCATGTTTGCCAGAGTTAGAACGACGACGCCATCTTTAAACCGAGTTTTCTTGTTGTCGGGATCGGTTTTTACGATCATTTCGTCTCGGTGGTGATGGATTGGTTTGGTTTCGGTCGTCGAACACTTGCCCGGTGGTGATGAACTTGGTGTGATATTGTCACTTTTTGGTGCATTGTTGTTTGTATTGTGTGCATCGGGAGTTTGTGCGGTGGTTTATTACAAACCGTTTGGTTAAGCATCCGTTGTTGATTTATGCTTGAGATTTTGGGGCTTTTGCTTCCATCTCACTCGGTGACGATGAGATAAATCTCATCCGAGAGTTCGCTTCTTATGTACTGCAGCATTAACTTTATCTGGTGTACTTGAAATTTTGTATTAAACTCGATGACGATGAGGATTGGCCTATCTGAGAGATGCGATGCTTTATTATTGGCTTTGTAAAGTATAGTTTTTTCAGGCTTTGGTTTTCACTGGATGCTTTTTCCTAAGTAATTACACTCACACAAACTGATTACGTGTTTTATCATTTGGCTGTGATTATGGTTTTGCTTGGCTGTGATGAGTTCTAAATTTACACCGACATTTGACGAGGATGGCGTGGCAAGGCTGATGGATGGATGGTGGGTATTTATCTGCAATCTGCTTTGCAGACATGATTTTCATGGACTCTGAGCAGTGGCGGAACTAGCCCATTAAATCAGGGGTATCCCAATTTTTTTTACCGTGCAATCATACAATATTAAAAAAAGACAATAAATAAATAAAGTAAACAAATACCTAATAGATTTGGCCTCTTCTGTTTTTCATAGCTTGAAATCGTTCTATCACATCGTCGCCTTTTACTTTATGAAAAAAAATCATTTTGACCACACAAACATGACATTGTTCAAGAATTGCGGGCCCGTTCGATTGCGTAAATCCGTCTTGATAATCTTCAATTTCGAAAAACATCTTTCAACGGTTGCGGTTGCAACCGGTAAAACCAAAGCTAGCTTCACTACCCGATAAACCAAAGGTCAAGAACTATGTACTCCCATTTCAATCATAAGACGCGCAAGCAGGGGCGGACCCACATAGAGCGGGTCGGGGTCCCCGGACGCCAATGTTTTTTAAAAAAATTAGTAGATCCGGTATATTAAATTTTATAAGGACCCTACAATTTGATGGACACCATAGAAAGAAAAGAAAGGCTAGTGTAGTGGTAAACACTCCTCTTTACCAACAAGAGGTCATGGGTTCAATCCTTGTATAACTTATTTTTCCTTTTTTTTAAATCTAATTCAAACCTCGTTATGACCCGACCCGAAAATTTTAACATTTTGTTATGAAAATTTTGAACACTGAAAAAATGGACCATATTGGAAAAAAATCATAGTCCGCCACTGCGCGCAAGATCACTTATTTTATTATATGAGCTTTATTAGTTATTACAATTTGGGCTTAATTCTCATAAAACTAATTATAATTTGGGCTTTGTTACTAGACAGGTTTTGGGCTTGATTAATAATATCAAGTTTCATAATGTTCTCTTAGAGGTATCCTCGTATATGTTTTTGGGTATGCTATGTATAAAACCGAAATAAAATTACACTGCGAATACGAATACGGGGTTGAGCCGTAGCCCGTGCTACAGCCCATTGTACATTGGGTCCGCCCCTGACTCTGAGCCACATAAATCTCGATTGCACTTAGGTACGGGCTTTGAAACGACAAAAAAAAATCAGCCTAATCTGAATCAAAATGGTTAACTCCAAGTTTCAAACCCGAAACAAAACAATCGAGTCGACAAAAAACATTGTTGCCTTTGAAACGATTTAGCAATAGACAATAAAGTAATTTGAAGAAACACAAAAGCAAATCTAGTTTGGCTTTGATGAGAGACGTTCTACATATAATATATATTTCTTTATATTATTACAAAAAATATTAAAATAAAAGTTATACAAAATGGAAATGGGTTGCATGGCGACAACCTTTCAGTGGATATTTGTAAGTGTTTGTTAACTTATAACATTTTTGGGAAAATAAAATGCATTTATAAGTTTATTTAATTATTTAATAAAATATGGATATAGAAGAGCACATGCAAACAGCTGCTAAAATTGTTAATTAGATAGATAAACACGTTAGTTTTGCTTTTTCAACATGTGGTTTTGCCGTTTTGATGGTACATGTTCTTGTAGTGGTTATTTATATTTTATTTTGCTATTTATATGTTAATGTTTATATCTATACATATTATAATATGTATAGAGTATATAGATACTTTAAATGTATTATTTGTAGCGTTTTGGGACTTTAGCTTGTCAAACAAAACAACTATTGGAGTTATTCGTTATCAACTTGGCTTTATTAATATAGTATATCATTGTAGTTATAGTAGTTACTCGGATTTAGATGAGAAACGAAGTATGATAAGGTTAATCATAACTAAAGTTTGTAAATCTTATCAATTACACGATAATTTCGTTGGCCACGGCGCAACGAGCTTAGATTTGTTTTCTAGTTTGTTATATATGTATATATATATATATATATATATATATAAGTTTTTGTATTTAGAATAACTACAGAACTTTCAGAACTCCTAATAAACAATCATTTTATATATAAGTTTTTGTATTTAGAATCTTTTTATCATCTATTATATGTAATTCTTTGATTACATACATGTTAAAAGTAGTTTACATATGTTTAATTATCAAAATTATATATACGTGTCATAACTAATTACATATATGTAAAAAAACTAGTTTACATATGTGTAATTATAAAAGTACATATAAAAAATAATAAAATTATTCTTAACATGTATGTAATCGTAAAAATACACATAATAAATAATAAAATTATCCTAAACATAAAAATATATAAATAAAAAGATTGTTTATTAGGAGTTCTGCAAGTTCTGTAAATATTTATGGTTCTGAAATGATCATGGCCCTATATATATATATATATATATATATATATATATATATATATATATATAGGGGACCGCTAAAATGAAAACCACCTCCAGTTGTAAGAACCGTGAGAACCAGTTCCTAGCCATTAGATCTTCAAAATCAATGGATGAGATTAAAAGTAACAAAAAATAATATTAAATATTTTTTTGTCTTATTATTTTTTTAATATTTTAATTCAAAAGGGTAATTTAGTAAAATAACTCTATTTTGTCTTTATTGTTTTTTATTAGTTTTGGGTAGGGATATGGTAAAAAGTGTTTAAAATGTGAGAAGGGTAAAAAGTGTTTTAAACTATTGGATATTTGATCTAATGGTTGAGATCAATAGGGTATAAAAATGTAAATTGTGTTTTAATTAGAGGGACCTTATGTAGAATTGAAGGGCAATAGTGTTTTTTTCAATGTTTCAAATATGGTAACCGTATCCTACACAACCAAAAACACCTACATTCACTCCTTTTTCCTTAAATATCGGAATTAATGACCAAGATCTAAATCAGAAGCCTTTTTGTTTTATATAAGATTCAAGGCGTGGTGTTTCACGTTTAGAAGAACTGTAAGTAGATTCATGGCGTGGTGTTTTAAAAAATCTGGATAAATTGACTATGATTCAAGTCATGGTGTTTTATCTGGAATCCAGAAAACATTGTATTGTGATTACATCCATGGTGTTTTAACATCTGGACAATCAATACAAAACATTCCCAGATTTTAAAACACCATGACTATGATTCAAGTCATGGTGTTTTATCTGGAGACATTGTTCATGGCGTGGTGTTTTAAACATCTGGAGACATTGTTCATGGCGTGGTGTTTTAAACATCTGGAGACATTGTTCATGGCGTGGTATTTTAAACATCTGGAGACATTGACTATGATTCAAGTCATGGTGTTTTATCTGGAATCCAAAAAACATTGTATTATGATTACATCCATGGTGTATTAACATCTGGACAATCAATACAAAACATTCCCAGATTTTAAAACACCATGACTATGATTCAAGTCATGGTGGTTTATCTGGAGACATTGTTCATGACGTGGTGTTTTAAACATCTGGAGACATTGTTCATGGCGTGGTGTTTTAAACATCTGGATACATTGTTCATGTTGCGATTAAAAGATGATGAAGAAGATAAAACAATCAGATGTATAAAATCGTAAAAACAAATATGTTTCCTAAAATTTCTCCTAAAATAGTTAACACATGATCTCATTTCCTTTAATTGACTTTAACTACCATTAGGAGTAAATTACATTATTACCCTTATTCATTAATATAATTGATGGACACATGTCAACACCAGATTATTTCTTACACTTCTCACACTTTGGGTACTTTTACAGGATCCTTTACCTATTAGTTTTTTATATTATTATATTAGTTTTTATTGTTTAAACATAATTCTTTTTATTGAAAACATTTTTAAATTCAGATTTTTTAAAAAAGATTTTTTATACTTTTTATGTTTTTACGTTAACGTTTTTACTTTTTACGCACCGATTTTTGCATGCCGGGCTTTTTCAATCGTCGTTTTTTTAACGAGTCGTTTTTTACACGCCGTTTTTTTCAAGCGCCGTAATTTTAACGCGCCGTTTTTTACACGTTTTTTTGACGCGCCGTTTTTTACACTTTTTACGTTAAAATTTTTACGTTTTACGTTTTACGTAAAACTTTTTACGTTTTACTTAAAAAAATTTACATTTTACGTTTTACGTAAAACTTTTTACGTTTTACGTAAAACTTTTTACGTTTTACGTAAAACTTTTTACGTTTTACGTTTTACATAAAACTTTTTACGTTTTACGTTAAAAAGTTTACGGGTTAACTTTTTTTTACAAAAACTTTTTTACGCAAAAACGAATGCACCCAGAAATCGCACACTCGGAAGGTGTCTCAGATATATCGTTATCATCATCGACTAGGGGGAAAACAACATCAAAAAAGTGTATCTCGAAAACACAAATCCAAAACCACACTTTAATCGACCAATATAAAAAACACAAATCAAACTAAAAAGTTCAAAAAACCTTGGCACCAATGGGCACCATCGGCACCACCGGGCACCTGTAAACAGTCGACAAACGTCTTCCCCAACAACCACCCCAGATGCAAAAATTTCACATTGGGTTTGTGATTTTAGTCATTTTACCAAATGAGCAAAATCAAGAAAAAGAAAGTAGGTTTTCAAGAAAAATGCAAATTTTTTTTTTGTAAAGATTGATTTCAAATCACAAATCAAGAAACCCAGATGCAAAAACTTCACATTTTGTGTGTGATTTTAACAAATGGGCAGAATCAAGAAAAAGAAAGTGAGCTTTCAAGAATCTTGAAAACACAAGGTGAAATCAAGAAAACCCAGATGCAAAAACCTCACATTGGATGTGTGATTTTACCAATTGGGCAAAGTTAAATCAAGAAAAAGAAAGTGGAGTTTCAAGAATTTTGACAAAGGATTAGTAAAAATCACGAAACCCAAATTAAAAAACTTTAACTTTTGGTTAAATCTCCTGAAAAGAAGTGAGAATCATGAGATGAAAAGAAGTAACACAACTGAGTTTCAGGGTTGTCGACTGATTTAAATTTTTGCATCTGGGTTTTTTTAGCTCCACCATCCCCATCCCCATCACCGTCTTCCGCCACCTCCCACCAACGTCTTCCCCAACAACACCTCCCCACCACCAAGTGAGATGATGATGATCATCATCGTTATCGTCTGTCATCATCACCGATCATCATCATCGTCATCGCTCACGGCGGCGCCCGTCGCCGGGAATCGCCACTGGCCTCTGCCATCTTTCTCTCTCTCTTCGAACTCCTTCTCCGGTTTCCCTTCTCTCTCATCGAATCTCTCTGGAGATTGTTTGCTTACCTTCAAAGTTTATACTCCAGGGGTTGAATTCCATTTACCAACATTGGAAACACAAATATAGAACAGAATGCTAATGGGGTAAATGACTGGTTTGATGAGAGAGAGATTTTTTTAGAGATTTTAAAATGTCAGGCGACATTAAATAGAGAGAGAAAGGGGATTTGACATTTGGAGTAACTGACTAAAACACCCTTTATGTTGACATAATCTGACTGGTTGAGAGTGGTTCTCGCGGTTCTTACAACTGGAGGTGGTTTTCATTTTAGCGGCTCCCTATATATATATATATATATATATATATATATATATATAGGGAGCCGCTAAAATGAAAACCACCTCCAGTTGTAAGAACCGCGAGAACCACTCTCAACCAGTCAGATTATGTCAACATAAAGGGTGTTTTAGTCAGTTACTCCAAATGTCAAATCCCTTTTCTCTCTCTATTTAATGTCGCTAGAATGAGAACCACCTCGAGTTGTAAGAACCGCGAGAACTACACCCCACGGAGCGCCGTTCGCCGCGATTTTTTTTTTACAAGTAGATGTGTGCATTATAAACACGGCCGTAAAAAATCACGGCGAACGGCGCTCCGTGGGGTGTACTTTTTTACACCTCAAGTTTGGTGAAAAAAAAAAGAAAAAAGAAAAAAAATTAAAAAACACCAAACTTGAGGTGTAAAAAAGTACACCCCACGGAGCGCCGTTCGCCGTGATTTTTTACGGTCGTGTTTATAATGCACACATCTACTTGTAAAAAAAAAATCACGGCGAACGGCGCTCCGTGGGGTGTAGTTCTCGCGGTTCTTACAACTCGGGGTGGTTCTCATTCTAGCAGCCCCCTATATATATATATATATATATATATATATATATATATATATATATATATATATATATATATATATATATATATATATATATATATATATATATATATATATATATGGGACCGCTAAATAGAGAGAGAAAGGGGATTTGACATTTGGAGTAAATGACTAAAACACCCTTTATGTTGACATAATCTGATTGGTTGAGAGTGGTTCTCGCGGTTCTTACAACTGGAGGTGGTTTTCATATTAGCGGCTCCCTATATATATATATATATATATATATATATATATATATATATATAGGGGACCGCTAAAATGAAAACCACCTCCAGTTGTAAGAACCATGAGAACTACACCGTATGGGGCGAGTTGGACCAAAAATTTTTTTCATAAACGTAGATGCGTGTATTATAAACACATTTGTAAAAAAAAAATTAAAAAAAAATGTCGTGTGTGTAGTTTTGAGCACCACAAGTTTGTGTTTACGGGTACCGTAAAATTTAAATAAAATTTACGGTACCCGTAAAAACAAACTTGTGGTGCTCAAAACTACACTCACGACATTTTTTTTTTGAATTTTTTTTACAAATGTGTTTATAATACACGTATCTACGTTTATGAAAAAAAAATTTGTTCCAACTCGCCATGGATCAAAAAGTTCTCATGGTTCTTACAACTGGAGGTGGTTTTCATTTTAGCGGTCCCCTATATATATATATATATATATATATATATATATATATAGGGAGCCGCTAGAATGAGAACCACCTCGAGTTGTAAGAACCGCGAGAACTACACCCCACGGAGCGCCGTTCGCCGCGATTTTTTTTTACAAGTAGATGTGTGCATTATAAACACGGCCGTAAAAAATCACGGCGAACGGCGCTCCGTGGGGTGTACTTTTTTACACCTCAAGTTTGGTGAAAAAAAAAAGAAAAAAGAAAAAAAATTAAAAAACACCAAACTTGAGGTGTAAAAAAGTACACCCCACGGAGCGCCGTTCGCCGTGATTTTTTACGGCCGTGTTTATAATGCACACATCTACTTGTAAAAAAAAATCGCGGCGAACGGCGCTCCGTGGGGTGTAGTTCTCGCGGTTCTTACAACTCGGGGTGGTTCTCATTCTAGCAGCCCCCTATATATATATATATATATATATATATATATATATAGGGTAGGGTAGGGTTCAAGAGTGAACCATATTGTTTTTGTGAACAAAATGAACAAATCTTGTCCATTGATTTAGGAGATCTTGAGATTTATAATAATGACAATTTCCAAATTATTTATGTGTAGAAAATAAATGAAAAGGGTATAAGTCTAAATTGTTAACTAGTTCTCTTTCCAATTAAATATTTAATTACATTCTCTCTCTTCATTTCTCTCACCAATTAACTAATTTATTAATTTAAAAATAAACACAATTACTATTCAGTCAACCTGTTTTATACACATATGTATATCCGTTTTATACACATGCATACATATGTAATTTGAATAATACATATGTGTACTTTGAGTATCCAATACAAGTACATATGTGTATAAACCATTTATTAGTTCTGTTTGTGTATATTTTATACACAATTTCTATTCAGCCAAACTGTTTTATACATATATGTATATCTTTTGTATACACATACATACACATGTAAATTAAAAAGTACATATATGTAAATATGTCATGAGAAAATGTATAATCTTTACAAAATAGGAAACATGTAACTGAAATCAAGAATTAAAACAACATGATTTAAATAGAAAACGTGTAACTGAAATCAAGAATTAAAACAAAATAATTTAAATCTAATTTATTAAAATTACTATTACTATTACTATATATTAATAAAGGAAATGAAATGAATAGTGATTTTAATATTATAATAATATATAGTTTTTAAATACTTTTATTATTTTAATATTATAATAACAGTTATTTTCTTTACTTTTTAACTTTAATCTCCTTTTTCATATAAGGGATTGGGATAAGCTTGGTGTCAACTGGTATCGAACCAGTATTGGTATCGAAAATACCGGGACGGTCCTGTTCGGTATCAGTACATGAAGGTAAAATCCGGCACTAATACAGAAAACGTCAAAAGTTGGTGCCGAATTGATATTGGAAATCTTTTGGTTCGGGAATATATTAATAAAGGAAATGAAATGAATAGTTTTTTAAATACTTTTATTATTTTAATATTATAATAATAGTTATTTTCTTTACTTTTTAACTTTAGGGCATGTTTGGCTAAGCTTTTTGAAACAACTTATTGACTTATTGGCTTTTTGAAAAGTTATAAGCTCTAAAAAGTCTGTTTGGCAATGAGGTATATGTGAGGGGAAAAGTGACTTTTCCAAAAAGTCACTAAATTCTGACATTTCCAAAAAGTCATAAGCCCTTTTAAAAAGCTAAGCCAAACATGCCCTTAATCTCCTTTTTCATATAAGGGGTTGGGATAAGCTTGGTGTCAACCGGCATCGAACAAGTATTGGTATCGAAAATACTGGGACGGTCCTGTTCGGTATCAGTACATGAAGATAAAATCCGACACTAATATAGAAAATGTCAAAAGTTTGTGCTGAATTGATATTGGAAATCTTTTGGTCGGTAAATTCAGTGCTGCTATCCGGTACCATTTGCTCATCCCTAATCACGGTTACCGTACGAACAATGGTATCGTACAACTTT
This sequence comes from Helianthus annuus, assembly GCF_002127325.2. Lineage (NCBI taxonomy): Eukaryota > Viridiplantae > Streptophyta > Magnoliopsida > Asterales > Asteraceae > Helianthus > Helianthus annuus. Next base: position 98,809,210 of record NC_035439.2, on the reverse strand, counting down.
TTTTGTTGATTTTCTTCAACTTTTAATTTTTTCTTTTTTTAGTTTCATGGGTAGGGATGAGCTCGGTGCCAACCGATACGGAATCGGTACTGATACCGAAAATACCGGTTACGGTACCGGTATATGAAGGTAAAAAACGGTAGTGAACCGGTACCAGGAATGCCAAAAGTCGGTACCGAATTGGTACTTAAGATCTTTCGGTTCGGCAAATTTGTTACCGATACCCAGAACAATTTGCTCATCTCTGACCACGGGTTTCATACGAACAACATCGTTACCATACAACTTTTTTGGTTGATTTTCTTTTGGTTATCTTTTAGTGTTTTTTTTTCTACATTTTCTTTTTATTCTTGTCAGCAGTTCCGTTCGCAACACGCTCGTAGTGATTTCAAAACACATATAAACACAGACTAAATAACAAAAGAAATTCGCCGCAACACGGCGAACTTCTTTAAACCTAGTTAAAGGTAAAATTACAATCCTATCATTTTAATTAAAAAACAAATGGATGACTGAGATTAGTTCACACTCTGTTTACAAACAAGTATGTTGTTTACTCATGAACCTAACCCTATATATATATATATATATATATATATTAAACTATGTAATTTGAACTAAAATAAAGTTTTTTTTTTTCTTTTGTAGTTTACTTTACTCACATGAAACCTAGGCATGCTTTATTTTACTTTCCTTTTATAAACAAAATAGAAAATATTAATAATTCATAATTATATACTTAAATACTTTTTATTCTATGTATTAAATATATTAAACAAATGTGTGTTATATTTTCCATATAATTTTTTTATGATTTTTAGAATAATTATTATTTTATCCTACTTTTATTAAATTTATTATAATATATATTAAACGACATCATTTTAGCTACCATAAAGTTTTTCTTTTGTAGTTTGGTCATCAAAATTTCTTCTTTCAAAGTTTAGCCGCAAGAAACATAAGCATATTTTATTTTACTTTACTTTTGTAAACCAAATAGAAAATATAAATAATTCATAATTCATAATTTTATACTCAAATACTTTTTATTCATTGTGTTAAATATGTTAAACAAATTGTGTGTTATATTTTCCATATATTTTTATGATTTTTGGAATAGTTATAGTTTTATCTTATTTTTATTAAATTTATTTATTAATGAGTAAATTACAAAGTTCGTCCTTTATGTATGTCATTTATTACAAAGTATGTCCTTTATCTTTAATAAGCTCAGAAAACATACTTAATGTTTGAAAAACCATTCAGGTTATGTCCTTTACCCTAAACCTAGTTTGTTTTCCCAGTTAAGTCAGGTCACGTGAGAAGCACATGAGGGTATATTGGTCATTTTACCCTAAATACTAAAAAAATTATAAAAAATTCAGATCTTCCCCTCCCCCCCCCCTCTCTCTCTCTCTCTCTCTTTGAACGCAGATCTTTATTTCATCATCATCTGCACACTCCTCAGCCAATTCATATCTAAACAAAACAACACACAAAATCAAAAACCCAAATCAAGATAAGTCTTTCTCATACACTCCATCTTACCTTGCACGATTCATCTTCAAAAACCCAAATCTGCACACTCTCCAAACACCTCAACAGATCTAAACAAAACCACACACAAAAACTTCAAAAACCCAAATTTGCATGATTCATATCTAAACAAAACCACACACAAAAATCAAAAACCCAAATTTGTAGAGAGAGAGAGTTTTGTAGAGAGAGAGAGAACTTAAAGAGAGAATATGTGTGTTTAAGATCAGAACTGAAAAAGGGTTGTTACAAAAACGAGTGGATCTGCGTACAAATCGGAGCACGGCGGCGCGTGGCAGAGGAGGCGGCGGCACACCAGAGGACGACAGCTGGGGTTCCGATCCGAGAGAAAGTAAGAGGGGAGGGTTGGGCGTGGGAGTTCTTGGTCGCCGGAGTTGGGTGTGTGTACGGCGATGGTGGTCATTCTGGTGGTGGTTGTGGTCTTGCAATTAGAGAGAGATAGAGCTGGTGTGTGTGTGAGAGAGAACAATATGGCGGTGGTGGTCGGTCTGCTGAGGTGTACGGCGGTGGTGGTCGGTCTGCTGAGGTGTACGGCGGTGGTGGTCGGTCTGCTGAGGTGTACGGCGGTGGTGGTGGTGGTGGTGGTCTTGCATTGAGAGAGAGAGAGAGAAAGCTGGTGTGTGTGTGAGAGAGAGAGGGTGTGGTGGCAGGTGAATGTTGAAGATGATTATGATTATTAATTTTAGAGTAAATTACAAAAGACAGGGTAAAAAGACTAAAATACCCTCATGTGGGGTCTATTAGGTCAAATTTAATCATAAAAACTAACTGTGTTGGAGCTAAAGGACATAACTTGTAAGGATTTGCAAACATCGAGTATGTTTCTTGAATATATTGAAGATAAAGGACACGATTTGATTTAAGTGACATACATAAAGGACGAGTTTTGTAATTTACTCTTTATTAATTGTAATAACTTTGGATATGTCACGGTTTTACTCAAGTTTAATTTAGGACTTAACTTTCGTTATATGCGAATATACTGTCACATGTGTTTTTATCTACATTTCGACACAAGTCTTTTTTTTCTACGTCCGTATGGTTTTCCTTGAGTTTAATATACGACATGACATACCATTGCAAATTTGCAATGCACGGGGTATTTTATCTACATTCGCATGGTTTTCTTGTATTTTCTACATTTTATTTAGGGTTTGGTTGTTTTACACATTTATATTTTGTAACTTTATACATGTCTTTACCATTTGGTTTAATTTGTATGCGGATTCCCAACGCGCAATGGGAAATTCCTAGTTTGTGATATTTACTTTCCGAGATATAATTTCCACCAAACTTGAGTAATAATTGTGATTTTGTTTGTTATTGATGTATTATTATTATTATTATTATTATTATTATTATTATTATATGTATTATTGTATATAATTTCAAGAAACTGTTTACATAATTTATAAATCTGTGTATATTTGTGCAACAATTTGCTTAAGGGTGTTAAAATTCATACATCCCTTCAGTGGCGAATCTAGAAAAAATCTAAAGTGGCAACGTTTCTATAAAAAGGGGCAGTGAAATCGGTAAAACGCCAATTTTTTTCCAAAATTTACACTAATTTTACACTACCGCCAGAGCGTCAAAGGGCAACGGGGGTTGCCCCTTGTTCTGTGCTAGGTCCGCCCCTGCATCCCTTCCCTCTATCTTTCTCTGTATATACAGAGATAGATAGAGTGAAAAAGATGTGAGAATAAGAAATTAGTGATATGTGAATAGAACAAGCCTTCTTTTAAACAAGAAAGAAATGGGAGTGATGTCCAGCGGATGAGAAGTGATTTGTGGATGGAGGATGATGAACTTGGTGATGTGTTTCATTAGCAGTGCAGAAAAAGAAAGTAGAGTCGTGGAGATATGACTAGGGCTGTAAACGAACCGAACGAACACGAACAAGGCCTTGTTCGTGTTCGTTCGTCAAGGAACTAAATGTGTTCACGAACAGTTCATGAACACTTACCGAACGAGATGTTATGTTCGTGTTCGTTCATTAAGGAAATGAGTGTGTTCGCGAACGGTTCACGAACGCAAATAAATTTGGCGAACGCGACGAAGGATAAAGGTAGATGGCCCAGAGAGTATTACTGGAACTTGAATCCCTTATTGTGGAATAGAGGTCAATCGTATTCGCCGATATAAATAATGAGAAAAGAAAGGGAAATGGTGTATAAACAATGTGAAAGAGGGTTTCCTAGTTTAATTGTTAGGGTAATAAAATAAATAAAAGTTTAATAATATAAAAAGTATAGATAAAATATATGAAAGTACAAAAATCTTTAATTAAAACACAAACATACGAACATAAACGAACGCATATGAACGAATGTTCACGAACATCTTACCGAACGTTCACGAACACAATCGAACGAATGAGACCTCTGTTCATGTCCGTTCATTTAACTAATCGAACGAAATTTCTTGTTCATGTTCGTTCGTTTATTAAACGAACGAACATAAACGAACTTCCCGCCGAACGGTTCACGAACTGTTCGCTGAACGTTCGGTTCGTTTACAGCCCTAGATATGACATTTGGTTTACTGAGTTGTACACCAAGCTGTGCAAGTTTCACAAAATTGAATAGTAAACTTGAGACATTAGCTTTTTCCAAATTAAAACGAATGAACATAAATGAACTTCCTGCCAAACAGTTTACGAATTGTTCACTGAACGTTCGATTCGTTTACAGGCCTAAGTGGAGATATAACATTTGGTTTACTGAGTCGTACACGAAGCTGTGCAAGTTTCACAAAATTAAATAGTAAACTTGAGACATTAGCTTTTTCCAAATTAATATAGGGAAAAATGTGATGATTAATTATTTTTATTCAACTATTATTTAGGATCTGAGCTTTGTGATGGGACCGCTAAACCAAATCAAAAGTAGATATAAAATCGTTGAAACACGCATGTGCGTTATTGCGTATTAACTTTCAAAAATTAAATTGAAACATAAAACATATAAAATAATAACTAAGTCGACCTAGGACCCGTACATTACAACAAAGTCGTATAACCGCAAAACAAAATAACGCAAAAACTTTGAACCACATACACGCGTTGCAGAGTGTTAACTCGCGAATTTTCGATCGAAGCCTAAAGTGACAAATCTGTAAAGATAAAAAATATATAGAACCAAAGTTAAAAGTGAAAAAGTTTTGAGGTAAAAAACAAAAAAAAAAATCTTTTAGATTGAAACATAAAACGACGAAGTTATAAAAAACAAAAATTACATGGATGAAAAGTGTAAAAAAAAATTGAATTGCAACTTTTACTAACAAACCAAAAGTTGGTAAAAGTAAGAATATATGAATCATTTGCGATGAACCAATAAACCAAAAAGGAAAATAAATTGTATTTTAGTTAGTTGTACTCCAGGCTTTAATGACTTATATAAAATTAGCTGTACTCAAGGTTTTAATGACATAAAATTGAATACTAGAAAGTTAGTTGTACTCAAGGCTTTAATGACTTATATAAAATTAGTTGTACTAAGGCTTTAATGACTTATATAAAATTGAATAGTAGAATTAGTTAGATGTACTCAAGGCTTTAATGACTTATATGAAATTGAATAGTTGAATCAACTTATAAAATCTCTGTTAATTTTAATGACTTATATATCGAAAAATTAATGTAAAATAAAAGAAGCAGTTAAAAATAATTTAAAAGAAGTGTAATAGAATTAAATAAAAAAAAACATCAAAAAATCTTATTGGCCAAACAGAAACAATCAGGAAAGGAAAGTGATTGGCCCAAAAGAATGAACAATTGCGTGGAAAAAAAAAACGCCAACCACCATTTTTTCGAAAAAAAACGCCCACAGGGGTGGTCACCTCGGCGTTGTGGAGCGTTTTATAAGGATAGAACGCCCCAAAACCCCCTCTACGGGTGATGTAACTGTTAACAAAACTTTTATTTTCAAACCACCCATTAATTGTGAGGGCTTATATATAGAGGGATTGAGGAACAATCAAACATGTATTTCTTATTCATCTAGTCATATCATATAAAACCTTTCGTGCCCTACATTACATGGCTCAAAACAAGCTTCATGTAGCAATAATTTCAAGCCCTGGGATGGGCCATTTAGTACCCGTGTTATTACTCGCCAACCGGCTCGCCACTCATCACCACCTCGACACCACCATCCTCGCGGTCACCACCCAAACATCACCCGCCGAATCGCAACTCCTCAACGGCTCCTCCGCCCACATCAACTTAATCAAAATCCCATCACCAGACATCTCCAGCCTAATCCACCCCGATGACACTATGGTCACCCGACTAGTAGTCATCATGCGGGAAGCTAGAAACGGTATTTGGTCTGCCATCTCCGGTATGACCTGCCGTCCACACGTCCTCATCGGTGATCTCTTTTCTAGCGAGTCACTTCCAATAGCGGACGAGGTTCACATGCCAAAGTACGTTTATGTTCCTTGCCTTGCGCGTTTTCTCGCTCTAACCACCTATTTACATGTCCTTGATAAAGAGGTGAGAGGTCAATATATTGAACAGATGGAACCATTGAGGATTCCTGGGTGTGTTCCGGTCCGGGGTCAAGACGTGCCTAATTTTAGTTTGTTACAGATCCACCCCGAATAATCCGTTCTTAATTTTACTCATGTCCAGACTGACCCAAGAGTTTAATTTTTCGACCCGTATAGACCCGAAATAAAGTACACAGGTTACTTTTGTCAGACCTAAACAAAAATATACAAACAGGTAGTAATATTTAAAAATTATCATGACAAAGATAACATTATTATTACTTTCACATCCTTACAAATATAAAATAATTAATATGGTAACTTCATCATTACAAAGATAAGATAACTAACATGGTAACCTTTATCCATTATTTTGGCAACCAGTGATAAACTCACACATTGATTTATATGATGAACCATTAACCATCAATGCATGATTGGCACTTTCCTTTAATAATTTTACTTTCTCCCTCATCATTTTTCCTTCTTCACCCTCCATCAAACTCCTCACCATCTTTTGTATCTCCTCCCTCCCTACTTCTTCTACGACCGGCAACACTGCCGGCCTAACCGCCACCTGCAGCTCATCCGTGAGCAGGGTGGCATTTAGTCTCTGCTCGGCGTATAGCGGCCATGCAATCATTGGCACTCCAGCTAAAATACTCTCATAAATCGAATTTAACCCACAGTGTGTCAAAAACCCACCAACTGATTCATGGTTCAATATTGACGCTTGTGGCGCCCATAATGGGATAATTAACCCTCGGGTTCCAGTTCTGTTCATAAAACCCTCTGGAAGAAAGTCTAGCGGTCCACATGGAACGCTAGACCCCGAGGTGAAAAACGCGCCGTCCTTGGTGTTGCCAGCTGGCGGACGTAAAACCCATACAAATTTTTGTTGACTCAGCTCCAAACCCCAAGCCAGCTCAGCTATCTGCTCAGCCGAGAGTGTCCCACCACTCCCAAATGATACAAAAATCACGGACTCAACCGGCTGCATGTCGAGCCACTCGATCACATTATTTCCTTCTGAACCGGTTGGATCTACAACTCGGGTCAACGGTCCAATATCATAAACCGGAACCTTCACAACGGATTTCAAGATTTCGTTGTACTTTAACGCATCAAGTGATGCACTATCCAGATCTCGCCACGTGTTAACCAAAATCCCATTGGACAAAGTTGTGAAATTAATTCCCATCCTAACGTACTCATTATACTGACGGTTGTCCCGGTCCAGCATGCGGTCAGGCACGTCTTGACCCTGGACCGGGACACACCCAGGAATTCTCAGTGGTTCCATCTGGTCAACATATTGACCTCTCACCTCTTTATCAAGGACATGTAAATACGTGGTTAGAGCGAGAAAACACGCAAGGCAAGGAACATAAACGTACTTTCGCATGTGAAACTCGTCCGCTATTGGAAGTGACTCGCTAGAAAAGAGGTCAGCGACGAGGACGTGTGGACGGCAGGTCATACCGGAGATGGCAGACCAAATACCGTTTCTAGCTTCCCGCATGATGACTGCTAGTCGGGTGACCACAGCGTCATCGGGGTGGATTAGGCTGGAGATGTCTGGTGATGGGATTTTGATTAAGTTGATGTGGGCGGAGGAGCCGTTGAGGAGTTGTGATTCGACGGGTGATGTTTGGTTGGTGAGTGGCGAGCCGGTTGGCGAGTAATAACACGGGTACTAAATGGCCCATCCCCGGGCTTGAGATTATTGCTACATGAAGCTTGTTTTGAGCCATGTAGGGTACGAAAGGTTTTATATGATACGACTAGATGAATAAGAAGTACATGTTTGATTGTTCCTGAATCCCTCTATATATAAGCTCTCACAATGGGTGGTGTTAAAAGAAAAGTTTTGTTAACAGTCACTGTCATAATAAAGGTTGATTTTTTAATTTTATTACTATTTTCTCATACTGTCAGATCATCAAAAATATATAACAAGATATGACTTATGAGCATACTTAAACTCTAGAGTACAGTAATTTAATTAGGAGTAAATTGCAATTTCACCTTCAGTAGTTAGGGGCACTGACACCCTTACCCCTTATTTTTAAAAATTGTTGCCTTACACCGGACGTTTACTCATTGCATCAATGTAACCCCTAGCGGTAAAACTGTAACCTTACCAAAAGGGCATTTTCGTAATCTTACTCATATTTATATAGTAAACTTTAATTTTACCTCATGTGCCATACCTACGCTGACACGTTTACACCATGTTTTATAAAAGTGTCTTCCTCGGCAATGTTCCGGCCACTCCGATGATATTCTGACCACCGCAGAAGCATATTTCGACCACTACACACATCTTTTGAGTGCCAACCTTTATATCAACATTTAATTCATAACGTAGATTATAATTCTATATTTCTCACAAAACATTAATGCTTCACCAGATGTACAAAAAATCAGGGTATTAGCATTCCCAACCGCATGGAGGGAGGATAACCTTAACAAAGTCGGTGTTGTACGCTTTACCGACCTATTTTTTTCTCCATTTATAGAGCTCCGTCACAGGTTTTGAAGCACCTTGAAAGTCTTCGTAGAGTATATTTTTGAGGAGGAACCGAGGAGGTATCTAAGATGTCTTGGATGGCGTGGGAAAATGTAGTTGCTCCGATAGAATATGGGGGGTTGGGTTTCGGGTCTTTAAGGGACACAAACTTGGCAATGCTAGCGAAGTGGTGGTGGAGATTTAAGACTGAAAAAGACAGCTTACGGAGGAAAGTAATTTGGGCCATCCACTTTAATTCTAGATCATGGAATCCAATTCCTGCTAAACTATCAATTTCGGGTCCATGGAAACAAATCGCTTCTGTTTCATCTAGACTGTCACCTTTGGGGATTGATTTGAGGAGTGCTATCAAAGGTTCGGTTCGAGGCGGGAAGGAGATTGCATTTTGGCTAGACGTTTGGGCAGCGCCGCAGACATTTCAGGTGATGTTTCCGTCTCTCTTTTTGCTAGAAAAGGATAAATGGTCAAATGTTGCTGATAGAATCCGGATCGATCCTACTGGTGTCAACTGGGTATGGTCTTGGAAACGGGATTTAGCGAGCGTATCCGAAGTCAGCGAATTTGCTCACCTGACCAATATTCTACAGTCCTTCTCGGTTACTGCTGGGCAGGATTTGTGGTCTTGGAGTTTGGATCCAACTGGTCAGTTTAACATCAGTAGTATTCGGAAATCATTGGCTTCCCTTAATCGAGTTCAGCCTGATTACGTGGTCGAGTGGAACAACTGGTTGCCTAAAAAGGTTGGGTTGGTAGAGTGGAGAGCTTTCAAAGAACGATTGCCGACCAGAGAGGCTCTACATGCGAGAGGTATTACGGTTCAGAACTTGGAATGTATTTTGTGTCGAGAATATAGTGAAACTTGTGATCATCTGTTAGTCTCGTGAGGTTTCGCTCAAACAGTTTGGCAAGTGGTATTTCAGTGGTGTAAAATGCAGCCGGTGATCGCTTTTAGCATACGAGATATTCTTGATGCACACAAGATTTTTTGTGGTTCGGTAAAAAAGAAGAAAGCCTTTCACACGGTGTGCTTAGTCACGTTATGGACCATTTGGACGTACAGAAATGATTTAATTTTTGTAGGGAAAGCAAAGTCTATCACTGCCATTGTGGAAGAAATAAAGGCAAAAAGTTACGCATGGGTGAAGCACCGATTGAAGGAACAGTCGATGTCATGGGAGCAATGGAGGGGCTTTGATTTTGGAAGTTATGTTTCTTTTGGACTGTTTGGTTTGAATTTGGTTTATTTGGTGACTTGGTGTATGTAAATTTTGATGTTAGCCGTTGGCTAGGTATTATAATAAAAGAATTTTTGTTGGCCGTTAAAAAAAAAAAGAAAAGGAAAGTTTTTTATTTGTTTTGAGAAGATTTCTGTTGGAAACAATTAGCAAAACTAATCCAGTGAGTTATAAAGGAATTAAATGGTAAGTTGACTTGAGCTCAATGAAAATATGAAAAGGTTGAACGAGAAGTGGGCCGCAAGCTTGCACTTACGTTTTGGGCCATTATTATGCGAAGCACCAGATGTATTCAGGAAGCTTAAATCATGAAGAAATTGGATTATGACTCAAATTGGAAACAGTAGGGAATTTGTTTTGAATATAAATACAAGGCATTACCTATGGTTTTAGGGGGAAACCACTTTCATCTTTTTCTAATTGCCAACCATCATTCACATGATATAAGAGGAAGAATAAAAGGATCTTTTTCAAATTAATCAACATCAGTCGTAACATATCAACCCTAAGACGAATTCCATCATCACCTCACCATTATTCAACATCTTTCGAAGCAGTTTTCTATGTTCCAAGCCTTCTCAATCGACATTGAAGTCCCAACGAAGATCATGAGCGGCTAATTTACTTGTAACGCCCACCCGGATGAGAGATTGTGCAGTTTTTCACTAGACTTTGTTTATGAATTCGTTAAACTGGTAATCTTGACTACTTGTGTTGGAAGTTGTGCAATGTTTTATTATATTTGAATTACTTGTTGTTTTATCAAGCGTATTGGCAACATACTTGTGTTGTTAACGGGTTGGTAATTTGGCGGGTAATTGGTATAACTAAATGATTGTTAGATTGTATGGTGAATATTAAAAACTATCTCTAATAATTAATCAAATCCATTAATTCCAAGGCCATGTCTATGAGGTGTTTTGAATTCATAAACGGGTTTTTGTGTTAAACAAGCAACCAGGATTCCGGGTGAGGGTTGCGTTTTCTCATATTGATCATAACTTTTCTAATTAGTTTTATTGTTTTCAAAATCAATCAATCAAACCCCCCAAGTTAGGTAATTTTAGTTTTCGTTAAAATCTTCTATGTCACACCCCCAAAATACCACATGCGGAAACACCGCGGGGCGAGTGACGTACCAGGATCCAAGCCACTAATCATATCGAACTAATAATATTTAATAAAAACATTCCATTCATTTCAAAATATAAATCCAAGTCAAGAGTTAAACCAAAGTAAATATTCAGCGGAAGCACAATGTAAATAGTATTTCAAAAGTTTCCAAAACATGTGTTCATAATCAATAAGCGGGTATCCAAAAGCCTCGATCCATGACCACTCCAGTGCTCCCAGATAGCAAGTCCATAATCAGAAATCTAACGACCTGCAAGCATGCAGACAAGTGTGTCAGACGACGCTGGTGAGTTCAAAGTTTTGTTAACGCGTTTAGTTACCAAATGTGTGTTTAAAACAGTTCAACGTTTTGTTTAGATGTTGTTATTAACTCGATTACCGCAAGTGGCTACAAGATGTGTTTGCCCAACCCCAATGCCTCTATCAAAGCATTGGTCAAGTGGTCAAGGTACATAGTTCACGCCCGTCCTCCTCGGTACGGTGTGAGGATGCCAATCCTAATAGCGCTATCAACTAAATACCTCGTTGCCTTCACGGCAACTATCGGTAGATGTAAGGGATCTTATATGATAGAAACTAAGTAATAACAAACATCCCATTAACCTGACATTCCTCCTGGAACGTTACCCGATATCCCTCCCCGGGATGCATGCTTGGAAAAGAGCAGTGAACTCACCTTGATTTGCTCGGTTTATATTTAATTACCCATCCAGATGGTCAACCCCTAAACCCTATTGTGGTTACCAAATGTTATCAGCTACGTAGTCAAACAGATCGCGTAAAAACTCACAACAGACAGGTTTGTTATTCACACAATGATCATTATTAACATGCAGCATGTATTCGTTTATCAATCAAGTTCACATCTCATATGCTTTGTACCAACAGAATGATATTAGTACAAGAGTGTTTAGTTTGCACAAGTCTAAGCCCATGCTCAATTAGTGAGGTCATCATACAACTTCAGCATTCCAAGTATATAAGTATACATTAGTCTGTTCATGAGCTTATATTACTATTACAGTTCCATTCCACTACAAAAGGCTCATGCAATGAAAGACTATCTAATAAATGACCACCTAGTTTCGTCGAGCTACAGTGTGATGAAACCCTTTAAGTTTCGTCGAGCTATAATGTAACGAAACCCTTCAAGTTTCGTCGAGCTAAGGCTACGGCGAAACTCATCAAGTTTCGTCGTTGTGTGGGTAGGATGTATCCTCAGTACGTTTCGCCGGCTGCATTGACAGTTTCCACATTCACCAGCAGTTTCATGTTCCTTAATCCTAATCATATCAATCGATGGTTTGCAACTATCACTTAATCACAAGTATCCAAACCAATCATCGCGTATTGTGCCATAATCTCGATCATTCCGTAACTGTTTACACAATCATCATCATATACACATAGCAACGGATCATATACATAATGCAACAGAATCATGTATTCATAGCAATAGGATCATATACACATAGCAACAGGATTATTAGATCTATGTAATAAATCGTGAGCAAATACGAAACACCGAATTCCCCTTATGCAGAATCTAATTTGTTTGGTTAATACCATTATCCCACTCTATCCAACCCTACTAATCACACATACGGTTACAGTTTCTCATAAAACCCTACTTTCACAAACAACATGAGATTATAATGGACTACATGCGTTACAAACAAACGTTAAACAATCGATGAAGTGTGATAGAACGCTAACCGTGCAAGAGGATTCAAGTAAAATGGTGAGTGTTGCCGTCGATTGCAAGAGAAAACTAGGGTTTCGCTAAAATACACGCTACATGCAGTTAAAGAGGACTTATAACACTGATTCACGTTTGGGCCTCACCTGGGCCTCAAGCCCATACGGTGCCGACGAAACCTCTAGGCACGACGAAACTCCCTAGTTTCGCTGGGTGAAGGTGATGACGAAACATGACTATGTTTCGTTGAGTTCGGTTTGCAATGGAGGGTCTAAAGTTTCGTCAACAGGAGATATATGTACCAAACAGTTCATGCACTTTCATTAAATAACTACACAATATCATAACATCTCAATCATACACTAAACGTGAACGAGTTATAATGAAACAAGTTACATTAATCATATACTAAACACTTTGCGAAACGAATAGCGTGTCGAGTAAGGGCCTTGAAAACTCGGGTTGTCACATCATCCCCAACTTGAAAGAAATTTCGTCCCGAAATTTGATAAGCGACCCAAAACCCCAAAACGTTAACTCAGGATGACTGTGGATTTTCCGTGGTACCACATCATCACCAAATTGAATGGGAATTTCGTCCCGAAATTCACTAGTTGTGCCAGACTTAGACTTGTCCCCTGGGAATAGATGTGGGTACTTGAGCTTCATCTGATCTTCACGTTCCCACGTGAACTCTGGTCCATGTCTTGAGTTCCAACAAACTCTCACTATCGGAATACGGCTGTGCTTACGGACCTTGACCTCCCGGTCCATAATTTCTACTGGTTCTTCAACGAACTGCAGCTTGTCATCGATTTTCAGCTCTTGAAACGGTACGACCAGTGTTTCGTCCGACAAACACTTCTTTAATTGTGACACATGGAAAACATCATGAACGTTACCCAACTCAGCATGTAACTCTAACTTGTAGGCCACTTTACCAATCCGTTCCAGAATTTTAAATGGCCCTACATAACGAGGGTTTAGCTTGTCGCGTTTTCCAAAATGCACCACACCCTTCCAGGGTGATACCTTCAACATGACACGATCATTAACTTCGAATTCCAAAGGTTTCCTACGCTTATAAGCATAGCTTTTCTGACGGTCGTGCGCTGCTGCCATACGGTTCCTGATCTGTACAATCTTTTCTGAAGTCTCCAACACAAGTTCAGGGCCTGTGACCTGGCTGTCACCCACCTCAGCCCAACAGAGAGGCGAACGACACTTTTGTCCGTACAATGCTTCGAATGGAGCTGCCTGAATGCTGGTATGGTAGCTATTATTGTAAGAGAACTCCACCAAAGGCAAGTGTTTCTCCCAACCCTTGCCAAAATCGATAACACACGCCCGCAACATGTCTTCCAGTGTTTGGATGGTTCGCTCACTTTGACCATCCGTCTGCGGGTGATAAGCAGTACTCATGCTGAGTTGCGAACCAAACGATTTATGCATCGACTGCCACAAATTTGAAATGAAACGCGGATCATGATCAGAAATAATAGATGTCGGTACCCCGTGCCTAGAAACCACTTCCTTGAGATAGACAACAACTAGTTGTGAGAACTTATCTGTTTCCTTGATTGCCAGAAAGTGCGCTGACTTTGTGTTCTAGGTAGCCCAGTGACAAAATCCATTGCGATTTGCTCCCATTTCCACATGGGTATTTCTGGTTGTTGCAGCAATCCAGACGGTTTCTGATATTCCACTTTAATTTTCGAGCAAGTCAAACACTTACTCAAATAAGTCGCGATGTGAGCTTTCATCTTCGGCCACCAATACATAACTTTGAGATCCTGATACATCTTATCCGAACCTGGATGTACAGAGTATCGAGACTTGTGCGCTTCATCCATCATAAGTTCTCTAAGGTTACCAAACAAAGGAATCCATACACGCTCCATGAAGTAGTAAATACCATCTGATCTCTTTACAAGTTGTTTTTCCATGCCCCTTAAGTATTCTGCTTCAATGTTTTCTTCTTTTAACTCTTCAGCTTGAGCCGAACGAATCTGGTCAGGCAGGTTAGAATGAATGGTAAGCTGCAAGGCGCGGACACGTTTGGGTTTCAATTCCTTTCTACTGAGAGCGTTAGCTACAACATTGGCCTTACCCGGATGATACTTGATCGCACAATCATAATTGTTTAATAGTTTAACGCAGCGACGCTGTCGCATATTCAAATCCTTCTGATCAAAAATATGCTGAAGGCTCTTGTGGTCGGTATAAATGGTGCATTTAGTACCGTACAGGTAATGCCTCCAGATTTTGAGCGCAAACACTACGACTCCCAACTCCAAGTCGTGCGTCGTATAATTCTTCTTGTGAACCTTCAACTGCCGAGAAGCATAAGCTATCACATTGTTGCGTTGCATCAACACACATCCAAGACCCTGAATAGAAGCATCACAATATACTACAAAATCTTCTGTACCATCTCGTAGGGACAAAATCGGTGCACTGCAGAGTTTCTGTTTCAGCAACTGGAAAGCATCCTCTTGTTTCGTTCCCCAAGAATACACAACACCTTTCTGTGTCAACGAGGTAAGAGGTTGAGCGATCTTCGAGAAATCCTTGATAAATCTGCGATAATACCCAGCGAGACCAAGAAATTGCCGCACCTTCGAAGGATTATTTGGTGCCGCCAAATTCTTGACAGCATCAATCTTAGCTGGGTCCACGTGTATTCCTGATTCACTCACTATGTGTCCAAGGAAGTGTACCTCTCGAATCCAAAAGTCACACTTTGAAAACTTTGCGTAAAGTTGCTACTTCCTCAGAAGTTCCAAAATGAGACGTAGGTGCCGCTCGTGGTCTTCCTTGCTCTTTGAATAGATCAGAATGTCGTCAATAAACACGATAACGAAGTCGTCGAGGTACGGTTTGCATACACGGTTCATGAGATCCATGAAGACCGCTGGCGCGTTAGTCAATCCAAACGGCATAACTAGAAACTCACAATGCCCATAACGCGTCCTAAAAGCCATTTTAGGAACATCCTCCTCTTGGACTCTCATCTGGTGATAGCCCCATCTTAAGTCGATCTTCGAATAAAAAACTTGACCCTTGTAACTGGTCAAACAAGTCGTTGATGCGTGGCAATGGATAACGGTTCTTGATGGTCACTTTGTTGAGTTCCCGATAATCAATGCACATGCGAAAGGACCCGTCTTTCTTCTTTACAAACAAAACTGGGGCTCCCCAAGGCGAAGAACTGGGTCGAATAATGTAACGCCCTGCTTTTTCATACTTTCCATAATTAGAAAGCTCGCCTTGTAATGCTATTTTTGGAAATCTCGTATTATTGTAGTCGTCTTTTCGTTGTAAAATCCGAGACTTGGATCATAAATAAAATTCGTATTTCTTTAAATTCACCATCTACATATTCATACATGTTCATACGTTGGAATTCGTTGTACATCAAATCCTTATTTGTAATTCATACTTATACGATACTTATTCACGATGCATGTCCATGCTTGTCCTCAAATTGTTGATACCTAAAAACCCCTAATAATATGCGTATTTATACAACGGTTAATCATCTAATATGTGACATATACTTGTCACTTACAAACATGTTACATACTTATACATTACACTTTTTACCTAGTTAAATCATGTTTTATTTCATATTTCACCTTGTTACAAGTTAGGGGAAACATTGTTGCATATTATTACACAACTTAACTAACAAAATTACTCATTATAATGTCTTAAAAAAATAAAAAAATAAAGAAATATGGCAGCCCCAATTCAGCAAAATTCAGCCCAGATAGTTGGGTTTTGTGGGCTAGTTTCAAGGTGTAACACCTTCTAAACACTTCCAAAGCCCAACCCATTGAAACCCTAATCCTTCCCCCTATAAATACCACTTATAACCAGCCTCCTTACCACTTTTGCAACAATAAAAACTCTCAAAACATCCTCCAAACCGTAGCTGAAAGCAAGGGTTCGAGCACATTGACACCCCTTCACGAAAATGAGCATAACTCACTCAATTCTTATCCGATTCACTTGATTCTTTTTCCTACTTACTTGGATAATCATGGGGTTAGATTCCTAGACTTCTCCTTGGAGAAATCAGACCTGGAAATGCCCCGAAATAGTCCATAAACTTTCTGTTTGATTTTTATGTTCTTCAAAACTTGTTTAAACCTATGCAACTTGTGTCTAACACATCTCATGCCTATGTCCTAATGCTTACAACTTATCCCATGGTTGGTTAAGCTTAAAAACAAGGTTGAGACATTTGAAATCAGAGGATTAAACATCATAAACTTGGTGTTTTGTCTAGGGTTTCAACCCATAAATCATGTCAAACATAGTCTTTGATACATGAGTGATTATGGAACAACTTGGGTTGTCCAAACATACAATCCTCACATGATTTGATGATTTCTATTAGTTAGTTTACTTTACATACATGTAATGACCTTGGTTCATGACCCTCCTTGGTTGTTTTTACATCAAGTGTAGTGGTGAACATCAAAGGGGTACCTAAATGGAAGCCTTGTCTTCCTACCCCATCCATGACACCCATGACTCAACTTGAGGTACCTAAATGAAGATGTAATCTTCTACCTCTTACTTGAATACTTGAACATTTGGACTTAATAATATGTGTATATTATACAACCTAAATACTATCTATGTACACTCGAATCTTTGATGTTGAAATCATATTCATTTGTCAAAGTAGTAGGTTATCATCTAAGGACCTAAACCTTGTTATGATTCTTATGGGTGTTCAACTCATGAAATCATTATAACCCTTGTGGTTACCAAGTGTCATACAAGTGTTATGTGTGAAGATGAATATTTTGATATAATATTTTCATGTCACTTTCATTCCGAATCTCGACTCTAAACATGCTTGAACTTAAACCTTTACGCATTCAACCTTCCAACCTCGTCAACTTTGTCACATTGGATAGTCGGAAAACATATGCAAACTTTGTGAGTATACTCGTATTTCCCCCTTTTTACTTTTACCACTTTTGGGGTGTAACATGTTTATCTATCAACTTACACGTGAACATTTTCCTTAAACACATGAACATTCCTATAACATGCTTGTATACGTGATGGCTTGATGCTTTAAACTTGGATTTATCTTATGCGTTGAATTTATCATTAACTTCGTACGAGCCAAACCGTGACATATGTAGCGGTATAGGATTAACGACCCGCCCCTTTATCTTGGTTATGTCATGAGCATATTGCGTTTCCTTGGTTTGATATGTTAGACACATACCATATTTAAAGGCTTATCTTGAATCACATGCTTGCTATGAGGAATTGTTCAAAACTTATCTTTTGCTATGTACGTATCAAACTTGTATACTCGCCTTTGCTTTTGCATTGAACTTTATTTTAACATGTTACAGGTGGATGTTGACGATGCATGGAATCTAGTAGGATGCTTAGATACCCACTTAGAAAGAATTGTATTTGTATTGTATCATTTTATTATTCATGTTGTTGTACTTTGTTTCAAAACCTTGTACTTGATTCTTTAGAAATGAAATGAAATGATTATTTAAATACTTGTGACGGGTTGTCCGTAGGACAACCTTTAAGTGCCTTAAAAAGATTAAAATCCCATGCTTTACACGTTTAATTGTTTGAACTTGGTAACTACTAGTTGTTTGGACGTGCAGGTGCAAATGGAGCTTAAAAGGGAAGTAATTTGGAGCATCAATAAAAAATAAAATATTGGAATGGAAGAACTAATAATATCACATGATAGAGGATGAAATTACGAGAATGTAGGCGAAAACGGTGAAGAAAACGGAGTTGAAACGAAAAAGTTATGCTGAAAACAAGTTTTTAGGTTGAAGCCTACCGTAAGCTACGGCAAGGGCCGTAGCTTACGGCGCCGACTGACAAAAATTGTCACCGTAAGCCAGTTTTAACCCA
The DNA here is from genome assembly GCF_002127325.2 of Helianthus annuus. NCBI lineage: Eukaryota > Viridiplantae > Streptophyta > Magnoliopsida > Asterales > Asteraceae > Helianthus > Helianthus annuus. The sequence goes on along the minus strand of NC_035439.2, from coordinate 98,790,639 downwards.
CCGTAGGCCATTTCAAGCCACCGTAAGCTACGGTGGCCACCGTAGCTTACGGTGGAGACTGACGTGAAACTTGTAACTCCCTCATTTAAGGTTGTTTATGGTGCCTTTTCATCATCCAATCATTCCCAACCGTTTTGGAGCACTTCTTGGGCGATTTTGGCTTGTTTTTCTTGGTTCAAAAACAATCTCTAAACAATTTGTTGGTGTTTTTTGATTCACATGAACATGGAGACTTGGTGGGGGATGGTTGTTCAAGTCATGAATGGCTAAACTCTTTATGGTCATCTTTAGTTGAAGGTTTGTAGAGACAATTGTGCTTGACTTCATATTTCTAGAATGGTAAATTGAATTTATGTTTTATTTATCATGGTGTGTTCTTATTTGTTTGTAAATTGTTGATGCTTATGATTATTCTATTTTGAAACCATACGTTCTTGGTGCCGTTGGCAATCGAGATATCATGGGTAGAACTAGGATCGGGTAAGGGTTAATTGGTCATCGGGTAACAACCTCACGTTCTAGGAATCTGAGTACTTAGTTCCCTTTCATCACAACAAGTAATTGCACATGAACTATGTCTATGTAGTTCTTTCTAGTGAATGATAGCACAAATGTTGAAGCAAACCGGAAACTAAAGATGGTCACTCGTCTCTAATTGTTTACAACCAAAACTTTTCTTTTGCAATTTAATTAGTTAATCTTAGTTTAAAAATCAACCAATCAAACCCACTCTTGAATTTATTTTTCTTTCAATTTAGTTTGCTTTAGTGAAGTTAGACATACATCGAGATAGCACACATTCCACAAACTCCCTGTGTTCGATACCCACTTACCGCTATCTATTTAGTTGTTATTGGGATTAAATTTGATTGTGACCACGACATCACGTCAAATTTTGGCGCCGTTGCCGGGGAGTAGTGCGCAACGTGTGTTATCTTGTGTATTAGTTTGAAAAAAAAATTAATTAAAAAAAACCAAAAAGATTTCTTTTATGTTCATGATTTACACTTGGTAGTTGAGTTGTGTTGTGCAGGATGACAGGGCATTACACAAATTTCAGCTTATTTACGTGTAGATTGTGCGGGGGTCCACGACATCCATGTATTGGTTGCCACGAGGCTCACTACAGGAGGGCACATGGAAAACCGGTGTCTTATGTTTCACAGCTTCCACCTCCATCATACGTTGATGATTATGAATCAGAAATGGAGGATGACTATTATTCATATGGATACGATCGGGACGAGGAAGTTTATTATGAGGCAAGGATGGATAGTCTATGTTTTTGTTGCGGTCGCGATCACACTTATGATTATGATGTGTGCACGGTGTATTCAGAAAACCCAAAGTATTGGAATAAAAAGATGATGGAAGCGCGCATCTATAGACCGTATCAGGGATATCGACAATATCATCCCGAAGAATATTCTGAGCCCGATGGTGTTTATGTTTATGAGATCGAGGAGGAAAAAGAGCTTGCTGTATTGGAAGTAACTTTGTCCAAACTCGAGCAATATTTAGCAACACCCAACCTGTCCGATGAAGACCGAATCAGCTGCTTAGTTTCTAAGTGTCATACTTTAAAATTGAAGATAGAGATAGAAGAACGCCTTTCACCATTACCTGACGATATTAGAGATTATTCTCACATGAAGGAGGAGGTTGTGGAGGATAATACCACACCAATGAGTCCTTTATCTGATGAAGAGTCACTTATAGATAAGATGATGTGTGCAGATTATGAGGTAGAGCAGGCTGATGGGATGGATATGTGTACCGAACCTCTTCCCATATCAATGATTCAAATTAACAAGTGTGGGGAAGAGGGTTCGAGGAATAAGATGAGAAGGGTGAAACTACCAGACATTAAGGTATATGTCATGAAGTGGACTAGCAAAGCTCGTAGGAGCAGCTTTAACATGCCAAATATACTGACAAATCTATGGAGATGGCATGTAAATTTCCGGGCATTTGTTGGAAATGTTGCGGGTAAGTGTGCATTAAGACCACCATAACGAATATCAGGTATGGTCTGGCTGAAGACCTTTAAACTTAGCGCTCTCGGGAGGCAGCCCGAGGATATAGAGTATTGTATTTGTGTTTTGTTTTGCTTTGTTTGGTGTTGTGTTTGTGTTTTGGCAGGTTATTACGTTTCAACCCTCGCAGATGCAATAATTCAAGTGTGGGGATGTTTGGTAACATCCCCGTTGAGATATCGGCAAATCCAAGAGATGTTCATGAACCGGTCTGATTACCGCAGATGCATCACTACCAACACTGCTGATTTACTAATCAGGTCGTGTCTTGTTCTCATTTTGTGCACCTTTGTATATATTCATGTTTAAGTTTTTGGTTGGGCGGTTGGGTGGTGTTTTGATGTGTTTGTTGTTTGGTGGGATGTGTTAGTTGGTGGTGTGTTTTAAAAAAAATAATAAAAAAATACAAAAAGAAATTTGGGATTTGAGAGTATTAGCAAAAGCTAATGTTCTTGGTTAAAAGCGATCATCCCTTCAAAACTATACATTGGGACAATGTATCCCAAGTGTGGGGATATGGGGAAATTTTTGAGAATTTTAAAATTTGTGAACCAAGCGAAAAATTATCGGAATTTGAGCACTTGATATTATTTCACTTGACATACCGACACCCCTTTCTAGTCATTTCTTGGTGAGTGTTTGAGCCACACATGATTAGTAAAGATGATGCTTTCATTGTTTTGAGTGGCGGTGTGTGTATCGTGTTAATAGAACTTGTGTACGAATTCTTGTTGAAGCCTAGGATTAGCATGCTTGTGAAAATGATAGAGGACTTTTAGGTAGCCTCGTCTAGATGTGTGAGAGTGTGGGAATTGGGGGTTGGACCTCATACGTTACATATATGAGCTTGCTATTGTGAGGGGTGGGGGTTTGGTCTTTAGAAAGCCATGTTTGAGCCTTATACTATTCGGTTGTGACCCAAACCTACTTCTTACAAAAAAAAAAAAAAAAAAAAACTTTACCTATTGAGATGACCCGGTTTAGGAATTTAGTTTGTGATTGTTGATGTTCTTGTATATATTGTTGAGTTTTATGTGTTATGAGAAAAAAATGAAAAAAAAAAGAAAAGAAAAAAAAGAAAGAGAAAAATATGAGAAAAATACAAAAAAAAAGAAGTATTTAGTTGCAATAGTAGTTGAGAATGTCGAAGAAGTTGTGTATATAATTGATGTTTGCTTTGTTTAGTAGTAGAAATAAAAACCGGGTCAAATCAATTAGCTCTTGCATATATATCCCACCATTTTCCTACCTTTACACATAGCCCCGTTATAACCCCTAAGTCCTTTTGATTCATAAGCATGCTAGATATTTGATAGGAGGAAACTTGATTTGTATACAAGCTTATTGTCGCACAATCACACACTTGCATTGAGCGTTTTAGCATAATGTTGCTAATACTACTTGTCACCGAGAGTTGTTGTGAGGGGTGTGTCTTGTGGTATGATAAAAAGTTTGTAAAAGGACGGTACATTTTAGCTTGGTTTGCATGTTGATCGCTTGTGGTTTTGAAATGGTTAGTGAATGAGTTGCTTGGGACAAGCAACGGGTAAGTGTGGGGATGTGACGGGTGGTCCGTAGGACAACCCTTAAGTGCCTTAAAAAGATTAAAATCCCATGCTTTACACGTTTAATTGTTTGAACTTGGTAACTACTAGTTGTTTGGACGTGCAGGTGCAAATGGAGCTTAAAAGGGAAGTAATTTGGAGCATCAATAAAAAATAAAATATTTGAATGGAAGAACTAATAATATCACATGATAGAGGATGAAATTACGAGAACGTAGGCGAAAACGGTGAAGAAAACGGAGTTGAAACGAAAAAGTTATGCTGAAAACAAGTTTTTAGGTTGAAGCCTACCGTAAGCTACGGCAAGGGCCGTAGCTTACGGCGCCACTGACAAAAATTGTCACCGTAAGCCAGTTTTAACCCACCGTAGGCCATTTCAAGCCACCGTAAGCTACGGTGGCCACCGTAGCTTACGGTGGAGACTGACGTGAAACTTGTAACTCCCTCATTTAAGGTTGTTTATGGTGCCTTTTCATCGTCCAATCATTCCCAACCGTTTTGGAGCACTTCTTGGGCGATTTTGGCTTGTTTTTCTTGGTTCAAAACCAATCTCTAAACAATTTGTTGGTGTTTTTTGATTCACATGAACATGGAGACTTGGTGGGGGATGGTTGTTCAAGTCATGAATGGCTAAACTCTTTATGGTCATCTTTAGTTGAAGGTTTGTAGAGACAATTGTGCTTGACTTCATATTTCTAGAATGGTAAATTGAATTTATGTTTTATTTATCATGGTGTGTTCTTATTTGTTTGTAAATTGTTGATGCTTATGATTATTCTATTTTGAAACCATACGTTCTTGGTGCCGTTGGCAATCGAGATATCATGGGTAGAACTAGGATCGGGTAAGGGTTAATTGGTCATCGGGTAACAACCTCACGTTCTAGGAATCTGAGTACTTAGTTCCCTTTCATCACAACAAGTAATTGCACATGAACTATGTCTATGTAGTTCTTTCTAGTGAATGATAGAACAAATGTTGAAGCAAACCGGAAACTAAAGATGGTCACTCGTCTCTAATTGTTTACAACCAAAACTTTTCTTTTGCAATTTAATTAGTTAATCTTAGTTTAAAAATCAACCAATCAAACCCACTCTTGAATTTATTTTTCTTTCAATTTAGTTTGCTTTAGTGAAGTTAGACATACATCGAGATAGCACACATTCCACAAACTCCCTGTGTTCGATACCCACTTACCGCTATCTATTTAGTTGTTATTGGGATTAAATTTGATTGTGACCACGGCATCACGTCAACTTGTCACAATTATTGGCGTTATGATGTCTCGAGCAATCTTCACACTTCGTCTCATCCCGATGTTTCCGCCATTGGTTGGGGTGTGACAGATTGGTATCAGAGCCATAACTATAGGGAATTAGGAAAAGTAGGAATGCTTTAACTTAGTCTATAGTTCTAGAGCTTTATTCGTATGTTTTACTTGAAATTACTAGCATGCTATCTTATTTGCTTTTATTTATCCTCTTTTGATCTTGTAAGCATATGTGTCACTTATGTGTTAACACTTAACATGCTATACTTGTTTTTATTATGTGTTAATACGTGTTTCATCATTTTATCCTTTATGTGTGTTCTTGACATACTATGCGTTAATATTCGTTTCATCATTTCACTTTTATTGTGATATTCTTGACATGTTATACTTGTTTGTTTAATCTTTAATATACACTTTTCCTCACGCGTTTTACTCGATTATTCTAAATCCGACAACACACATATTACATAAACGAGACGAGTTCACCAAAATAGGCGTGAAACCCATAATTTGGTGAACAACTCTCAATCCATCCACTTTCCTTTTCTTTTTACACGAAATTCACCATCAAGTTAGGAGTGAAATCCTCACCTTGATGGAGAAGTTCAAATTTCAAATTCTAGTGGACCCTCGTCAAAGTGTTGAAATTAAATTTTGACCCGACGAGTACCAACCACACTTAGGATACGAAATTGTCAAGTTAGGGGTGAAACCCGCACCTTGTCGACTAGTTCCACTCCTTGATTTTTTTTAATCCCGCCAAGCCTCGAAATTTCGATTGATTTGGGACATGTAGTAACCGGAAGGGTAAATACCGTTAACCGACTTGTCGGCGAGAGTATTTCACCTATTAGGCCAAAGCATGCTCCTCAAATTCGAAAGACTTTTCGACCGCTTTGGTTAGTCAACGTTCCATTTTGGAACCATCCCAACTTTGATCAAACATATGTTATATTATTTATACGATGCAATCTTTCAAATACGAATTTACTCTCGGTATTTTCTCCACACACATACAACCTATTTAATCCTTTTCACACATTTACACATATGCATAATTTCCTATAATTTAAATTTGCATTCCTTGTAACAACGAGTGGGGACATATCATCGAGATAGGAGTGATTTCCTTACCTCGACAATCAACTCCACTCCTCTTTTTCTTAAAAACGACCTCACCAACGAGTTAGGGGTGGTTTCCCTTGCCTAGGTGATCGTTACCAAAACGTCTCTTCAAGATATCTTATTATGCAAACTCGATCATATTTTATACCTAGATCATTTATCATTTATCAACATACCTACTTATATAATTTCAAAATACATTGTTTCATCAAACGTACTCCTTATCTTACAATCTATTTTCACTCAACTCATATATGCGAAATTCATAATCCTGTCTTAAAACGTTTTATTGCTCGAACTTCAAAACCTTACGTAATGCTACCTATCAATTTAATCGGCTCAATGAAACTCTTGCCCATGAACTTCATATTCGACTTAATCACTAAAACATGCTCACCTTCTACTTTTAAACAAAATCCAACCAACCTTTCTCAAATACTTATAAGATCTTATAGAGGTTATATGATTGTTTTACCAAATACCCTTTTCAACATCAACAAATCATTTGTTAATTTTTTAATCACTAAGTCCTTTTGCTAAATTTCTCTTCTAAGGATCCTAGTTTTCACAAGAACCTCCTAAATTCATAATTTCTTCTTTGATGAAACGAACTTACTTTTTAACGAAAACCTTTTTCCTACACCAATTTACAAAACACGTGGGCAAGAAGACTTCATAGGGACCGACCATTTTTCGGATTACGTAAACCCTTTTAAACAAATTAGCATTTCTATTTGTTACAAAATACGTTATGCATAACCAAAGAGTACTTTATGTTCCTTTACATATACAAACTATACTCTACCTTTCAAACCAGGCTCAATCTAATTTTGATTCGATAAACTCAATGTTTCATTTAAACAACCATACACGCATATCATCATACACATTATGGTCGTTACCTCGCGATAACATCATTCATATCGTTCGTATCTACATGCTCGACCTTTTGAACGCCTTTATACACTTAAATCCGTGATGACCCAACATACACTATATACGTAATTTTTATTATTCGTACCTACACTTACATTCATATGTATTATGCTTATGCTTATGCTTATACACATACTACTTGTACGTTTTATGGTTATGCTTATACATACACGCGTATCCATACTTAAACTTATGCTCATACTTTCATTCATACTCATGATTCATACATTCGTACCCATACGCAAGCGTAATCCGAGGGATTCGCTTATGTGGGTCCCATACATACTTAAGCATGGACTTGCTTACATACTACATTCTTACATGTACACATTCTAAATTTTTTTTTATGTATACCCTAATTCATACATAACTAGTACAAGCTATGCGGACCATGCGATGATCAATATAATCGCGGGTGCACACGGGATTATAGTGATTGGCTCATGAGAACCATAGAGTGTACTACTGTGTATGGTAAAACACAGAACGTAACATGACACCGAATACGAAACGGACATAATATGGTCAAAACACGGTGGATACGCCGCTGGTACTTCCTATATATAAGTGTTTTCACCATGTTATCAAACTTCCGTAAAACGTGCCATGAGAAATTCGATGTCTTACAGACCTATTTAGACCTAATACAACTTTAGACAACTCACAAACGCATTATATCCGATTATCCACGACGAGACTTCCTCCTTAACACACTACGTTCATCTATCCAACACTTATGCTATTCTTATACTTGCACTCCTTGAGAGTCATTCGTTCATTCTATGCTCGTATTATTCTCCTTTATCCCTTTCTTTCATACAAACCTCGTTCACAATCAAGCTTGTTTAAACATTCGAATCCTAACTTATCTTATTACCTTTAAAACTGTCTTCCTATTCTTTATTCTTATGTAAATGTACTTAGTATACCTTTAACGCGTTATTCAAAGTACCAAATCTTTTCGTTACTCTCAATAAACAATTTTTACGAAAATGTGATTTTTATACTATCCTTTAGACTCCCCATGCAAACTACCACACTTTTCATCAAAATACTAAACGCATTATACGAAAGTTGTACTTCTTGGATATCATATTTTAAAGATACCTCTCCATTCTGGGACATTCAAACTTATTTAAACTCCTTTGCCTATGCGCACGCATACACGTTTTACCTATGCTTAAACGCCTCAACTCATTTTAGTCAAACAAAGTCCTATCCTATCGTTCTTCAAAATTTCGTACTTTTCTAAACGTTTCAAAACTCTCAAGTCTCGATTCTTTTAGCCAAAATGCTTTTTTCTCCAAGGTCTTCCTCTTGAATAAATTTCGGGACGAAATTTCCTAAAGGAGGGGAGACTGTAACGCCCTGCTTTTTCATACTTTCCATAATTAGAAAGCTCGCCTTGTAATGCTATTTTTGGAAATCTCGTATTATTGTAGTCGTCTTTTCGTTGTAAAATCCGAGACTTGGATCATAAACAAAATTCATATTTCTTTAAATTCACCACCTACATATTCATACATGTTCATACGTTGGAATTCGTTGTACATCAAATCCTTATTTGTAATTCATACTTATACGATACTTATTCACGATGCATGTCCATGCTTGTCCTCAAATTGTTGATACCTAAAAACCCCTAATAATATGCTTATTTATACAACGGTTAATCATCTAATATGTGACATATACTTGTCACTTACAAACATGTTACATACTTGTACATTACACTTTTTACCTAGTTAAATCATGTTTTATTTCATATTTCACCTTGTTACAAGTTAGGGGAAACGTTGTTGCATATTATTACACAACTTAACTAACAAAATTACTCATTATAATGTCTTAAAAAAATAAAGAAATATGGCAGCCCCGATTCAGCAAAATTCAGCCCCATATAGTTGGGTTTTGTGGGCTAGTTTCAAGGTGTAACCCCTTCTAAACACTTCCAAAGCCCAACCCATTGAAACCCTAATCCTTCCCCCTATAAATACCACTTATAACCAGCCTCCTTACCACTTTTGCAACACTAAAAACTCTCAAAACATCCTCCAAACCGTAGCTGAAAGCAAGGGTTCGAGCACATTGACACCCCTTCACGAAAATGAGCATAACTCACTCAATTCTTATCCGATTCACTTGATTCTTTTTCCTACTTGCTTGGATAATCATGGGGTTCGATTCCTAGACTTCTCCTTGGAGAAATCAGACCTGGAAATGCCCCGAAATAGTCCATAAACTTTCTGTTTGATTTTTATGTTCTTCAAAACTTGTTTAAACCTATGCAACTTGTGTCTAACACATCTCATGCCTATGTCCTAATGCTTACAACTTATCCCATGGTTGGTTAAGCTTAAAAACAAGGTTGAGACATTTGAAATCAAAGGATTAAACCTCATAAACTTGGTGTTTTGTCTAGGATTTCAACCCATAAATCATGTCAAACATAGTCTTTGATACATGAGTGATTATGGAACAACTTGGGTTGTCCAAACATACGATCCTCACATGATTTGATGATTTCTATTAGTTAGTTTACTTTACATACATGTAATGACCTTGGTTCATGACCCTCCTTGGTTGTTTTTACATCAAGTGTAGTGGTGAACATCAAAGGGGTACCTAAATGGAAGCCTTGTCTTCCTACCCCATCCATGACACCCATGACTCAACTTGAGGTACCTAAATGAAGATGTAATCTTCTACCTCTTACTTGAATACTTGAACATTTGGACTTAATAATATGTGTATATTATACAACCTAAATACTATCTATGTACACTCGAATCTTTGATGTTGAAATCATATTCATTTGTCAAAGTAGTAGGTTATCATCTAAGGACCTAAACCTTGTTATGATTCTTATAGGTGTTCAACTCATGAAATCATTATAACCCTTGTGGTTACCAAGTGTCATACAAGTGTTATGTGTGAAGATGAATATTTTGATATAATATTTTCATGTCACTTTCATTCCGAATCTCGACTCTAAACATGCTTGAACTTAAACCTTTACGCATTCAACCTTCCAACCTCGTCAACTTTGTCACATTGGATAGTCGGAAAACATATGCAAACTTTGTGAGTATACTCGTATTTCCCCCTTTGTACTTTTACCACTTTTGGGGTGTAACATGTTTATCTATCAACTTACACGTGAACATTTTCCTTAAACACATGAACATTCCTATAACATGCTTGTATACGTGATGGCTTGATGCTTTAAACTTGGATTTATCTTATGTGTTGAATTTATCATTAACTTCGTACGAGCCAAACCGTGACATATGTAGCGCTATAGGATTAACGACCCGCCCCTTTATCTCGGTTATGTCATGAGCATATTGCGTTTCCTTGGTTTGATATGTTAGACACATACCATATTTAAAGGCTTATCTTGAATCACATGCTTGCTATGAGGAATTGTTCAAAACTTATCTTTTGCTATGTACGTATCAAACTTGTATACTCGCCTTTGCTTTTGCATTGAACTTTATTTTAACATGTTACAGGTGGATGTTGACGATGCATGGAATCAAGTAGGATGCTTAGATACCCACTTAGAAAGAATTGTATTTGTATTATATCATTTTATTATTCATGTTGTTGTACTTTGTTTCAAAACCTTGTACTTGATTCTTTAGAAATGAAATGAAATGATTATTTTAATACTTGTCACAATTATTAGCGTTATGATGTCTCGAGCAATCTTCACACTTCGTCTCATCCCGATGTTTCCGCCATTGGTTGGGGTGTGACAAATAAAGCCTCTGTCCAATAACTCTTGCAACTGATTACACAGCTCCTGCAACTCTCCAGGTGCTAAACGGTAAGGAGCACGAGCAATTGGAGTTGCTCCTGGTGCAAGTTCGATCTGAAATTCCACTTGACGGTGAGGAGGTAAACCAGGAAGCTCCTCAGGAAATACATCGGCGAATTCACGTACTACATGCAGATTCTCGATCTTTCTTTCTCCTGACGGAGTATCAGAAACAAGTGCCAAAATAGAAGGATACCCCTCATAGACATTTCTGCGCTTGCATAGCTGAAATAATACCGACCATCACACCACTGCGATGCCCCTGAACCAACAATGGCTCTCCATCATGGATAGGGATACGCACAATCTTTTCCTTATACAGAATCTCAGCTTTTGGTGCTTAGACAGCCAATCCATACGAACCACTATATCGAAACTACCAAGGGTAACAGGAAGGAGATCAATATCAAACACTTGACCCACGAGATCTAGTTTACACCCAAAAAGGACATGCGAAGCCTCTATCGTCTTACCATCAGCTAATTCTACTACTTGTTTAACCTCTAAAGGTGTGGGAGTTAACCCTAGTCGCTGACTAAACTCTAGGGACACATAACTCCAATCGGCACTGGAATCAAATAACACAGAAGCAATAAGAATGTTCACAGAAAACGTACTAGTCACGACATTGTCGTCGTCCCTAGCATCCCCAGCCCCGATCATGAATACCCTTCCACGAGCACCGTTGCTCCCATTGTTGCCGTTGTTGTTGTTGTTTCCAGCATTGTTGTTGTTATTCTGGCAGTTGTTGTCGTTCGCGTTCTGATTCAACTAAGGGCAATCCCGCTTAAAGCGGCCCTCATCCCCACACTGATAACACCCTTTCTTGAAACCCTGATTCTGATGGGGTTGCTGCCTTTGTTGTCGCCGGTACTGCTGGTTTTGCTGCTGCTGCTGCTTTGGCTATGGGGCTCTACAGTCTTTGGCCTCATGGCCCACTTTCTTGCACCTTCGACAAGCCCGGACACACTGCCCATAATAATGATAGCCACACTTGTTGCACTATGGCTTCTTCCCAACATAAAAGCTCTGATTCTGATTGTTGCCCTAGCCTTGATTAACTGAAGACGACTGACTGAAACTGCGGTTGTTGCTATTGTCAGGCCTTTTCTGAGATTGGCTGGCACTGGTTGCTTTGTCAGCGTCGTTCCATTTCCGCTTGTTATCACTAGCAGGCGTAGTAGCGGGGGTTGTAGCAGCAGTAGTGGCAGAAACACGCGGTGGTAAAGAACCACTCTCCACCTCCTGATCGGTGATTTTGTGAGCCAAACGAATAATCTGAGTTAAGTTGTTGAGGTTCACTGTAGTAACCAAGCCCTTTACTCGATGAGCTAATCCCTTGATGAACAGTTTAATTCTCCGATGCGGACGTCGGGACAAGTTCGGGCACATGATCGCCAACTCATGTGACCGTTTCGCGTACGCCTCAATCTCAGATCCCACCATCTTCAGATCATAATACTCATTCTCAAGTTTCTGTATTTCATCACGAGGGCAATACTCCTCCCTTATCAGCTCCTTAAAATCGTCCCAAGTAGTGGCATTTGCCACCTCGATGCCCAACAGCTGAACCTGGGCATTCCACCATGTCAGGGCACCATCCTCGAGTGTGCCCGTAGCATACTTCACTCTGTCCCCAGCAGGACAGTTACACATCGCAAACACTGATTCTGCCTTATCGAACCATCGCAGGAGTCCTACAGCCCTTTCAGTCCCATTGAAGGTCTGTGGCTTACAATCCATGAACATCTTGAACGTACAAGCAGGTGGATTGTTTTGGTTTTGCTGACCTATTGGACGAAAGAAAACACATTACAGGGGTAAGAGTCGTGTACGCGACACAATGTTAAAGAGTATTTGGCATATTTCGTACCAGCTTGGTAGGCTGCCAAAGCCTCAGCCACACGTGTGTTGATTAAGTTTATCAGCTCAGCTTGGGTCATCGCGATGTGACCACGTCCATGACCTCGTCCGCTCATGATTCTATATAAGGAGAGAGAACAAACTTAAGAGTCGAGTTGAGGTAGAGGTCAAGTATCATGTTAAAGTCTACAACTACCAAATTCACACACAATAGGGCAAAACCCTTCTCACACTCGTTAAGCCTCACCTGGACTTGCATGCACCTCACGTTATTATTATGTGTGCACCCATAATAATAAGGCAATTTGCATGCTTATCTCAGTGCCTCTTAACTTGCGCTAGAAGTTTCCCCCTAAATCAAATAGTACAACAGAAGGTGTTACAGGTTTACGAATCACAAAAGTCGAAGAGTAGTGTCACACTGTCAAATCAGCATAGTGTCCAGTATGTAGTTTCATGCAAGCTGTGAGTGTGTGACTACTAAACAAGTAATTCATAAAGTAAACAGAAGACGAACCTTGCAATCTGGAGCTGAGTGTCATGGTCGATTTTCGAAGCTGTTCGGTTATAGTCTGGTTTTATAAAATCGTTTTAAAACCTAGTTCACTATAACCAGTGGCTCTGATACCAAACTGTCACACCCCCAAAATAGCACATACGGAAACACCGCGGGGCGAATAGCGTACCAGGATCCAAGCCACTAATCATATCGAACTAATATTATTTAATAAAAACATTCCATTCATTTTAAAATATAAATCCAAGTCAAGAGTTAAACCAAAGTAAATATTCAGCGGGAGCACAATGTAAATAGTATTTCAAAAGTTTCCAAAACATGTGTTCATAATCAATAAGCGGGTATCCAAAAGCCTCGATCCATGACCGCTCCAGTGCTCCCAGATAGCAAGTCCATAATCAGAAATCTAACGAACTGCAAGCATGCAGACAAGTGTGTCAGACGACGCTGGTGAGTTCAAAGTTTTGTTAACGCGTTTAGTTACCAGATGTGTGTTTAAAACAGTTCAACGTTTTATTTAGATGTTGTTATTAACTCGATTACCGCAAGTGGCTACAAGATGTGTTTGCCCAACCCCAATGCCTCTATCAAAGCATTGGTTAAGTGGTCAAGGTAAATAGTTCATGCCCGTCCTCCTCGGTACGGTGTGAGGGTGCCAATCCTAATAGCGCTATCAACTAAATACCCCGTTGCCTTCCCGGCAACTATCAGTAGATGTAAGGGGTCTTATATGATAGAAACTGAGTAATAACAAACATCCCATTAACCTGACATTCCTCCCTGGAACGTTACCCGATATCCCTCCCCGGGATGCATGCTTGGAAAAGAGCAGTGAACTCACCTTGATTTGCTCGGTTTGTATTTAATTACCCATCCAGATGGTCAACCCCTAAACCCTATTGTGGTTACCAAATGTTATCAGTTACTTAGACAAACAGATTGCGTAAAAACTCACAGTAGACAGGTTTGTTATTCACACAATGATCATTATTAACATGCAGCATGTATTCGTTTATCAATCAAGTTCACATCTCATGTGCTTTGTACCAACAGAATGATATTAGTACAAGAGTGTTTAGTTTGCACAAGTCTAAGCCCATGCTCAATTAGTGAGGTCATCATACAACTTCAGCATTCCAAGTATACATTAGTCTCTTCATGAGCTTATATTACTATTACAATTCCATTCCACTACGAAAGGCTCATGCAATGAAAGACTATCTAATAAATGACCACCTAGTTTCGTCGAGCTACAGTGTGACGAAACCCTTTAAGTTTCGTCGAGCTATAATGTAATGAAACCCTTCAAGTTTCGTCGAGCTAAGGCTACGGTAAAACTCATCAAGTTTCATCGTTGTGTGGGTAGGACGTATCCTCAGTACGTTTCGCCGGCTGCATTGACAGTTACCACATTCACCAGCAATTTCATGTTCCTTAATCCTAATCATGTCAATCGATGGTTTGCAACTATCACTTAATCACAAGTATCCTAACCAATCATCACGTATTGTGCCATAATCTCGATCATTCCATAACTGTTTACACAATCATCATCATATATACATAGCAACGGATCATATACACAATGCAACAGAATCATGTATTCATAGCAATAGGATCATATACACATAGCAACAAGATCATTAGATCTATGTAATAAATCGTGAGCGAATACGAAACACCGAATTCCCCTTATGTAGAATCTACTTTGTTTGGTTAATACCATTATCCCACTCTATCCAACCCTACTAATCACACATACGGTTACAGTATCTCATAAAACCCTACTTTCACAAAAAACATGAGATTACAATGGACTACATGCATTACAAACAAACATTAAACAATCGATGAAGTGTGATAGAACGCTAACCGTGCAAGAGGATTCAAGTAAAATGGTGAGTGTTGCTGTCGATTGCAAGAGAAAACTAGGGTTTCGCTAAAATACACGCTACATGCAGTTAAAGAGGACTTATAACACTGATTCACGTTTGGGCCTCACCTGAGGCTCAAGCCCATACGGTGTCGACGAAACATCTAGGCGCGACGAAACCCCCTAGTTTCGCTGGGTGAAGGTGATGACGAAACATGACTATGTTTCGTCGAGTTCGGTTTGCAATGGAGGGTCCAAAGTTTCGTCAACAGGAGATATATGTACCAAACAGTTCATGCACTTTCATTAAATAACTACACAATATCATAACATCTCAATCATACACTAAACGTGAACGAGTTATAATGAAACAAGTTACATTAATCATATACTAAACACTTTGCGAAACGAATAACGTGTCGAGTAAGGGCCTTGAAAACTCGGATTGTCACATTCTACACTAACCACAAATTCCCCCTGGATATGATACCCTACTTACGCTATATACGTAGTTTAATTAGGTTTTTTATTGACTCTAACGACAGTTATCACCAACATACGTGCCTCGTTTAGTAAGAACGTCACTTTCAAAAACTAAATGAAAACCAAACTTATTAAGCAACCATCCCGAGAGTAGGCTCTTGCGTAAGTCTGGAACGTACAACATGTTGCTTAGAGTGAGCTCCTTCCCTGAAGTCCACTTCAAAATCACCGTGCCTTCACCCTTGATGTCCACAATGGCTGCATTTCCCATGTACAGCTTCTCATCTCCCACAAGCTCCCTGAAGGTGGTAAAGAGGCTCCTGTCTGGGCAAACATAACGGGTCACGCCCGTATCAACCTACCATCCTTTTGGATTGTTGGTCACAGTATTGATCTCATCCATCATTGTGGTTTTGTCGGAAATCATTGCCACCAAAGGCATTCCGTCTTCATCCACCATGTGTGCTCGCTCAAGATTTGGTTTCTTGCATTGGTTAGCGCGATGCCCCGGCTCATCACAGTTGTAACAAGTCCCTTGAAATGCTTGAGGCTTCTTTTTCACAACCCCTTTCTTTGGTCCAAGTTTGCTAGCCTTTGCTGTCACACCCCCAAATTCCACCTGCGGATAACACCCGCTTCGAGGGCGTGACTGACCAGGATCCAGCCACCAATTATACTAAGCATTGGTTAATATTAAAGTAATACTTACTAACCATAGGATTAGCAAATATCAAGTTCAGAGTTTAAGGTTTCAAGTTTAAACAGTAACAAGTAGCGGAAGCATAATTAAATAGTTTTGAACAATGTTCATAAGGTAAGCATAATAAATGCCCAACACACGGGCAGACGACCACTACACATCCCAAGCAGCTGCTCCATTCACTGGCCACCTGCAAAGCATGCAGTAAAGGGGTCAACAATAATGCTGAGTGAGTTCACTAGTTGTCCAGTTTTAATTACCAAAAGCTCGTTTCACCAGTTAATGTATCCGTTTATACATGCCATGGGGAGCTACCCCAAAAGTTAGCGACTAAACTGTTTTTCCAATACCGAACACTAGGTAACCGTTTGCGTTTCCGCAGGATGCCCCGATGTCAATGTTCTATCATCATTGACGGATGCCTGAGTACATTAGTTCACGACCGATCCCATACCATGGCACGGTGTGAGGCTGGTAAGACCTAAATAGCGCTATCAACTAATAACCCGTTCGCCTGGCACCGGCGACTAATCGGTATTATGTAGTAGGGACTTGAGTGATAGAGTTGCGTTTAGTGCCGTTGATTGCATTCCGTATAAACAGTAATTAACTAAAAAGGTTTCCCCAATACAAGGGAAGATAAAGTAAGTTTGTTCCCAATAACTAGGGAAGGAATGTAGACGGTATCCCCTTTACAAGGGGATAGGGTTGTTTTAGTCTCGTGTCCCAAACCACCGGGACGCATGCTGTTAAGTTGTGAACTCACCTTGGGTTGCTCGGTAAGATACGTTACTTGGTTAAGCTCGTTGGTTACCACGTCCTAGCATGGTTACCAAGCATGGGTCAAGTCGGGTACAAGTAAACACGTATACATACAGTAACATGTAGACATACATACAGTTAACAGGCAGAAATACAAACAGTAACGTATATACATGCAGTAGCAGATCAAAATGAAGTCCAGTCAATAGGAGGCCCAACAGTTGAAGCCCAAAACAACAAGACAAACAGTCGAGGCCCAATAACATAAAACAGCCCAGTCGAAACTAAGGTGGTTGCGACTCGCAACCGAGGTTGCGACTCGCAACTGCGGTCTCGGTCCGTCACGTTTTGGTTACGACTCGTAACCGGAGATTGCGACTTAGCAGGTGTGGTTGCGACTCGCAACCAGGTTCGATGCGTGCTGATTGCGACTCGCAACTGGGAGGTTTCGGCTGGTCATGTGCGGTTTCGAGTAGCAACCAATGGTTGCGACTCGCAACCGTGATAACGTGCATGGCAATCCCTTCTAGAACCTGCAGTGTACGACCCAATAGAATTGCTATTTCATGTAAATATTGTACTATGCCACTAAACATGTTTCTTGGTCGGTTTTGTGCACAATTTAGATCAAAATCGGCAGATTCAAAACATTTTAGCAACATTCAAGCTGTTCATCATATATTCATCAATCATGTTCAAATTTCATTCACAAACATCCCAAAATCCTGTTTAAAACTCCTACCTATTTTTCGGACAAAATCATAAACAAAATTAAACCCAAACATGTATTTTAATAGCCACAATCATGGACATTAACTAACAATCAAGCCTAAATCTTTAAACATCATCGGATAGTAAAACCCATCAACTTAAACAATATGAAACATTTAACCAAAATCATAACAAACCACAAACCGGATATCATAACAACAAACATCATAAACATTCACAACAAACATCATCAAGTAACCACCTTCCTTAGCATATTTAGGAACATACAAGCCTAATATTCATACTAAAATCTCTAATCACATCAACAAGCATAAAACCATATCAATCATCAACAATCATGAACATAAAAACACTAACCGGTTACTCGGTGTTGAGAGAAAATGGGTGTTCGGGTGGTCTCTTGGTTCGGCCGATCTTCCTTGTTGATAGCTCACTTGATCCGAGAGATATGAAAGAATGGGGAGATGATTTTGGTTGCTAGAAATTTAGGGTTTTAGGGTTTAGTGAAGAAGATGAGAGGAGAGTGTGAGAAGAGAGTGTGTAAAATGATTAAGGGAGGTGGGGTTGGGTTTATATAGTGTACCGAGTTGGGCTAGGGGGGGGGGGGTTTCGGGTTGGGTTCTCGGTTACAAGGCCCAAACGGCCCAATTGCTATTGTTCACTCGAGACCATTCCGGGTCTCGAGTCGGGTCGAGGTTTCGGTTCACATATATATAACACTTATATATATATACATACACATAAGTAACTCGGCATATAACACATAATAACAAATAGTTTTTCATACATTTTTACTGTTAGTCGATTACGTACACGTTCGGTACATCGAAAGGTTATCCGGAAAGATCCGAGGTGTCACATTATCCCCAAGTTTTAGGAACTTTCGTCCCGAAAGTTAAGGCAGCCACTGTCAAGCTAGTGTAAGTGAAAGCGTTTCAACGGGGTGTCACATCATCCCCCCGTTAGTTTGGAATTTCGTCCCGAAATTCGTTCGTAGCTTCAGTGCTGGGATTTTCGTTAGGGAACAGCTGGGGATATTTGTGCTTCATCTGGTCTTCCCGCTCCCAGGTATACTCTGGGCCACGTCGCGAGTTCCAACGAACTCGTACAAGAGGTATCTGGCTACGTTTGAGGATTTTGATCTCTCGATCAGTGATCTCAATCGGTTCCTCAGTAAAGTGTAGCTGTTCGTCAATTGTCAGTTCCTTAAAAGGAATCACAAGTGTTTCATCCGACAAACACTTCTTCAGGTTGGATATGTGAAAAACGTTGTGTACCGCACTCAGTTCTTCAGGCAGGTTCAATCTATAAGCGACCTTACCGATCTTCTCGGTAATTTCGAATGGTCCGATATATCGCGGATTAAGCTTGCCCCGTTTGCCAAAGCGAACCACACCCTTCCAGGGTGAGACTTTAAGTAGAACCCGGTCACCGACCTGGAATTCCAATGGTTTCATACGCTTATCAGCGTAACTCTTCTGACGGTCACGAGCTGCCGCCATGCGTTGTCTGATCTGGGCAATCTTTTCCGTTGTATCCACCACCATCTCTGGGCCCGTGATTTGACTATCACCGATTTCTGCCCAGCAGAGAGGTGACCGGCATTTACGACCGTACAATGCCTCAAAAGGTGCTGCCTGAATACTGGTGTGGTAGCTGTTGTTGTAAGAGAACTCTACTAGCGGTAGATGCTTCTCCCAATTCTTGCCAAAATCGATCACACACGCTCTAAGCATGTCTTCTAGAGTTTGGATGGTACGTTCGGACTGTCCATCCGTTTGCGGGTGATAAGCAGTGCTCATATCCAAACGTGAGCCAAAGCATTTGTGCATAGCTTGCCACAGTTCCGAAGTAAATCGAGCGTCTCGGTCTGAAATAATTGAGGTTGGCACTCCGTGCCTCGAAACTACTTCCTTTAAGTAGATCTCCGCCAGGGTAGAAAACTTGTCTGTTTCCTTAATAGCCAGAAAGTGCGCGGACTTGGTCAATCGATCTACTATTACCCAAATAGCATCATTTCCGCGTTGAGACCTAGGTAGCCCTGTAACAAAGTCCATGGAAATTTGCTCCCATTTCCATTTCGGGATTTCTGGTTGTTGGAGTAGACCTGCTGGCTTCTGGTATTCTGTCTTGACTCTCGCGCAAGTCAAACATTTGCTGACGTATGTTGCTATGTGGGCCTTCATACCAGGCCACCAATAGGTAGTCTTCAAGTCGTGGTACATCTTGTCCGAACCAGGATGTATTGAGTAGCGGGACTTGTGGGCTTCGTCCATCACGAGTTCACGTAAATCTCCATAGAGAGGGATCCAAATGCGTCCTGTTACATAGTAAGCACCATCTTCTTTCTGTTCTAGTTGCTGTCTCGATCCTCGCAGAGACTCAGCCCTGATGTTTTCCGGCTTTAATGCTTCAACTTGAGCATTTCGAATCTGGGTAGGGAGGTTAGACTGAATGGTAAGTTGCAGTGCTCGCACGCGCTTCGGTATAGTGTCCTTTCGGCTGAGGGCGTCTGCCACGACATTGGCCTTGCCCGGATGATATTTGATGGCGCATTCGTAGTCATTCAAGAGTTCGACCCATCGACGCTGTCGCATGTTCAATTCCTTTTGCCTAAAGATATGCTCGAGACTCCTGTGATCGGTGTAAATAGTGCACCTGGTACCGTACAGGTAATGTCTCCATATCTTAAGAGCAAAAACCACTGCTCCTAGTTCCAAGTCATGCGTCGTGTAGTTCTTTTCATGCGTCTTGAGTTGTCGAGAGGCGTAGGCAATAACTTTCTCGCGTTGCATTAACACGCAACCGAGTCCATGAATAGACGCATCGCAGTAAACCACAAAGTCGTAAGTACCTTCAGGTAGCGAGAGAATAGGAGCGCTACAGAGGTTATCCTTAAGCCTCTGAAAAGCAGATTCTTGTGCTGCATTCCACTTGTAGGCGACGCCTTTCTGAGTAAGAGTCGTGAGGGGTTGTGCCATCTTTGAGAATCCCTGAATGAACCTGCGGTAGTAACCTGCCAAACCCAAGAATTGACGAACTTCAGTGGGGGTCTTAGGTGTAGGCCAGTTCTTTATCGATTCGATCTTAGCGGGGTCGACGTGAATTCCGTTCTTATTAACTACATGGCCGAGGAAATGGACTTCCCGAAGCCAGAAGTCACATTTAGAGAATTTGGCGTACAGTTGCTCGTTGCGAAGGAGTTCGAGGATGAGGCGTAGGTGTTGTTCATGCTCCTCTTGATTTTTCGAATAAATCAGGATGTCGTCGATAAACACAATCACGAATTTATCGAGGTAAGGCTTACATACGCGGTTCATAAGATCCATGAACACTGCCGGCGCATTGGTCATTCCGAAGGGCATAACGAGGAATTCATAATGACCGTAACGAGTCCTAAATGCAGTCTTGGAGATGTCTTCATTACGAACTCTCAGCTGATGATAACCTGATCGCAGGTCAATCTTTGAATAGTAGCTCGATCCTTGCAACTGATCGAATAGGTCGTCGATGCGCGGGAGAGGGTAACGATTCTTGATGGTAACCTTGTTCAACTCACGATAGTCGATGCACATTCGGAATGTGCCGTCCTTCTTCTTGACAAAGAGTACTGGGGCTCCCCAGGGGGATGAACTAGGACGGATAAATCCTTTATCCAATAGTTCTTGTAGTTGTGTAGAGAGTTCCTTCAGTTCTGCAGGGGCTAGACGGTACGGTGCACGAGCTATAGGTGCTGCTCCGGGAGCTAGCTCGATCTGGAATTCGACCTGACGGTGAGGAGGGAGTCCAGGTAGTTCCTCAGGAAATACCTCGGGATAATCACGTACTACCGGAAAATCTTCAATCCTCTTTTCCTTTTCGTGAGTATTGGTGACGAGTGCTAAGATAGCGGTGTGCCCTTTTTGTAGACACTTCTGGGCTTTTAGGAGCGAGATAATGCCTGTGACTTCTCCACCTCTGTTGCCTTTAACGATGAGGGGTTGACCAGAACGGCGAGGTATACGAACTGCTTTCTCTTGACAGAGGATCTCAGCGCGATGTTTGGATAACCAATCCATACCAATGACGACGTCGAAGCTTCCAAGTTTGACAGGGAAAAGATCGATACTAAACGTGTGGCCAGGCAATTCTAGGGTGCAGTCGTGGATCACATGCGTGGCCTCGATGTTCTTGCCATTTGCTATCTCGACGGTATGCTTAGAACTTAATAATGCGGGCGAGTGCTTAAGTTTCTTACTAATGCGAAGGGATACATAACTGGCATCGGCACCGGAATCAAATAACACAAAAACATAACGATCATCAAGTAGGAACTTACCCGCCACGACGTTGGGGTCGTTCCTTGCTTCTCCAGCTCCAATCACGAAAGCTCTTCCCCTTGCATTCCCAGCATTGTTGTTCTGCTCATTGTTCCCAGCCCCCTGATTGTTGTTGCGATTCTGATTCAGTTCAGGGCAATCTTTTCGCATGTGCCCTGTTGCCCCGCATTTAAAACACGCCCTGTTGTTTCCCTGCTGCTGTTGCTGTTGGGGTTGTTGCTGATTCTGCCTTGCCGGGAACTGACTTCTACAATCTTTGGCTTCGTGCCCCATCTTGTGGCATCGCTGACACTGACCCTTGTTGCATGCCCCATTGTGGTGCCTGTTACACTTGTTGCACTTAGGGTAGTTTCCCCGGTAGCCACCCTGTTGCTGAGTGCCTTTGTTGTTGTCAGTTTTCCTTTGTTGAGCTGGGGCTTGAGTAGGGTTAGCATCCTTGCCTTGATTTCCATCCCACTTTCGTTTTCCATCACTGGAACTTCCTTCCGCAGCACTGATCCTTTTGGGCAACCTGCCCTCTTCCACGGCCTGATCAGTGAGTTTGTGAGCAAGTCGAACGATCGGCTGAATGGTAGTGTGGTTAGCTGAAGTTACATGGCTTCGAATTTCTGGAGCCAGACCCTTGATGTACAGTTCGATCCTTCGATACATAGGTCGAGACATGTTTGGACAAAGGGCAGCATAGTCGTTGGACAGCTTGGTGTAGGTCTCAACCTCTGACCCAACCATCTTGAGTTCATAGTACTCGTTCTCCAGCTTGTGGATGTCATCCCTGTGACAGTACTCTTCCTTGATCATATCCTTGAAATCTTCCCACGCAGTAGCGTTTGCAGTCTCCAAACCAAGCATTTGAATTTGCGCTTTCCACCATGAAAGTGCGCTTCCCTCAAGAGTTCCAGTAGCAAACTTCACCCAATTAGCAGGGGGACACTCGCAGACAGCGAAGACAGCTTCGACCTTCTCGATCCAGTGTAGGTGACCTATGGCACCCTCCGTGCCACTGAACGGAAGAGGCTTGCAATCCATGAAGGTCTTGAAGGTACAGACACGTGGTTGCACAGGTGCAGGCTGACCTGTTGTGAGGAGTGAAGCGAAATAGGTTTAGAGGCGAAAAGACGAGGTGGCGGTAGGATCTAAACATCCTAAAACAACGAGTTTACCTATAGGGTGAGCTGCGAAAGCTGCAGCCACAGTGTTGAGCAGGTTAGCGAATTGAGCCTGAGTCATGTTGACGTTTCCTCGTCCGCGTCCACTCATTGTCTTCATAACCAGAAAACATAGTATGAGTGTGTGATAGCGAGAATAGGATAGAAGAGGGAAGATGTATCTACCTAATCAGGCAAACTAGTACGTATAGTAAAGCAGAAAGCATAAAACAATTAAGCAAGAAACTATGGGTCCGAGCTATGAGGTCAGATAAGTCGAGCCTTGTACTTGGAGTGTAGTGTCGTCACGAGTCACGGGTTATAGTCTGGTTTTTTTCTCAAAAAGGTTTTCCCTTTTTAAAACCAAGTTCACTATAACCAATGGCTCTGATACCAATCTGTCACACCCCCAAATTCCACCTGCGGATAACACCCGCTTCGAGGGCGTGACTGACCAGGATCCAGCCACCAATTATACTAAGCATTGGTTAATATTAAAGTAATACTTACTAACCATAGGATTAGCAAATATCAAGTTCAGAGTTTAAGGTTTCAAGTTTAAACAGTAACAAGTAGCGGAAGCATAATTAAATAGTTTTGAACAATGTTCATAAGGTAAGCATAATAAATGCCCAACACACGGGCAGACGACCACTACACATCCCAAGCAGCTGCTCCATTCACTGGCCACCTGCAAAGCATGCAGTAAAGGGGTCAACAATAATGCTGAGTGAGTTCACTAGTTGTCCAGTTTTAATTACCAAAAGCTCGTTTCACCAGTTAATGTATCCGTTTATACATGCCATGGGGAGCTACCCCAAAAGTTAGCGACTAAACTGTTTTTCCAATACCGAACACTAGGTAACCGTTTGCGTTTCCGCAGGATGCCCCGATGTCAATGTTCTATCATCATTGACGGATGCCTGAGTACATTAGTTCACGACCGATCCCATACCATGGCACGGTGTGAGGCTGGTAAGACCTAAATAGCGCTATCAACTAATAACCCGTTCGCCTGGCACCGGCGACTAATCGGTATTATGTAGTAGGGACTTGAGTGATAGAGTTGCGTTTAGTGCCGTTGATTGCATTCCGTATAAACAGTAATTAACTAAAAAGGTTTCCCCAATACAAGGGAAGATAAAGTAAGTTTGTTCCCAATAACTAGGGAAGGAATGTAGACGGTATCCCCTTTACAAGGGGATAGGGTTGTTTTAGTCTCGTGTCCCAAACCACCGGGACGCATGCTGTTAAGTTGTGAACTCACCTTGGGTTGCTCGGTAAGATACGTTACTTGGTTAAGCTCGTTGGTTACCACGTCCTAGCATGGTTACCAAGCATGGGTCAAGTCGGGTACAAGTAAACACGTATACATACAGTAACATGTAGACATACATACAGTTAACAGGCAGAAATACAAACAGTAACGTATATACATGCAGTAGCAGATCAAAATGAAGTCCAGTCAATAGGAGGCCCAACAGTTGAAGCCCAAAACAACAAGACAAACAGTCGAGGCCCAATAACATAAAACAGCCCAGTCGAAACTAAGGTGGTTGCGACTCGCAACCGAGGTTGCGACTCGCAACTGCGGTCTCGGTCCGTCACGTTTTGGTTACGACTCGTAACCGGAGATTGCGACTTAGCAGGTGTGGTTGCGACTCGCAACCAGGTTCGATGCGTGCTGATTGCGACTCGCAACTGGGAGGTTTCGGCTGGTCATGTGCGGTTTCGAGTAGCAACCAATGGTTGCGACTCGCAACCGTGATAACGTGCATGGCAATCCCTTCTAGAACCTGCAGTGTACGACCCAATAGAATTGCTATTTCATGTAAATATTGTACTATGCCACTAAACATGTTTCTTGGTCGGTTTTGTGCACAATTTAGATCAAAATCGGCAGATTCAAAACATTTTAGCAACATTCAAGCTGTTCATCATATATTCATCAATCATGTTCAAATTTCATTCACAAACATCCCAAAATCCTGTTTAAAACTCCTACCTATTTTTCGGACAAAATCATAAACAAAATTAAACCCAAACATGTATTTTAATAGCCACAATCATGGACATTAACTAACAATCAAGCCTAAATCTTTAAACATCATCGGATAGTAAAACCCATCAACTTAAACAATATGAAACATTTAACCAAAATCATAACAAACCACAAACCGGATATCATAACAACAAACATCATAAACATTCACAACAAACATCATCAAGTAACCACCTTCCTTAGCATATTTAGGAACATACAAGCCTAATATTCATACTAAAATCTCTAATCACATCAACAAGCATAAAACCATATCAATCATCAACAATCATGAACATAAAAACACTAACCGGTTACTCGGTGTTGAGAGAAAATGGGTGTTCGGGTGGTCTCTTGGTTCGGCCGATCTTCCTTGTTGATAGCTCACTTGATCCGAGAGATATGAAAGAATGGGGAGATGATTTTGGTTGCTAGAAATTTAGGGTTTTAGGGTTTAGTGAAGAAGATGAGAGGAGAGTGTGAGAAGAGAGTGTGTAAAATGATTAAGGGAGGTGGGGTTGGGTTTATATAGTGTACCGAGTTGGGCTAGGGGGGGGGTTTCGGGTTGGGTTCTCGGTTACAAGGCCCAAACGGCCCAATTGCTATTGTTCACTCGAGACCATTCCGGGTCTCGAGTCGGGTCGAGGTTTCGGTTCACATATATATAACACTTATATATATATACATACACATAAGTAACTCGGCATATAACACATAATAACAAATAGTTTTTCATACATTTTTACTGTTAGTCGATTACGTACACGTTCGTTACATCGAAAGGTTATCCGGAAAGATCCGAGGTGTCACATTATCCCCAAGTTTTAGGAACTTTCGTCCCGAAAGTTAAGGCAGCCACTGTCAAGCTAGTGTAAGTGAAAGCGTTTCAACGGGGTGTCACATTTGCTTTCTCTTTGTCCTTCTTCCCCTTACCCTTATTGCCCTTAGAGGATTGCCCATGTTCAACCATATTTGCGCTAGCAGTAGTTTACGAAAGGCTGCCTTTTTGGGCCACTCTATTGTCCTCTTCAATCCAAAGACGAACAATAAGATCTTCTATAGCCATCTCCTTTTGTTTGTGTTTAAGATAATTCTTAAAATCCACCCAACTAGGAGGTAACTTTTCAATCATCGTTGCCACTTGAAATGTCTCGCTAAGTGTCATGCCTTCCACGAGGATGTCATGTAGTATAATTTGCAATTCTTGGACTTGATTCATAATGGTTTTAGAATCAACCATTTTGTATTCCAAGAAACGGGCTACCACAAATTTCTTTATGCCAGCATCCTCCATTTTGTACTGTTTTTCCAAGGCATCCCATAAATCTTTGGAATTCTTGACATTGTAGTACACATTATAAAATGCATCTGACAGGCCGTTTAACACATAGCCTCGACATATGAAATCGGAATGCTTCCAAGCATCTACCGCGCACTAAGCCTGGGCGTCGGTCTCCCCTTCCGCAGGTTGGGGAGCGGTTTCAGTCAAGAACCTCGCAAGGTTCATGGTGGTCAAGTAGAAGAACATCTTCTACTGCCACCTTTTGAAGTGTAAACCCAAGAACTTCTCGGGTCTTTCAACGTGATTGGCCACGGTGGACGCTCCCACAGTGTTGGCGTTCAAGGGGGTTCTCGTCACGACATTCATATTGTTGTTGATGTTAACGTTTTCAGTCGACATTCTGAAAATTAAAATTTCCAAGTTTAGTTCAAAAGTTAATAAACTATTAATTTTAATTTCTAATGTCAAGTGGGGTACACCTCCGAGGTTTTGCACGCTGATAACAATCAAAGACAACCCGCGGGTTAGGTTTAGTGCAAATAACCAAGGGGTTTCTTAGTTAGATTTACTACAAATTTTCTGTTCGACTTCTAAGTCCAACTTTGAAGACCAAACCAGAAATTTTTTTATAATTATAAGAACAGACTTACTGTTTGGCTTCTAAGTCCAACTTTGAAGACCAAGACAGAAAGTTTATAACAGTTTTTAGGACATAACTGAAAGTAACCAGAAAACTGTTTTCAACCAAAGTCGCTCCTTTGAAGATGAAAACAGAAATAAAATCTGTTTTTTAAAACACAAACTGTGTGAAACAAAACTGGTTTGAATCACAAACAGAATGGTTTTGAATACACGAACGGTGTTTTAAAAATTTGTTTTAAGATTATAGGAACCGTTCGCGTAATTAAATAAAATAAAACAATTTTTATTCAATGATTACAGAACACAAATAAAGAAAGCTGAAAAACTATAGTACTTTTACAACTGAAATAGATGAAACAGAAAGAAACAGTGGCCGAGGGTTGTGTTTAACATAGGCCCCTTAAAAAAAATTCCAAGTCTCCCAGGAGAACTCATTTTGTTTCCCATGGTACAACAGCCGAAGCAGTGTGTACTGCCGGAGCTAGCACGAGGACCCGAAGTCTACCATGAAAGAAGTATGAAGAAGATTAGAACTGTATGGAGAACAGATTGCATAACTTTATGTTGTTGTTGGCGTCTTCTGCAGCGGAAGAGATGTTGTATTTATACAGCATCTGAGTTGAAACAGCCAAAACGAATTAAAGGAGAGAATTAAATTGCATTGAATGTCTTCAACGCACTTTAATTTGTCATTTAATTCTCAGTCAAGACCGTTGACTCGTCCGTTTCAAATGCTGAAATGAAACTGCTATGTCATTAATGTCGGGAAGCTTCTGTGCGCACGCGCGCAAGATAACTTGTGCACACGCCATGCACGCGCAGTTCTGCACACTCATGCGCGCGTGTGTGCCACTTTGGCTCACATTCATGCGCGAGCAGGGCCCTTGCGCGTGCGCTGGTTTGGCTCACTTACATGCGCGCGTGCATTAGACACCAATGAACCTATACGAATACGCAAGACAGTCGCGCCGTCAAAGCGCCAAATGTCACACCCCCAAAAATCCACACGCGGAGTATCATCGCTTGGAGGCGTAACTGACCAGGATCAAGCCACCAATCATATTGAACATTGTAAGTAATAAATAAAGTTCAACCCATCAATACAAAAGGTGTTCAAATCAAAACATAGTTAAGTGTTTAGCGGAAGCATAAATGTGAAAACCCAAAAATAAGTATTAAGTTCGAAATGTTTTAATGTTTTTTACATGGCATCCACCGTCCATGTCCCACGACGACCGCGCCTCCCAGTGCAAGCTCCATAAGTACCTAACATCCTGCAAGGCATGTAACAGAGAGTCAACAACGTAGTTGAGCGAGTTCACAATTGATTGTTCAGTTAATGAGTTCGTTTCAGAAATTGTAAGTTCTTTTCATAACCATGCGTTACCCAGTACCCTTGTTCCCAAACCTTTACAATGATAAGTGGGGGCTTCCCATGTTGTATGTACTAGACTAGTTGTATCTATAGGTGTCCTTCCCAATCCGAGGACAATAGTAAGTATGAGTTTACGTAGGTTTTACGTAAGTGCCCTTCCCTATCCGAGGACAATAGTACGTATAGAGCACGTAGGTTTAGCGCTGGTGCCCTTCCCAAACCGAGGACAGTCGTACGTAGGTTTTACGTAGGTTCTAACACTGGTGTCCTTCCCAATCCGAGGACAATGGTACGTAGGTTTTACGTAGGTTTTAACACTGGCGTCCTTCCCAAACCGAGGACGGTGATAAGTAGTCTAGTAGTGATGAAAGTACGGGTAGTCATTCAATCCCATTCCCAAACCCACCGGGAATCCCATGCCTTGGAAAGAGTGTGAACTCACCTTGGTTTGCTCAGTTTGATTAACTACTTGGTTCCAATTAATCAGTTCGGGCCTATGGTATGCACATTTACATAATCAGTTTATGTTCACGAAGTTCACGTTTAAGTGCAATCACAGTGGGTATTGACTCAGTGATCACCAAATAACACAAAGCACGCAATCTAGCTCATGCAAGTCATGTCTATCATTTAACAACAATTAGCTAACTCAGTTAACCCTTAACAGAC
Source organism: Helianthus annuus (assembly GCF_002127325.2). NCBI lineage: Eukaryota > Viridiplantae > Streptophyta > Magnoliopsida > Asterales > Asteraceae > Helianthus > Helianthus annuus. Next base: position 98,761,478 of record NC_035439.2, on the reverse strand, counting down.
TTAACTGAGTTCACTGTGCAGTTTAACCCCTTGACGAAACATACTTGTTTCGTCGTGTAACCCTTCGACGAAACCCATCCCTTTCGTCGTGATCATCTTCGGCGAAACACCCTCCGTTTCGTCATATTTACTCTCGGCGAAACACCCCCAGTTTTGCCGTGATTTGCGTTTCGTCTACAAGGTCAGTTACGTCGTGTAACTGACGATTACCCAGAAACCCTAACCATTATCCACAGCCGTTACACACTATCAGCGATCATCATCATACGTCAATTCATACAGTCATACAGCAATCATCGATACCATTTATTATACCAATCATGATATAAACACGTGTTAACCTTAGGCAATCTAGCATATGTGTTAGCCATTACATGAGAGCACATTAACAGATTCATCAATATCAACATCCTATTCTGATCATCAACAACAAGCAATCCGATCTCGATACACGAAATTGTGACCGATAAACTAGATTCTATTATAGACAATTCATCATCTAAACATGAACATAACATTACTTAGCATCAATACCTAACGATTTCGATTAACAGTTAATGATTTCAAGCAACAATCATGCAAGGGTTTAAAGACTAACCACGATGAACAGAAGGAATGATTTGATCGATTATAGATGGCTCCGAGGGCACACAGTCGCGGTTAATAGGGAGAGAGAGTTCTAGGGTTTCTAAACCGCCAACAACGTGATGAATGAAGCAGAATACCCTATAAGTACCCGTGTAACGTACTGGGCCCTTACTGGGCTTCGACGAATCATTGGGCCGGCGAAACACCCGTTTCGACGGGGTGCCTGTGACGAAACAAACTCTGTTTCGTCGGTGTGGGTTATGGTGAAACTCTTGTGTTTCGTCGGACCTCTTCAAGGTTTAAGTAGTTTAAGTTTTTCAAACAGGATACATGATAAACACCTTAATCACATTACATAGATAACATATCAAACAAGCATCACAACATATAATCCAGTGTACAGTTACAAGGCAAACAAATCGTGTAAACAAACAATGTAAACAGTTAACGTGCAATTAATGCGAAGATGGAAATCTTGGAAACTCGAGTTGTCACACCAAAGTGCGCCATCAAAGCGCCACATTGCGCCCATCGCCCACACCACGCGCGCGCGCGTGTGCGAGTGCGAGTTAGGGTGCTCCGAACCCATTGCGAGTACAATTACTGTGTGCTTCCATGAAACAATAAGGATGGAGTGTTCACACTTAAATACCCCTTTAAGTTTCATCTCTCCTCCTATGTGGGACAAGGTGCCACTTTTCCAATTTTTCAGCATTCAATGTTTCAAACACCAAACTTTGAGCATCGATATCTCATTCATCTTAGCTCCTTCTTGGACGCGGGTTAGTTCGTTGCGAAGCTCTTCTGTCGCAGCCCCCGACCCCTACCCCGGGAGCGGGAGCCGCGAGGGTCTAGATCAGTGCTATTGGTGTTTATTAATTTAACAGCGGAATACATCAGGGCCGTAGTTAGGAAATATTTTTATCAGAGTAAAACACCAAACTTTTTATAATAATAAATTGTTGGGATAAAATTCATGTTCATTTGATAATACATTTGTAGGGATAAACTCTAATTATTGAAAACAAAAACTCATTTTTATTTAGGTAACTTTTATAGCCACTTTTCCAAGCCTTCAGTGCTCTCCAGCTGGCTTCTATTGGCTTTCACATTATGTTACCTGAAACGCATTTTAAAAAGATTTTATCAGCAAGAAATACTAGCGAGTGCATCCCAGTTTAATCAAAACAATTTTACAACTTTACAGAATTGAGGCATCCGCAATTACATTTGTTTACATCTACTCAATTACTCATTCAGTACTGTCAACACCTGACCTGTGGGTTATATTACTCATTGGCTATCTCATTGTCCAATGGTAACGTCTTTCACATTTTGTATACAAAACCCCAACATACCGGCAGTAATTGTAGAATCACAAATACTCAATTACTGTTAAGTGTAATTTAAAACATTTGAGGTTTTGGTAAAACATTTTGACTCACAGAAATATATTTGCAAAAAGGTGACAAAAAGAAGATGTACTCACATTGTAGATTTAGGTGATACTACTATAGCTTCCTGGTGTTTCTCCTGGTTATTATCTATTAAAATTAAACAATGCACATGTGTTAGTAAAATAACCCAAATCACATTAACCGTACAACTCAAGAAAGAACTCCAATGACTAAGTTAGGCAGAGCCTTGACATGCATTACGGAGCCCTAGATTAATCGGATGTAACACGAGACATAATTCTAACGACTGCGTCGGGCAGAGCCGACATGCGTTACGGAATCCTAAATTGATCGTGTAAGATAATTGCAGGGTTATAGTACTTACAACGAGACAGAGCTATGTTTAATAGTAGGTATTATGCCCGGGTATAATAATTGCCTATAGAAAGTTTGAGAGATAATTGATTTTTGAACGACTGAACAAATGAGCCGATCACCTCAATTTATAGGGCTGGACTAGGGCGGCTCGCGCCCCGCGACAAATTTAGCCAAGTCCTTCGCAGCCCGCGAGGACTCTAGGCTAGGCCCTAGCTTGGTCGAGTCAAGGGTGTAGGCTAGCCGTGTCACCGGACACGTGGCGGACCAGGTGCTCGGCAAGTAACCGAGTGTCGCGCCCCACGACAAACCCAAAGGACTGGGTCGCGGCCCGCGAGCGAGGTGAGGAATGGTTTTTATTTGATTTTTCTAAGTATAAGGGTATTTCGGGCTCATTTCTCGCGTACGGGGTATATTTAGGAATGTTTAGGGGTGTCCAAGTATGTTTTAGGAGGGTTGTTATATCTTCCAACATAGAACACAAACCCACAAATAAATATATGAAATCTCCTTCGTTTCTTATATTAATTTCTAGTTAAAAATCGGAAAAATGCATTTCCTATATTTGTGAAAATTCATATTTTCACAATATTTCCAACAATTTCGGTCTAAAATTCGAGTTCGAATCAAGAATATCAATCATCCTTAGTTGTCTAACACAAAGTAAGTTGCAATTTCAGTTTTTGTGATATTTTATCTTTGGTGAAAATTGAGGATTTAAGTCCATGAACAATTTGATATATATTATGACCTAAGTAATGTGTAATCTAAGTGTAGAATCAAATCCTAACTGAATATAGTTGATAGAATTATAAGAATTATGTGTTGAAGTTATTATGTTTTGTATGAAGAGGTGGGTTTTGATGCTAGTATGAAAAGCCCTATGTTCTTGTGTAATAAAGAATCTAATAACACGAGTTTGTTGCAATTTCAAGTTAATGTGAATTATGATTAGTAATTGAACTTGTTGAGTTTGGATTCTTGGTTAGCCATGATTTAATTGAACTAAAATGGTTAGCTAAATTATATGCATGCAAGATGTTTGACAAAATACCTAAATGAATTGCCATTTTTAAATAATGAACGAAAATCGTTAATGAGAACACGATGTAGTGTATTTGGCTATTTATATGCCTTAATCATGTGCTGAGAGGTCATAATAACATTTGGCTTGTACATTTAGGCAACACAAGTGAAGCATCGGGAAGTCAAGCCGGAGCGAACGCACGGTTGAAGGATAAGCTATAAGGTACGAGGCTTTACGCTTCGTAGTGTTTTTGTTAAATTATGTGTTAATCGTGTATATTGAATAATAGTACAATACTCATTAAGCTTGGTTGTTTGAAGGTGATGGATTTTATATAAACATCCAAACGGATCAAAATAATGAAATAATGAAGAGTTTGGTTTTTGAAAGTGATGGATTTCACATAAATATCCAAATGGGTCAAAAAAAATGAAATAATGAAGAGTTTGGTTGTTTGAAAGTGATAGGTTTCAAATAAACATTCAAACGGGTCAAAATAATGAAATAATGGAGAGTTTGGTTATGTAAAAGTGATGGATTTCACATAAACATCCAAACGGGTCAAAACGAAGTTATAATGCATACCGGAATGGGTGCACGAGAAATAACTTCGACATAAACCCAGTTGATGGGTTAGATTACGAAGGCAAGCGTAAACCGGGTAACGGGAACGCGAACTGTAAATAGATGGACTCGGGTAATGGGTCATAATTGAAAGATTTGGAATCCTTGAAAAGAATTCGGATTAATTAAAGTTCGGCCATTGAAAGGTCGAACGGGTTAAATTGGCGTAAACGCAAACCGGGTAATGGATGCGTGTAATGCGGGGTTAATAACCCGTGGTAATGAGGTTTAGTCGTAAAATATTGTTGTTCTTGCAAAGAGAATGTAAATTTATAGGCGTGTTTGCATGCAAACGGGTCAAACAGTTAATTATGTAAATTTAAAATTGATAACAAAAAACGTAAATTTATAGATACGGGTTATGGGTTTATAAGTTAAGAATGTGGGCAAATGTTTTACGAACACGTAGGAACAAGTTTCGTGTGAAACGGATAAGTATTCGGAAAGATACGCCATTTTTAGTAAAAATAGCAAAAGAGGAAAAAAATGCAGCAGGGGGGTGCCGTAACCTGTGGCTCTCTGTCGTAGGCTACGACAAAGGTGATCTGCTGTTTTGTTGTTCCATGAGCCGTAGGCTACGACATACCTACTGTAGCTTACGGCAGGTTTCCTTTATTTGTTTGATGTTTTGATGAACATGGGTTTTTAAATTACGTTTTAATCATCTTATAACTAACATGTGAGATGGTTTTAATTTGCCATATAGATGATGTCTATGATGTTTTGGATGAAGATCAAGCATGATAAAGAACCGAACACATCCGAAATTAAAACTTCTGCATTTTGTTTAGTTATTTTATAATCTGGACATCGTTAATATGTTGAAATATTTCTAAATACTTACAAACTTGTATAAAACCCGTAATTTTGTATGATGTTTACTTGCATTACTTTTATAATAGTGGAAATCTATATAAATTTTTACTTATGTAAGTCCGGGTCTCACAACAACGCTTAAAGTTATTTGGACTAAAATGGTAACGTTTCAAACCTTTAGACTAAACTGGCAGAATGGTCCAAACGACAAGGACTAAAATGACATTTAACTCTAAGTATTATTATTGTTACTATTAAATAGTGACTATTGATGTTTTATCTCTATATCCTTCTTCACATGCATAGATAGATTATTGATGTGTGTTAACTAGTTGTTTAATATCAAAGTATGAGAAGAAAACCAATATGTTATGCAATTCATCATTGTTGGAATTTTTAATGATATGGTTACTTGTTGGTTTATATGATGGTATGCTATAAATCACATCATGGTTTAGATAGCTTTTTGCTAATAAATGATAAATCAAAATTAAATGGTAAATAATAATAAGGATAAGTATAAAAAATATCTATAAATAAAATAGAAGTAAACTGTTAGTTTGAATGAGAGAATGTTGCCATTAATTGAAGTATTTTATTAATATTAGATAAAACACAAAAAGACTAATATGAATATTTAACATTTTAAGTTTTTTTTAATTACAATGGGAGCGGTCAACATATATATTTTTGGTAATCGAAGCTTTGGCTGATGTAGCTGCAGGATTACCACGCAAAGAATGGTGTGCTAAAGTTCTGGTTCTGAAGGTGAAGACGGCGGAGTGGAAGGATGGGTGGGAGGTTGAACATTAGAGAGGTGGAGTTAAATTTGCAAATAAATCCAGCTTTAGTCACTATAACTTTAAGCGTTGTCTCTAACCAATATGTGTTGCTACTAGATATTTACGCTCTAAATTAAAGACACGACTCTAACTCCTGCAACAGTGGGTCTAACCGATATGTGTTGCTACTAGATATTTACGCTCTTAATTATCACAGCAAAAATGATTCGGCCGTGTACGCCGCAACGCGGCGCTATCGATCCATAAATTTAGTTACTTTAAAGTTTACTATTAACACATATGTGAGAGTTAAATGATTGGTTGGTCCCTGTGGTTTGCAAAAATTACAGACTTGGTCCTAGTGGTTTACTAATTACACGCGTGGTAATAAAACTTGTCAAAAATGAGCTCGCTTAGTCCCCATCACTAACATCAGTTAAATATATCTGCTAGAACACCTCGTGTGCTTAGCACATGAAGGTAATTTGATCATTTCAGTTCAACCTATTATAAAAAGAGTTAAATTTAATAGTTGGTCCCACCCCACCTCCTTCTTCTTTTCCAAACCACCACCACCATCTCAGCTCTTCCCCCTAATACCCACCACCACCACCATCAAATCCCCAAATTATTCATCATCTTCTCAAATCAATCGAATTCACTTCATGCCTGCGTATCTCCTATTGTGAATGCAATAATCAGTTTAAAGTGTATTAAAAGAGTTGATTACAGTTATGAGTTTATAACTATTCTCGGAAAATGAATATGGGGATAAACATCCAAGTCTTTGGATGCTAGGGGTGCCTGGATGTGTGTTTAATATATAAGCTTTTAGACTTGAAGTTTCAATAATCAGTTCAGAGTATGGTGAAAAAATCAAGTATGGTTATGATATTTTAATTAATTAGGGACAAAACAGTGAGCATGTAAGGTGTTTGAGGTAGTGTTATGATTTTTTCGATAAACTTCGATTATCTGGTTTAGTTTTGATTCTTCAAGACAGTAGTTACTTTGAAGACACATTTAAATACCTTACATAGGAATTAATTAAAAACAGTGGAAAACGAAGTGTCACAATTGGTTTACCGTGAACTCGTGCAGTACCTCTCAGACTTTGATCAAAAGAGAACATTGTAACTATTTGAAAGAGAATAAGGAAATTCCTCTTCAACAGAGAACATTGTAACTATTAAAAAGTGAATCTGAGTTACGAGATTTGAGAAGATGATGAAGAATTTGGGGATTTGATGGTGGTGGTGGTGGTGGGTACTGGGGGAGGAGCTGAGATGGTGGTGGTGGTGGTTTGGGGAAGAAGAAGGGGGTGGGGTGAAAGGACCAAATTACCCTCATGTGCCAAGCACATAAGGTGTTTTAACAGAGATATTTAACTGATGTTAGGGCTAGGGACCAAGCGAGCTTATTTTTGGCAAGTTTTGGTACCACGTGTGTAATTAGTAAACCACTAGGACCAAATCTGTAATTTTTGCAAACCACAGGGACCAACCAAGCATTTAAGTTAAATAAGAATTTTAAGTTAAATAAGATACAATCATGGTTGTAAAACAAGGTTTCCAAGGTCGAGTACCCCCCGAGTAGTCGCTACAAGGTAGGCTGCCGAGGCGACTTTATTCGACTCCGCCTAATTACTCGGAGTCGGTCAAACGCGGTCAAACTTGGCCAGAATTGGATCTAGTAGGTTAACTCGGGCCTAGTTTGAGTTAAATAATAATAAAACATAATTTTTATGTCTATCATATTAAGGAATGAATATCATTTTCATATATTTTGATATAAATATTAGTAAATTTATGTTATTTGACATATATTTCATCTCTAAAAAGTAATTTCTTTATAATTTAACATGTCCGAGTACTCCCCGAGTACTCTCCGCCTAGACCGAGTACTCTCAACTCCACGGTCGACCAACTAGGGAGCGCCTAGCGACTTTTACAACCATGGATACAATACATAATATTACTTTGTGCTAATGAAATAAATTTTGAATTTTTGTACTATCTAAATGATTATTGTATTTACTTGCACAAGACTGCAAACTTTCAAGACTATTAAAAATATAGAAACAATTATTGATATATAAAAATTATCAAGACTGCAAACTTTTGACAAGATAGCATGATAATTATTAGTATAGACCGAATCGTGATAATTCTAGTTATTATTTTGGCAACCAGTGATAAACTCACACATTGATTTATAGGATGAACCATCAACCATCAATGCATGATTGGCACTTTCCTTCAATAATTTTACTTTCTCCCTCATTGTTTTTCCTTCTTCACCCTCCATCAAACTCCTCACCATCTTTTGTATCTCCTCCCTCCCTACTTCTTCTTCGGCCGGCAACACTGTCGGCCTAACCGCCACCTGCAGTTCATCCGTGAGCAGGGTGGCATTTAGTCTCTGCTCGGCGTATAGCGGCCATGCAATCATTGGCACTCCAGCTAAAATACCCTCATAAATCGAATTTAACCCACAGTGTGTCAAAAACCCACCAACTGATTCATGGTTCAATATTGACGCTTGTGGCGCCCATAATGGGGTAATTAACCCTCGGGTTCCAGTTCTGTTCATAAAACCCTCTGGAAGAAAGTCTAGCGGTCCACATGGAACGCTAGACCCCGAGGTGAAAAACGCGCCGTCCTTGGTGTTGCCAGCTGGCGGACGTAAAACCCATACAAATTTTTGTTGGCTCAGCTCCAAACCCCAAGCCAGCTCGGCTATCTGCTCAGCCGAGAGTGTCCCACCACTCCCAAATGATACAAAAATCACGGACTCTACCGGCTGCATGTCGAGCCACTCGATCACATTATTTCCTTCTGAACCGGTTGGATCTACAACTCGGGTCAACGGTCCAATATCATAAACCGGAACCTTCACAACGGATTTCAAGATTTCGTTGTACTTTAACGCATCAAGTGATGCACTATCCAGATCTCGCCACGTGTTAACCAAAATCCCATTGGACAAAGTTGTGAAATTAATTCCCATCCTAACGTACTCATTATACTGACGGTTGTGCCGGTCCAGCATGGGGTCAGGCACGTCTTGACCCCGCACCGGGAAACACCCAGGAATCCTCAGTGGTCCCATCTGGTCAACATATTGACCTCTCACCTCTTTATCAAGGACATGTAAATACGTGGTTAGAGCGAGAAAACGCGCAAGGCAAGGAACATAAACGTACTTTCGCATATGAAACTCGTCCGCTATTGGAAGTGACTCGCTAGAAAAGAGGTCACCGATGAGGACGTGTGGACGGCAGGTCATACCGGAGATGGCAGACCAAATACCGTTTCTAGCTTCCCGCATGATGACTGCTAGTCGGGTGACCACAGCGTCAGCGGGGTGGATTAGGCTGGAGATGTCTGGTGATGGGATTTTGATTAAGTTGATGTGGGCGGAGGAGCCGTTGAGGAGTTGTGATTCGACGGGTGATGTTTGGTTGGTGACCGCAGACGGTGGTGTCGAGGTGGTGATGAGTGGCGAGCCGGTCGGCGAGTAATAACACGGGTACTAAATGGCCCATCCCCGGGCTTGAGATTATTGCTACATGAAGCTTGTTTTGAGCCATGTAGGGTACGAAAGGTTTTATATGATACGACTAGATGAATAAGAAGTACATGTTTGATTGTTCCTGAATCCCTCTATATATAAGCCCCTCACAATGGGTGGTGTTAAAAGAAAAGTTTTGTTAACAGTCACTGTCATAATAAAGGTTGATTTTTTAATTTTATTACTATTTTCTCATACTGTCAGATCATCAAAAATATATAACAAGATATGACTTATGAGAATACTTAAACTCTAGAGTACAGTAATTTAATTAGGAGTAAATTGCAATTTCACCTCCAGTAGTTAGGGGCACTGACACCCTTACCCCCTATTTTTAAAAAATTGTTGTCTTACACCGGACGTTTACTCATTGCATCAATGTAACCCCTAGGGGTAAAACTGTTACCTTACCAAAAGGGCATTTTCGTAATCTTACTCATATTTATATAGTAAACTTTAATTTTACCTCATGTGCTATACCTACGCTGACACGTTTACACCATGTTTTATAAAAGTGTCTTCCTCGGCAATGTTCCGGCCACTCCGACGATATTCTGACCACCGGAGAAGCATATTCCGACCACTACACACATCTTTGGAGTGCCATCCTTTATATCAACATTTAATTCATAAAGTAGATTATAATTCTATATTGCTCACAAAACACTTCACCAGATGTACAAAAATCAGGGTATTAGCATTCCCAACCGCATGGAGGGAGGATAACCTTAATAAAGTCGGTGTTGTACGCTTTACCGACCTATTTTTTCTCCATTCATAGAGCTCCGTCACAGGTTTTGAAGCAACTTGAAAGTCTTCGTAGAGTATTTTTTTGGGGAGGAACCGAGGAGGTATCTAAGATGTCTTGGATGGCGTGGGAAAATGTAGTTGCTCCGATAGAATATGGGGGGTTGGGTTTCGGGTCTTTAAGGGACACAAACTTGGCAATGCTAGCGAAGTGATGGTGGAGATTTAAGACTGAAAAAGACAGCTTATGGAGGAAAGTAATTTGGGCCATCCACTTTAATTCTAGATCATGGAATCCAATTCCTGCTAAACTATCAATTTCGGGTCCATGGAAACAAATCGCTTCTGTTTCATCTAGACTGTCACCTTTGGGGATTGATTTGACGAGTGCTATCAAAGGTTCGCTTCGAGGTGGGAAGGAGATTGCATTTTGGCTAGACGTTTGGGCAGCGCCGCAGACATTTCAGGTGATGTTTCCGTCTCTCTTTTTGCTAGAAAAGGATAAATGGTCAAATGTTGCTGATAGAACCCGGATCGATCCTACTGGTGTCAACTGGGTATGATCTTGGAAACGGGATTTGGCGAGCGTATCCGAAGTCAGCGAATTTGCTCAGCTGACCAATATTCTACAGTCCTTCTCGGTTACTGCTGGGCAGGATTTGTGGTCTTGGAGTTTGGATCCAATTGGTCAGTTTAACATCAGTAGTATTCGGAAATCATTGGCTTCCCTTAATCGAGTTCAGCCTGATTACGTGGTCGAGTGGAACAACTGGTTGCCTAAAAAGGTTGGGTTCGTAGAGTGGAGAGCTTTCATAGAACGATTGCCGACCAGAGAGGCTCTACATGCGAGAGGTATTACGGTTCAGAACTTGGAATGTTTTTTGTGTCGAGAATATAGTGAAACTTGTGATCATTTGTTAGTCTCGTGCGGTTTCGCTCAAACAGTTTGGCAAGTGGTATTTCAGTGGTGTAAAATGCAGCCGGTGATCGCTTTTAGCATACGAGATATTCTTGATGCACACAAGATTTTTGGTGGTTCGGTAAAAAAGAAGAAAGCCTTTCACACGGTGTGCTTAGTCACATTATGGACCATTTGGACGTACAGAAGTGATTTAATGTTTGTAGGGAAAGCAAAGTCTATCACTGCCATTGTGGAAGAAATAAAGGCAAAAAGTTACGCATGGGTGAAGCACCGATCGAAGGTACAGTCGATGTCATGGGAGCAATGGAGGGGCTTTGATCTTTTTGAAGTTATGTTTCTTTTGGACTGTTTGGTTTGAATTTGGTTTATTTGGTGACTCGGTGTATGTAAATTTTGCTGTTAGCCGTTGGCTAGGTATTATAATAAAAGAATTTTTGTTGGCCGTTAAAAAAAAAAAAAAGGAAAGTTTTTTATTTGTTTTGAGAAGATTTCTGTTGGAAACAATTAGCAAAACTAATCTAGTGAGTTATAAAGGAATTAAATGGCAAGTTGACTTGAGCTCAATGAAAATATGAAAAGGTTGAACGAGAAGTGGGCCGCAAGCTTGCACTTACGTTTTGGGCCGTTGTTATGCGAAGCACCAGATGTATTCAGGAAGCTTAAAACATGAAGAAATTGGACTATGACTCAAATTGGAAACAGTAGGGAATTTGTTTTGAATATAAATACAAGGCATTACCTATGGTTTTAGGGGGGAACCACTTTCATCTTTTTCTAATTGCCAGCCATCATTCACATGATATAAGAGGAAGAATAAAAGGATCTTTTTCAAATTAATCAACATCAGTCGTAACATATCAACCCTAAGACGAATTCCATCATCACCTCACCATTATTCAACATCTTTCGAAGCAGTTTTCTATGTTCCAAGCCTTCTCAATCGACACTGAAGTCCCAACGAAGATCATGAGCGGCTAATTTACTTGTAACGCCCACCCGGATGAGAGATTGTGCAGTTTTTCACTAGACTTTGTTTATGAATTCGTTAAACTGGTAATCTTGACTACTTGTGTTGGAAGTTGTGCAAAGTTTTATTATATTTGAATTACTTGTTGTTTTATCAAGCGTATTGGCAACATACTTGTGTTGTTAACGGGTTGGTAATTTGGCGGGTAATTGGTATAACTAAATGGATTGTTAGATTGTATGGTGAATATTAAAAACTATCTCTAATAATTAATCAAATCCATTAATTCCAAGGCCATGTCTATGAGGTGTTTAGAATTCATAAACGGGTTTTTGTGTTAAACAAGCAACATGATTCTGGGTGAGGGTTGCGTTTTCTCATATTGATCATAACTTTTCTAATTAGTTTTATTGTTTTCAAAATCAATCAATCAAACCCCCAAGTTAGGTAATTTTAGTTTTCGTTAAAATCTTCTATGTCACACCCCCAAAATACCACATGCGGAAACACCGCGGGGTGAGTGACGTACCAGGATCCAAGCCACTAATCATATCGAACTAATAATATTTAATAAAAACATTCCATTCATTTCAAAATATAAATCCAAGTCAAGAGTTAAACCAAAGTAAATATTCAGCGGAAGCACAATGTAAATAGTATTTCAAAAGTTTCCTAAACATGCGTTCATAATCAATAAGCGGGTATCCAAAAGCCTCGATCCATGACCACTCCAGTGCTCCCAGATAGCAAGTCCATAATCAGAAATCTAACGACCTGCAAGCATGCAGACAAGTGTGTCAGACGACGCTAGTGAGTTCAAAGTTTTGTTAACGCGTTTAGTTACCAGATGTGTGTTTAAAACAGTTCAACGTTTTGTTTAGATGTTGTTATTAACTCGATTACCGCAAGTGGCTACAAGATGTGTTTGCCCAACCCCAATGCCTCTATCAAAGCATTGGTCAAGTGGTCAAGGTAAATAGTTCACGCCCGTCCTCCTCGGTACGGTGTGAGGATGCCAATCCTAATAACGCTATCAACTAAATACCTCGTTGCCTTCCCGGCAACTATCGGTAGATGTAAGGGGTCTTATATGATAGAAACTGAGTAATAACAAACATCCCATTAACCTGACATTCCTCCCTGGAACGTTACCCGATATCCCTCCCCGGGATGCATGCTTGGAAAAGAGCAGTGAACTCACCTTGATTTCCTCGGTTTGTATTTAATTACCCATCTAGATGGTCAACCCCCAAACCCTATTGTGGTTACCAAATGTTATCTGTTACGTAGTCAAACAGATCGAGTAAAAACTCACAACAGAAAGGTTCACACAATGATCATTATTAACATGCAGCATGTATTCGTTTATCAATCAACTTCACATCTCATGTGCTTTGTACCAACATAATGATATTAGTACAAGAGTGTTTAGTTTGCACAAGTCTAAGCCCATGCTTAATTAGTGAGGTCATCATACAACTTCAGCATTCCAAGTATATAAGTATACATTAGTCTGTTCATGAGCTTATATTACTATTACAGTTTCATTCCACTACGAAAGGCTCATGCAATGAAAGACTATCTAATAAATGACCACCTAGTTTCGTCGAGCTATAGTGTGATGAAACCCTTTAAGTTTCGTCGAGCTATAATGTAACGAAACCCTTCAAGTTTCGTCGAGCTAAGGCTACGGCGAAACTCATCAAGTTTCGTTGTTGTGTGGGTAGGACGTATCCTCAGTACGTTTCGCCGGCTGCATTGACAGTTACCACATTCACCAGCAGTTTCATGTTCCTTAATCCTAATCATGTCAATCGATGGTTTGCAACTATCACTTAATCACAAGTATCCTAACCAATCATCGCGTATTGTGCCATAATCTCGATCATTCCGTAACTGTTTACACAATCATCATTATATACACATAGCAACGGATCATATACACAATGCAACAGAATCATGTATTCATAGCAATAGGATCATATACACATAGCAACAGGATCATTAGATCTATGTAATAAATCGTGAGAGAATGCGAAACACCGAATTCCCCAATGCAGAATCTAATTTGTTTGGTTAATACCATTATCCCACTCTATCTAACCCTACTAATCACACATACGGTTACAGTTTCTCATAAAACCCTACTTTCACAAACAACATGAGATTATAATGGACTACATGCGTTACAAACAAACATTAAACAATCGATGAAGTGTGATAGAACGCTAACCGTGCAAGAGGATTCAAGTAAAATGGTGAGTGTTGCCGTCGAATGCAAGAGAAAACTAGGGTTTCGCTAAAATACACGCTACATGCAGTTAAAGAGGACTTATAACACTGATTCACGTTTAGGCCTCACCTGGGCCTCAAGCCCATACGGTGCCGACGAAACCTCTAGGCGCGACGAAACCCCCTAATTTCACTGGGTGAAGGTGATGACGAAACATGACTATGTTTCGTCATCGGTTTGCAATGGAGGGTCCAAAGTTTCGTTAACATGAGATATATGTACCAAACAGTTCATGCACTTTCATTAAATAACTACACAATATCATAACATCTCAATCATACACTAAACGTGAACGAGTTATAATGAAACAAGTTACATTAATCATATACTAAACACTTTGCGAAACGAATAGCGTGTCGAGTAAGGGCCTTGAAAACTCGGGTTGTCACATCATCCCCAACTTGAAAGAAATTTCGTCCCGAAATTTGATAAGCGACCCAAAACCCTAAAACGTTAACTCAGGATGACTGTGGATTTTCCGTGGGTACCACATCATCCCCAACTTGAATGGGAGTTTCGTCCCGAAATTCACTAGTTGTGCCAGACTTAGACTTGTCCGCTGGGAATAGATGTGGGTACTTGAGCTTCATCTGATCTTCACGTTCCCACGTGAACTCCGGTCCATGTCTTGAGTTCCAACGAACTCTCACTATCGGAATACGGCTGTGCTTACGGACCTTGACCTCCCGGTCCATAATTTCTACTGGTTATTCGATGAACTGCAGCTTGTCATCGATTTTCAGCTCTTGAAACGGTACGACCAGTGTTTCATCCGACAAACACTTCTTTAATTGTGACATATGGAAAACATCATGAACGTTACCCAACTCAGCAGGTAACTCTAACTTGTAGGCCACTTTACCAATCCGTTCCAGCATTTTAAATGGCCCTACATAACGAGGGTTTAGCTTGCCGCGTTTTCCAAAATGCACCACACCCTTCCAGGGTGAGACCTTCAACATGACACGGTCATTAACTTCGAATTCCAAAGGTTTCCTACGCTTATCAGCATAGCTTTTCTGACGGTCGTGCGCTGCTGCCATACAGTTCCTGATCTGTACAATCTTTTCTGAAGTCTCCAACACAAGTTCAGGGCCTGTGACCTGGCTGTCACCCACCTCAGCCCAACAGAGAGGCGAACGACACTTTCGTCCGTACAATGCTTCAAATGGAGCTGCCTGAATGCTGGTATGGTAGCTATTATTGTAAGAGAACTCCACCAAAGGCAAGTGGTTCTCCCAACCCTTGCCAAAATCGATAACACAACCCCGCAGCATGTCTTCCAGTGTTTGGATGGTTCGCTCACTTTGACCATCCATCTGCGGGTGATAAGCAGTACTCATGCTGAGTTGCGAACCAAACGATTTATGCATCGACTGCCACAAATTTGAAATGAAACGCGGATCATGATCAGAAATAATAGATGTCGGTACCCCGTGCCTAGAAACCACTTCCTTGAGATAGACAGCAGCTAGTTGTGAGAACTTATCTGTTTCCTTGATTGCCAGAAAGTGCGCTGACTTTGTGAGACGATCAACGATCACCCAAATGGTATCGTTTCCGCTTTGTGTTCTAGGTAGCCCAGTGACAAAATCCATTGCGATTTGCTCCCATTTCCACATGGGTATTTCTGGTTGTTGCAGCAATCCAGACGGTTTCTAATATTCCACTTTAATTTTCGAGCAAGTCAAACACTTACTCAAATAAGTCGCGATGTGAGCTTTCATCTTCGGCCACCAATACATAACTTTGAGATCCTGATACATCTTATCCGAACCTGGATGTACAGAGTATCGAGACTTGTGCGCTTCATCCATCATAAGTTCTCTAAGGTTACCAAACAAAAGAATCCATACACGCTCCATGAAGTAGTAAATACCATCTGATCTCTTTACAAGTTGTTTTTCCATGCCCCTTAAGTATTCTGCTTCAATGTTTTCTTCTTTTAACGCTTCAGCTTGAGCCGAACGAATCTGGTCAGGCAGGTTAGAATGAATGGTAAGCTGCAAGGCGCGGACACGTTTGGGTTTCAATTCCTTTCGACTGAGAACGTCAGCTACAACATTGGCCTTACCCAGATGATACTTGATCGCACAATCATAATCGTTTTAAAGTTCAACCCAGCGACGCTGTCGCATATTCAAATCCTTCTGATAAAAAATATGCTGAAGGCTCTTGTGGTCGGTATAAATGGTGCATTTAGTACCGTACAGGTAATGCCTCCAGATTTTGAGCGCAAACACTATGACTCCCAACTCGAAGTCGTGCGTCGTATAATTCTTCTTGTGAACCTTCAACTGCCGAGAAGCATAAGCTATCACATTGTTGCGTTGCATCAACACACATCCAAGACCCTGAATAGAAGCATCACAATATACTACAAAATCTTCTGTACCATCTGGTAGGGACAAAATCGGTGCACTGCAGAGTTTCTGTTTCAGCAACTGGAAAGCATCCTCTTGTTTCGTTCCCCAAGAATACACAACACCTTTCTGTGTCAACGAGGTAAGAGGTTGAGCGATCTTCGAGAAATCCTTGATAAATCTGCGATAATACCCAGCGAGACCAAGAAATTGCCGCACCTTCGAAGGATTCTTTGGTGTCGCCAAATTCTTGACATCATCAATCTTAGCTGGGTCCACGTGTATTCCTGATTCACTCACTATGTGTCCAAGGAAGTGTACCTCTCGAATCCAAAAGTCACACTTTAAAAACTTTGCGTAAAGTTTCTCCTTCCTTAGAAGTTCCAAAATGAGACGTAGGTGACGCTCGTGGTCTTCCTTGCTCTTTGAATAGATCAGAATGTCGTCAATAAACACGATAACGAAGTCGTCGAGGTACGGTTTGCATACACGGTTCATGAGATCCATGAAGACCGCTGGCGCGTTAGTCAATCCAAATGGCATAACTAGAAACTCATAATGCCCATAACGCGTCCTAAAAGCCGTTTTAGGAACATCCTCCTCTCGGACTCTCATCTGGTGATAGCTCGATCTTAAGTCGATCTTCGAATAAAAACTTGACCCTTTTAACTGGTCAACCAAGTCGTCGATGCGTGGCAATTGATAACGGTTCTTGATGGTCACTTTGTTGAGTTCCCGATAATCAATGCACATGCGAAAGGACCCGTCTTTCTTCTTTACATACAAAACTGGGGCTACCCAAGGCGAAGAACTGGGTCGAATAAAGCCTCTGTCCAATAACTCTTGCAACTGATTAGACAGCTCCTGCAACTCTCCAGGTGCTAAACGGTAAGGAGCACGAGCAATTGGAGTTGCTCCTGGTGCAAGTTCGATCTGAAATTCCACTTGACGGTGAGGAGGTAAACAAGGAAGCTCCTCAGGAAATACATCGGCGAATTCACGTACTACATGCAGATCCTCGATCTTTATTTCTCCTGACGGAGTATCAGAAACAAGTGCCAAAATAGAAGGATACCCCTTTCATAGACATTTCTGCGCTTGCATAGCTGAAATAATACCGACCATCACACCACTGCGATGCCCCTGAACCAACAATGGCTCTCCATCAGGGATAGGGATACGCACAATCTTTTCCTTACACAGAATCTCAGCTTTTGGTGCTTAGACAGCCAATCCATACCAACCACTATATAGAAACTACCGAGGGTAACAGGAAGGAGATCAATATCAAACACTTGACCCACGAGATCTAGTTTACACCCAAAAAGGACATGCGAAGCCTCTATCGTTTTACCATCAGCTAATTCTACTACTTGTTTAACCTCTAAAGGTGTGGGAGTTAACCCTAGTCGCTGACTAAACTCTAGGGACACATAACTCCAATCGGCACCGGAATCAAATAACACAGAAGCAATAAGATTGTTCACAGAAAACGTACCAGTCACGACATTGTCGTCGTCCCTAGCATCCCCAGCCCCGATCATGAATACCCTTCCACGAGCACCGTTGCCCCCATTGTTGCCGTTGTTGTTGTTGTTTCCAGCATTGTTATTGTTATTCTGGCAGTTGTTGTCGTTCGCGTTCTGATTCAACTGAGGGCAATCCCGCTTAAAGTGGCCCTCATCCCCACACTGATAACGCCCTTTCTTGAAACCCTGATTCTGATGGGGTTGCTGCCTTTGTTGTCGCCGGTACTGCTGGTTTTGCTGCTGCTGCTGCTTTGGCTGTGGGGCTCTACAGTCTTTGGCCTCATGGCCCACTTTCTTGCACCTTCGACAAGCCCGGACACACTGCCCATAATGATGATAGCCACACTTGTTACACTGTGGCTTCTTCCCAACATAAAAGCTCTGATTCTGATTGCTGCCCTGGCCTTGATTAACTGAAGACGACTGACTAAAACTGCGGTTGTTGCTATTGTCAGGCCTTTTCTGAGATTGGCTGGCACTGGTTGCTTTGTCAGCGTCGTTCCATTTCCGCTTGTTATCACAAGCAGGCGTAGTAGCGGTGGTTGTAGCAGCTGTAGTGGCAGAAACACGCGGTGGTAAAGAACCACTCTCCACCTCCTGATCGGTGATTTTGTGTGCCAAACGAATAATCTGAGTTAAGTTGTTGAGGTTCGCTATAGTAACCAAGCCCTTCACTCGAGGAGCTAATCCCTTGATGAACAGTTCAATTCTCCGATGCAGACGTCGAGACAAGTTCGGGCACATGATCGCCAACTCATGTGACCGTTTCGCGTACGCCTCAATCTCAGATCCCACCATCTTCAGATCATAATATTCATTCTCAAGCTTCTGTATTTCATCACGAGGGCAATACTCCTCCCTTATCAGCTCTTTAAAATCGTCCCAAGTAGTGGCATTTGCCACCTCGATGCCCAACAGCTGAACCTGGCATTCCACCATGTCAGGGCACCATCCTCGAGTGTGCCCGTAGCATACTTCACTCTGTCCCCAGCAGGACAGTTACACATCGCAAACACTGATTCTGCCTTCTCGAACCATCGCAGGAGTCCTACAGCCCCTTCAGTCCCATTGAAGGTCTGTAGCTTACAATCCATGAACATCTTGAACGTACAAGCAGGTGGATTGTTTTGGCTTTGCTGACCTATTGGACGAAAGAAAACACATTACAGGGGTAAGAGTCGTGTACGCGACACAAGGTTAAAGAGTATTTGGCACATTTCGTACCAGCTTGGTAGGCTGCCAAAGCCTCAGCCACACGTGTGTTGATTAAGTTTGTCAGCTCAGCTTGGGTCATCGCGATGTGACCACGTCCATGACCTCGTCCGTTCATGATTCAATATAAGGAGAGAGAATAAACTTAAGAGTCGAGTTGAGGTAGAGGTCAAGTATCACGTTAAAGTCTACAACTACCAAATTCACACACAATAGGGCAAAACCCTTCTCACACTCATTAAGCCTCACCGGGACTTGCATGCACCTCACGTTATTATTATGTGTGCACCCATAATAATAAGGCAATTTGCATGCTTATCTTAGTGCCTCTTAACTTGCGCTAGAAGTTTCCCACGAAATCAAAGAGTACAACAGAAGGTGTTACAGGTTTATGAATCACAAAAGTCGAAGAGTAATGTCACACTGTCAAATCACCATAGTGTCCACTATGTAGTTTCATGCAAGCTGTGAGTGTGTGACTACTAAACAAGTAATTCATAAAGTAAACAGAAGACGAACCTTGCAATCTGGAGCTGAGTGTCATGGTCGATTTTCGAAGTTGTTTGGTTATAGTCTGGTTTTATAAAATCGTTTTAAAACCTAGTTCACTATAACCAGTGGCTCTGATACCAAACTGTCACACCCCCAAAATACCACATACGGAAACACCGCAGGGCGAGTGACGTACCAGGATCCAAGCCACTAATCATATCGAACTAATAATATTTAATAAAAACATCCCATTCATTTCAAAATATAAATCCAAGTCAAGAGTTAAACCAAAGTAAATATTCAGCGGAAGCACAATGTAAACAGTATTTCAAAAGTTTCCAAAACATGTGTTCATAACCAATAAGCGGGTATCCAAAAGCCTCGATCCATGACCACTCCAGTGCTCCCAGATAGCAAGTCCATAATTAGAAATCTAACGACCTACAAGCATGCAGACAAGTGTGTCAGACGACGCTGGTGAGTTCAAAGTTTTGTTAACGCGTTTAGTTACCAGATGTGTGTTTAAAATAGTTCAACGTTTTGTTTAGATGTTGTTATTAACTCGATTACCGCAAGTGGCAACAAGATGTGTTTGCCCAACCCCAATGCCTCTATCAAAGCATTGGTCAAGTGGTCAAGGTAAATAGTTCACACCCGTCCTCCTCGGTACAGTGTGAGGGTGCAAATCCTAATAGCGCTATCAACTAAATACCTCGTTGCCTTCCCGGCAACTATCAGTACATGTAAGGGGTCTTATATGATAGAAACTGAGTAATAACAAACATCCCATTAACCTGACATTCCTCCCTGGAACGTTACCCGATATCCCTCCCCGGGATGCATGCTTGGAAAAGAGCAGTGAACTCACCTTGATTTGCTCGGTTTGTATTTAATTACCCATCCAGATGGTCAACCCCCAAACCCTATTGTGGTTACCAAATGTTATCAGTTACGTAGACAAACAGATTGCGTAAAAACTCACAACAGACAGGTTTGTTATTCACACAATGATCATTATTAACATGCAGCATGTATTCGTTTATCAATCAAGTTCACATCTTATGTGCTTTGTACCAACAGAATGATATTAGTAAAAGAGTGTTTAGTTTGCACAAGTCTAAGCCCATGCTCAATTAGTGAGGTCATCATACAACTTCAGCATTCCAAGTATACATTAGTCTGTTCATGAGCTTATATTACTATTACAATTCCATTCCACTACGAAAGGCTCATGCAATGAAAGACTATCTAATAAATGACCACCTAGTTTCGTCGAGCTACAGTGTGACGAAACCCTTTAAGTTTCGTCGAGCTATAATGTAACGAAACCCTTCAAGTTTCGTCGAGCTAAGGCTACGGCAAAACTCATCAAGTTTCGTCGTTGTGTGGGTATGACGTATCCTCAGTACGTTTCACCGGCTGCATTGACAGTTACCACATTCACCAGCAATTTTATGTTCCTTAATCCTAATCATGTCAATCGATGGTTTGCAACTATCACTTAATCACAAGTATCCTAACCAATCATCACGTATTGTGCCATAATCTCGATCATTTCATAACTGTTTACACAATCATCATCATATACACATAGCAACAGATCATATACACAATGCAACAGAATCATGTATTCATAGCAATAGGATCATATACACATAGCAAAAAGATCATTAGATCTATGTAATAAATCGTGAGCGAATACGAAACACTGAATTCCCCTTATGTAGAATCTAATTTGTTTGGTTAATACCATTATCCCACTCTATCCAACCCTACTAATCACACATACGGTTACAGTATCTCATAAAACCCTACTTTCACAAACAACATGAGATTATAATGGACTACATGCATTACAAACAAACATTAAACAATCGATGAAGTGTGATAGAACGCTAACCGTGCAAGAGGATTCAAGTAAAATGGTGAGTGTTGCAGTCGATTGCAAGAGAAAACTAGGGTTTCGCTAAAATACACGCTACATGCAGTTAAAGAGGACTTATAACACCGATTCACGTTTGGGCCTCACCTGGGCCTCAAGCCCATACGGTGCCGACTAAACATCTAGGCGCGACGAAACCCCCTAGTTTCGCTGGGTGAAGGTGATGACGAAACATGACTATGTTTCGTCGAGTTCGGTTTGCAATGGAGGGTCCAAAGTTCATGCACTTTCATTAAATAACTACACAATATCATAACATCTCAATCATACACTAAACATGAACGAGTTATAATGAAACAAGTTACATTAATCATATACTGAACACTTTGCGAAATGAATAGCGTGTCGAGTAAGGGCCTTGAAAACTCGGGTTGCCACATTCTACACTAACCACAAATTCCCCCTGGATATGATACCATACTTACGCTATATACGTAGTTTAGTTAGGTTTTTTATTGACTCTAATGACAGTTATCACCAACATACGTGCCTCGTTTAGTAAGAACTAACTTGTCACTTTCAAAAACTAAAGGAAAACCAAACCTATTAAGCAACCATCCCGAGAGTAGGCTCTTGCGTAAGTCTGGAACGTACAACACGTTGCTTAGAGTGAGCTCCTTCCCCGAAGTCCACTTCAAAATCACCGTGCCTACACCCTTGATGTCCACGATGGCTGCATTTCCTATGTACATCTTCTCATCTCCCACAAGCTCCCTGAAGGTGGTAAAGAGGCTCCTGTCTGGGCAAACATAACGGGTCACGCCCGTATCAACCCACCATCCTTTTGGATTGTTGGTCACAGTATTGATCTCATCCATCATTGCGGTTTTGTGGGAAATCATTGCCACCAAAGGCATTCCGTCTTCATCCACCATGTGCGCGCGCTCAAGCTTTGGTTTCTTGCATTGGTTACGCGATGCCCCGGCTCATCACAGTTGTAACAAGTCCCTTGAAACGCTTGAGGCTTCTTTTTCACAACCCCTTTCTTTGGTCCAAGTTTGCTAGCCTTTGCTTTCTCTTTGTCCTTCTTCCCCTTACCCTTTTTGCCCTTAGAGGATTGCTCATGTTCAACCATATTTGCGCTAGCAGTAGTTTACGCAAGGCTGCCTTTTTGGGCCACCCTATTGTCCTCTTCAATCCAAAGATGAACAATAAGATCCTCTATAGTCATCTCCTTTTGTTTGTGTTTAAGATAATTCTTAAAATCCACCCAACTAGGAGGTAACTTTTCAATAATCGTTGCGACTTGAAATGTCTCGCTAAGTGTCATGCCTTCCACGAGGATGTCATGTAGTATAATTTGCAATTCTTGGACTTGATTCATAATGGTTTTAGAATCAACCATTTTGTATTCCAAGAAACGGGCTACCACAAATTTCTTTATGCCAGCATCCTCCGTTTTGTACTGTTTGTCCAAGGCATCCCATAAATCTTTGGAAGTCTTGACAATGTAGTACACATTATAAAATGCATCTGACAGGCCGTTTAACACATAGCCTCGACATATGAAATCCGAATGCTTCCAAGCATCTACCGCGCACTAAGCCTGGGTGTCGGTCTCCCCTTCCGCAAGTTGGGGAGCGGTTTCAGTCAAGAACCTCGCAAGGTTCATGGTGGTCAAGTAGAAGAATATCTTCTGCTGCCACCGTTTGAAGTGTAAACCCGAGAACTTCTCGGGTCTTTCAACGTGATTGGCCACGGTGGACGCTCCCACAGTGTTGGCGTTCAAGGGGGTTCTGGTCACGACATTCATATTGTTGTTGATGTTAGCGTTTTCAGTCGACACTCTGAAAATTAAAATTTCCAAGTTTAGTTCAAAAGTTAATAAACTATTAATTTTAATTTCTAACGTCAAGTGGGGTACACCTCCGAGGTTTTGCACGCTGATAACAATCAAAGACAACCCGCGGGTTAGGTCTAGTGCAAATAACCAAGGGGTTTCTTAGTTAGATTTACTACAAATTTTCTGTTCGGCTTCTAAGTCCAACTTTGAAGACCAAACCAGAATTTTTTTTTATAATTATAAGAACAGACTTACTGTTTGGCTTCTAAGTCCAACTTTGAAGACCAAGACAGAAAGTTTATAACAATTTTTAGGACATAACTGAAAGTAACCAGAAAACTGTTTTCAACCAAAGTCGCTCCTCTGAAGATGAAAACAGAAATAAAATCTGTTTTAAAACACAAACTGTGTGAAACAAAACTGGTTTGAATCACAAACAGAATGGTTTTGAATACACGAACGGTGTTTTAAAAATTTGTTTTAAGATTGTAGGAACCGTTCGCGTAACTAAATAAAATAAAACAATTTTTATTCAATGATTACAATACACAAATAAAGAAAGCTGAAAAACTATAGTACTTTTACAACTGAAATAGATGAAACAGAAAGAAACAATGGCCGAGGGTTGTGTTTAACATAGGCCCCTTAAAAAAATTCCGAGTCTCCCAGGAGAACTCATTTTGTTTCCCATGGTACAATAGCCGAAGCAGTGTGTACTGCCGGAGCTAGCACGAGGACCCGAAGTCTACCTTGAAAGAAGTATGAAGAAGATTAGAATTGTATGGAGAACAGATTGCATAACTTTATGTTGTTGTTGGCGTCTTCTGCAGCGGAAGAGATTTTGTATTTATACAGCATCTGAGCTGAAACAGCCAAAATGAATTAAAGGAGAGAATTAAATTGCATTGAATGTCTTCAGCGCACTTTAATTCGTCATTTAATTCTCAGTCAAGACCATTGACTCGTCCGTTTCAAATGCTGAAATGAAACTACTATGTCATTAATGTCGGGAAGCTTCTGTGTGCGCGCACGCAAGATAACTTGTGCGCGCGCCATGCACGCGCAGGTCTGCACACTCATGCGCACGTGTGCGCCACTTTGGCTCACATTCATGCGCGAGCAGGGCCCTTGCGCGTGCGCTGGTTTGGCTCACTTACATGCGCGCATGCATTAGACACCAATGAACCTATACGAACACGCAAGACAGTCGCGCCATCAAAGCGCCAAATGTCACACCCCCAAAAATCCACACGCGGAGTATCACCGCTTGGAGGCGTGACTGACCAGGATCAAGCCACCAATCATATTGAACATTGTAAGTAATAAATAAAGTTCAACCCATCAATACAAAAGGTGTTCAAATCAAAACATAGTTAAGTGTTTAGCGGAAGCATAAATGTGAAAACCCAAACATAAGTATTAAGTTTGAAATGTTTTAATGTTTTTAACATGGCATCCACCGTCCATGTCCCACAACGACCGCGCCTCCCTGTGCAAGCTCCATGAGTAACTAACGTCCTGCAAGGCATGTAACAGAGAGTTAACAACGTAGTTGAGCGAGTTCACAGTTGATTGTTCAGTTAATGAGTTCGTTTCAGAAATTGTAAGTTCTTTTCATAACCATGCGTTACCCAGTACCCTTGTTCCCAAACCTTTACAATGATAAGTGGGGGCTTCCCATGTTGTATGTACTAGACTAGTTGTATCTATAGGTGTCCTTCCCAATCCGAGGACAATAGTAAGTATGAGTTTACGTAGGTTTTACGTAAGTGCCCTTCCCTATCCGAGGACAGTAGTACGTATCGAGCACGTAGGTTTAGCGCTGGTGCCCTTCCCAAACCGAGGACAGTAGTACGTAGGTTTTACATAGGTTCTAACACTGGTGTCCTTCCCAATCCGAGGACAATGGTACGTAGGTTTTACGTAGGTTTTAACACTGGCGTCCTTCCCAAACCGAGGACGGTGATAAGTAGTCTAGTAGTGATGAAAGTACGGGTAGTCATTCAATCCCATTCCCAAACCCACCGGGAATCCCATGCCTTGAAAAGAGTGTGAACTCACCTTGGTTTGCTCGGTTTGATTAACTACTTGTTCCAGTTAATCAGTTCGGGCCTATGGTATGCACATTTACATAATCAGTTTATATTCACGAAGTTCACGTTTAAGTGCAATCACAGTGGGTATTGACTCAGTGATCACCAAATAACACAAAGCACGCAATCTAGCTCATGCAAGTCATGTCTATCATTTAACAACAGTTAGCTAACCCAGTTAACCCTTAACAGACTTAACTGAGTTCACTGTGCAGTTTAACCCCTTGACAAAACATACTTGTTTCATCGTGTAACCCTTCGACGAAACCCATCCCTTTCGTCGTGATCATCTTCGGCGAAACACCCTCCGTTTCTTCATATTTACTCTCGGCGAAACACCCCTTGTTTCGCCATGATTTGCATTTCGTCTACAAGGTCAGTTACGTCGTGTAACTGATGATTACCCAGAAACCCTAACCATTATCCACAGCCGTTACACACTATCAGCGATCATCATCATACGTCAATTCATACAGTCATACAGCAATCATCGTTACCATTTATTATACCAATCATGATATAAACATGTGTTAACCTTAGGCAATCTAGCATATGTGTTAGCCATTACATGAGAGCACATTCACAGATTCATCAATATCAACATCCTATTCTGATCATCAACAACAAGCAATCCGATCTCGACACACGAAATTGTGACCGATAAACTAGATTCTATTATAGACAATTCATCATCTAAACATGAACATAACATTACTTAGCATCAATCCCTAACGATTTCGATTAACAGTTAATAATTTTAAGCAAAAATCATGCAAGGGTTTAAACACTAACCATGATGAACAGAAGGAATGATTTGATCGATTATAGATGGCTCCGAGGGCACACAGTCGCCGTTAATAGGGAGAGAGAGAGTTCTAGGGTTTCTAAACTGCCAACAACGTGACGAATGAAGCACAATACCCAATAAGTACCCGCGTAACGTACTGGGCCCTTACTGGGCTTCGGCGAATCATTGGGCCGGCGAAACACTTGTTTCGACGGGGTGCCTGTGACGAAACAAACTCTGTTTCGTCGGTGTGGGTTATGGCGAAACTCTTGTGTTTCGTCGGACCTCTTCAAGGTTTAAGTAGTTTAAGTTTTTCAAACAGGATACATGATAAACACCTTAATCACATTACATAGATAACATATCTAATGACGTGGGTAGCCCAAGACTAAAATAAAATGACTAAATATGCAAATACACGCTATTACCCAGGGGTCAAAAGCCTTCAACCCCAAAAGGGGAAACCCTCCACTGCAAGCAGGATTACTAGTCTAATACATGCTACTTTGGGAGATGTCTTCCCTTATAAAATGACACTTCATTTACTTCAGAAGACATCCCTGATCAGCTCAGATTCTCTAATCTCTGGTCATTCGTGTGGAGTACTTGGTTACATAGAAGTCACTCCTTTTCACATCCACCACACACATTCCATTTGCTCTCACTTCTAAATCTGAGTACATCTCAGAGAAGGAATCTTCAGCAAATAACAACTACAAACTAGTAAACCTCCTTCCATGTCTTGCAAACGTGGGGGGACCCCACGACCTGCGTTAGGCAAGGTTGAACCCTTCAACCTTTTTGCCTAACCAACTCAGCTACTACCTTTGGTCTCGTGTTTGTTGCATCAACAAGTTGGCGCCCACCGTGGGGCTACGCCGCTATTTCTTCTCAAAAAAGACCTAGTAGTGTAGCTCTCTTCACTTATATAGTCACCATGTCTGAAAGTGGATCCCCGGAAGAAGTAAATCAGATTCCCAACACTTCCACCCCAGGTAG
This sequence comes from Helianthus annuus, assembly GCF_002127325.2. Classification (NCBI taxonomy): domain Eukaryota; kingdom Viridiplantae; phylum Streptophyta; class Magnoliopsida; order Asterales; family Asteraceae; genus Helianthus; species Helianthus annuus. Next base: position 98,734,167 of record NC_035439.2, on the reverse strand, counting down.
TAGCCAAGCTCACATGGCTATACCAGCATCTTTCTCAACTCCGGGGAGCACACCCGAGTTCCTCACCTTCAACACGCCAACTCCGTCCAGATCCGGGGTTCCATCACCCAACGTTGGTGTCTCCGACACCCCAGCACGTGTTGAACTTACCCCCGAGGGGGTTGCAAATAATTTCCTTGAGTTAAGGTCACTTCTCAACCAGCATGTGAGTAAAGAAAGAGAAAAAGGTATAAGGATTCGTTTAGACTATGACGAACCCGAACCAACACTGTCTCCCGGACCACCCCTACCTCCTTTTATCACAAGAAGTGAGGCTGGTCCCAGCAACCCTCCAAACCCTCATCCTTATCTGTCCACTATGACAAACCCTACGGTGCATCCTATCTTCTCTTCCCAACCGATTACTAGTGGTGCTCCTTTGGGACACGAGCTAACACTTGACCAGCTCCTACAGTCCCCAGTAACAAGCTATCCAGCTTCTGTAACAACCAAATGGGAGCAAGCTCTGTCCGTGCTCCCTTTAGCACGAAGTGCTGTTATGAGCACCCCTCTCGGAATAAACTGCTCGGTTGGTCTAGGAAGCCTTCAAGGCTTCAACCTCATACCCAATATGATGACCCAGATGATGGCCAACTTCCCGTGGCAACACTTCATTAATCAAGTGTTAGCCACTCAGGGGAATCACGACAAAGGCAACAATATAGATGCAAGGGCTGAAGAGGACTTGGCTAAACCTTATATGCCAAGTAACCTTTCATGCTTCTCAAGGCAGATAGCCGATTATGATTTCCAATCAAAGATCAAGATGCCATCCCACATCAGAACGTATGATGGGACTGAGGATCCTGAGGACCATCTCCCGATCTTCACTGGTGCAGCCAGAATAGAGAAATGGTCAAACGCTGAATGTTGCCTAATGTTCATGCAAACTCTTGTTGGATCCGCCAGAATCTGGTTCAACGACCTACCTGCTCAAAGCATTCGAAGCTTTGACGACCTAAGCAAGGGTTTTCTGGCAAACTTCTCCCAACAAAGGCGATATGTCAAAGACGCGACAGTGATCTTCCAGATAAAACAACGTGATGATGAAAGTCTTCGAGCGTTCATTGAACGATACAAAAAGGAAGGTCTGACTTATGTAGGGGCAGACGAGAAAATGAGAGTGGCTGGTTTTATGAATGCTATAACCTCTAAATACCTCACAAGAGATTTCAACAAGTCTCTGCCCAAAACCCTGGAAGAGGCCCTTGAAAGGGCCGAAGCTCACATTCGAGGAGAGGAGGCTGTAGACATTAAGGAACAAAGGAAAAGAGGATCCGGCTGGCGAAGCAATAGCCCAGCTAGAAAGAGGGGAAACTTCAACTCCTATGACAGGCGGCCAAAGGGTTCAAACCCTCGAAGGTCTGAAAGTCGGAACCCTTCAAGCAGAGAAAAAGGCATAAGTTTCACACCCCTCACAAAGACCCCTCAGGAAATTCTTGCAACAGAAGAAGTTAAACAAAACTTTCGGCCTCCCAGGCCTCTCCCCAAAAGCAGAAAAAACGAGAACTCCACCCAATACTGTGAGTTCCACGAAGAAAAAGGTCACCACACCCATGATTGCTTCCAACTCAAGAAAAGAATAGAAGAGGCTGTCAAGTCCGGGGAACTCGCTCATTTGGTAAAAGGAGTCCGGGACAAAATGGCTGAAGGAAAGGGTAAGGAAGTCAATATGGTGAGTTTTGATGGAAGGGTTCCTCATAAAAGACAGCGGTTGGAAGCTTGGGAGCTTCAGTGTGTCTGCTTCCCCCTACGGAGAAGGACCCACTTTCCAGTCCTCTCGTGGTAGAAGCCACCGTGGGAACGCTGCAAACATGTAAGGCATACATAGATACTGGGGCAGCCACTGAAATCATGTTCGAAAAGTTCTTCAACCGTTTAAGCAATGAAGAACGTTCAAGGCTTCAACCTTCTGGAACCTCTATAAAAGGTATCGCTGACATACCCCTCAAGCCTTTAGGGCAGCTAACCCTTGATGTTCATTTCAGCGAAGGATTAAAAGAAAGAACCCAATCATTAACCTTTGTGGTTATCAACATCCCCTCAAGCTATGACGTAATCATCGGGAGACCCGGACAGTGTGCATTTTACATGGCAGTGTCTGTTGGCCATGGCACGGTTAAATTCCCTACCGAAAGGGGCATAACAACCCTTCAACCCTCGCAGGAAGCTTACATGATTGAGGGTGAAAACTCAAACAGCGAAGAAGACAGGCAAAGGTTGGTCATAAACCCTAAATACCCTGAACAACGGATAAGGGTTAACCCAAACCTTTCTCAGGAGACCCTTTCATACCTTGAAAAGCTGCTAACACATTACAGCGATGTATTCGCTTGGTGTCCAGAGGATATGACCGGGATCCCTCGGAACATTGCCGAGCACGAATTAAGAATACCACCGGATGTCAAGCCGGTGGTCCAAAAGAAAAGAAGCCTGGCACCCGAGAGAAGTCTGGCAGCCTGCCAAGAGGTTGAAAAGCTTGTGTCGGCCGGTATTCTCCGAGAAGTCAAGTACCAATCATGGGTTGCAAACCCGGTTATGGTCAAGAAACCTGACAACTCTTGGAGAATGTGCATAGATTTCAAAGATCTTAACAAAGCTTGTCCTAAAGATTGTTACCCACTACTGGAAATTGATCTCAAGGTCGATTCCCTCACATGATACTCGTTTAAATGCTTTCTTGATGCATACAAAGGCTATCACCAAATCCTCATGAAGAAAGAGGATGAGGAAAAAACAGCCTTTCACACGGACAAAGGGATCTTTTGTTATCAAAAGATGCCTTTTGGCCTCAAAAATGCAGGAGCTACCTATCAACGGCTCGTCGACAAGGCCTTCGAAAGCCAAATTGGCAAAAACATGGAGGCATACGTTGACGACTTGGTGATTAAAAGCAAGACGGAACATAAAATGCTTGACGATATTCAAGAAACTTTCAAGAACCTCAGAAAGGTTAACATGAAGCTTAATCCGGAAAAATGCTCATTTGGATTCGAGGAGGGAAAATTCTTAGGTCACATTGTTGGAAAGCAAAGCATCAAAGCCAACCCTAACAAAGTGAAAGCCGTCCTCGAAGCTAAACCACCAAGAACCAAGAAGGAGGTTGAAAGCTTAAATGGGAAGCTTGCAGCCTTGAAGCGTTTTACCTCAAAATTGGCCGAAAGATCTCTACCCTTCTACAAAACGCTCAAGAACTGTTCAGACAAGAAGGATTTCAAATGGACTGATGAAGCTGAAGAAGCTTTCAACCAAATGAAGCAACATTTAGCTTCCCTACCAGATATTGCAGCACCAGAAACTGGGGAGTTAATATCGGTGTACCTCTCAATCGCTGACGAGGCCATTAGTGCAGTCCTCACCATTGAGCGAGACAAGGCCTAGGTACCCGTTTATTTTTTCAGCAAAACTCTAAAATTAGCTGAAACAAAATATCCTCCCCTTGAAAAACTCGCCCTAGCCCTAGTTCAAACAGGTAGAAGGCTTCGAAGGTATTTCCAAGCACACCCCATACAAGTGGTCACTGACCAACCTATTAAGAGTGTGCTTGAAAAACCTAAAAACTCGGGGCGATTAGCCAAATGGGCCATAGAACTGGGTGAGCATAACATCACCTATGTCCCGAGAAAAGCTATCAAGGCACAAGTCTTAGCCGATTTCATTGTGGAAGTCCCAAACCAGACAATCACTGAAGTGAATGCTACCACTACTGAACCCTCCAATCCTGAAGCCTGGAAGCTTTTTACTGATGGGGCTTCAAGCGTTGAAGGGTCAGGAGCTGGGCTAATTTTAATCAACCCAGAAGGGCTGGAATTCACATATGCTCTCCGTTTTAATTTTCAGACCACCAATAACGAAGCTGAATACGAGGCACTAATAGCTGGCTTAAGGCTAGCTAAAGAGATGAAAATCGAAAAGCTTGAAGTGTTCACAGACTCGTTGCTGGTTTCAGGCCAAGTGAATGATAGCTACATAGCTAAGGAACCAAACATGAAAAAATACAAAGAAAAATCCAAGGAACTGATGAGTACCTTCAAGTCATGCAACATCAAACAGATCCCCAGATCTCAAAACAAAAAGGATGATGCCCTAAGCAAGCTTGCATCTCTCACTTTTGCCCACCTTACCAAGAAGGTACTGGTAGAAGTATTGAAGACCCCATCGATCGATGAATTGGAAATCCAAGACGTAGTTACTGAAGAAGATCCAAACTGGATGACTCCCATCAAAAAGTTCCTTAAAAGCGGTGAATTGCCAAATGATCAAGCAGAAGCTAAAAAGGTTGAAATCAAGGCAAGGCAGTACGAGCTACAGGGAGAAACCCTTTATAAAAGGAGTTACCTTGCTCCCTTGTTAAGATGTGTCGGTCCGGAACAAAGCAAGTACTTGATCAAAGAAATTCATGAAGGTGTGTGCGGAGCTCACTTTGGAGCTAGGTCGGTGGTTGCAAAGCTCATGAACCTCGGATATTTCTGGCCATCAATGCACCGTGATACAACCGAAGAATTGAAGAAATGTGATGCTTGTCAAATTCATGCACCAATTCCAAGAAGTCCCAAGCATGACTTAGTCCCAATAACCTCGGCATGGCCATTCCACAAGTGGGGAATGGACATTGTTGGTCCATTTCCCCTAAGCAAAGGGGGAGTAAAATTCTTACTGGTGGCAGTAGATTACTTCACCAAATGGCTGGAAGTCAAACCACTTGCTAAAATCACGGGAAAACAAGTCATTGACTTTGTTTGGGAAAACATCATTTGCCGTTATGGGCTGCCGGGAGTACTTGTCACCGACAACGGAAGACAATTTGCTGAGAAGCCTTTCAGCACTTGGTGCAAGGAATATAAAATCGATCAGGTCTTTAGCTCAGTGGCTTATCCGCAATCAAACGGTCAGGTGGAAAGAACAAATAGAAGCATAGTGGAAGGCATCAAGACAAGATTGGGAAGATACGAAAACAACTGGCTTGAAGAATTGCCTAGTGTTCTATGGGCAATTAGAACAACCGAAAAAACAAGCCATAAGAAAACGCCCTATAGCCTGGTATTCGGATCCGAAGCTGTGATCCCCGCTGAGATAGGAGTTGTAACCCAAAGAATTGTCATCATGAATCCCGAAACAAACCAAAAAGAGATCATGTTGAACTTAAAACTCCTAGAGGAAGCAAGAGATCAAGTCGCAATTCAAGAGGCCAAATACAAGCAACAAATGGAAGCTTATTACAACAAAAAAGTCAAGAACGGACGTTTCAAGCCAGGGGACCTGGTCCTCAGAAACAATGAATCCAGCAAGAAAGAAAATCAAGGAAAGCAGGCCCAAAATGGGAAGGCCCATACACCATCCTTGAAGCACACAAAGGAGGATCCTACAAGCTGGCTGACTCAGAAGGCAAAAAGCTTCCAAGGCATTGGAACGGCAAAACCTTAAAAAGGTTCTATGTTTAAACAAGAAAGCTTGGTTTGTATCAAAGTGTATTCAAAGCAAAATTATGAACATCTTTTGTAAAAAGCAAGTATTGCTGAAATGAATGAAGTTGCTTTATCAAACTTGTCATTCTATCCTGAAATCAGGTTGAGAACCTAGCAAAAAACTCCATGGCAAGGGCCATGTAAGGGGATGAGCTCCCAGGCCACATCGCTCAATAGGTTCAAGAGTTGAATGAACCTATATAAGGGGTGAGTTCCTAAATCAATACAACTCCATGAGACTTATTAAGCCAAAGCAAAATTGTCTCATAGACGGGTGTGAACAGCCTACACCAAATGTTCCCTAAGCCTTCAAAATATCATCAACAAAAAGGTTTAAAATATTCAAGTAAAAACCAAGGAAATAATAAAAAGGATAGGTGCTAGATCTTCTTATTAAAAATACCAAGGCTAAGTGTCTGCAGCACTGAACCCTTCTAGGTATGACAAACATAAGAACAGCACACACTGGACAAAGACAAAGTTGCAAAAAGACAAAGAGAATCTGAAAAACACTTGGACAAAAAACAAAAAGATACAAACCAAGTCACGCCACAAGTCTAAGAAGCCTTCAAGGCTTCAAGCCACTCAAGCAACAACTCGAAACCTTAAAGGCTTCAACATACTAACAGACAGCCAAAAGGCTTGAAAGGTTAAAGCCAAACAGATTGCCTTAACAAAAACAGACATAAGTCTAGAAACATAAGATAAATAAAGTCAAGATACCATACCATATAAAAGAAATCCCTAAAGGACTTCCAAGCATAAGTTAAAGCAAGTCCTAGTAACTTGCAAACCTAATAATTGTTCAAATGGCAACACAGGCCTTCAACACAACCAACAGGAACCTTAAGGGTCCCTGAAAACCTAATATTATTTTAAGAGTTACAAAACATAAATTGTTTTTAGTGCTAAGAAAGCTACGAATTAAGAGTCAACAGACTTAGAAACCCCGGAACCTTCGCCCTTGGTCTTCTTCGTTTTCTTCAGCTTCTTAGTCTTTAAACCTTCATCACCACCCACCGCTGAAGCCTCCAAGCTTGCATCCTTAGGAACATCCGTCTGACCGGAAAGGGTATCATCACTATCCCCCGAATAGGATCTCTTCCTTGAAAGAGAACCCAAAATTTCGGCACAAACTTTTTCATTTAAGCCCTCCGGTTTCAAGTCCTGCAACACAGTAAGAGGCTTACCAAAACAACCAGAAACCTGATGGATGTAAGGATAGGTCAGTTTCTCCATTTGCTCAACGGAGCCTTTAAAAACATCAGAAGCCTCGGGACGAAATAGAGGTGACTTCTCCAAAGGATGACCGGATTCATGAAGCTTGTAACCAGCAATAAGGCCTTGGTGTTTCCCCAGGTTGAGAAGCTTAGTATAAACATCACCAAGGGCAGAATTGAACTCCTTGGAATGTAAAAGATATGTAACAACCTGCTGGAAACCATGCTCAATTAACCACTGATTGTCAGCGGTAGCACGAGCAACTGAAGCCTTCAACCCCTCTTTCTCCTCGCGAAAAGCTTGTTGCTGAACAGCCAAAGTCTCCCGGTCAGCTTTTAACTTCAATAAGTTAGCCTCAAAACTTTTTTTCAAATCACCCATCTCAATCTCATGCATACTCTTTAAGTCACTAACCTCCTTCTGCCATGCTGCTTCTTTCTCGGCAAAACCAACTATCTCCTTTTTCATCAAGGCCATGGAGGATTTCATCTTATCCTTCTTCTTGGAAAATTCCTCATACTCCTGCATCCTTTGACGAAAACGAGCAATACCTTGAGGAAGCATAGCAGCAAGGTTGCAAGTACTCAAAACCATCCGGGACAACATCAAGTCATCATCCATCCCAGCAATGGTCTTGTACACAGAAGGAGGAGCAAGGTGACTAAGAGCATCCTCACAAACAGCAGCATCTTTGAAGGTGTCGTCATTCTTCACTAACCAAGCAGGCACATAAGTCCCTTCAGGATCCAACCCTTCAACGTCCCTGCTTGAAGACTCCTGAACAGGGGTAGCAACAACCTTCTTGCCTAGAACCTTTTTACCATGAACAACTAATTCCTTATCAACACCTGCTTCACCACCTTGATCTTTCGAAACTTCAATATCATCACTCAAGACCACTGGTTCAGTAGAAGTGGACTGAGAACCAGCTTTCAACAAACGACGAGAAGACCGACGGGTTGAAGACTTGGGAGCGTGGGACTTAGAAAAACCCTTGACATTGGCAACACTAGAATAACATGTGCCCTCAAACCTTTGCTCAGCAGTCCTAACCACAACATTCTCGCCAGGAACAGACGGAGCATCCTCAAACACAACATCAGAAGTATCATCACTTCTGATAAAATCCAAAGCAGACATGACTACAAAAAAACAAAACAAAAACAAATAAGTCTACTATCAAGAGAAATGCAAAAAAGGCAAAAAGGGAAAATGCATACCCACGCCATTTCTCATTAGTACCGGATCCTGATCGGCTTTCCCCCAAATGTTACTAACCCCTAAAAGAACTAATAAATGTTCAGAGAAGGGACGAACCCTCGAAGGGCACCCCCGAATGGCTGTAAGAAAAGCATCATTCAATTCAGATTCAGAGGGCTCCGGATCATTGAGAACAGCATCCGGATGCCTCCACACCATCTTGAAAGGAAGAATAGACTCGGAAACCCAGAAAAAGCGATCCTTCCAAGTCCCAAGTGTTGTAACCATGGACGAGATAAGGCAAGTATCAACCTTTGATGTTTCAAAGGTGAACCAGTCGCCATTCTTGGCCAAACGGAAAAACCGCCGAAAAAGCAACAAGGAAGGATCATATCCAAGAGCACGACACAAAACCTCAAAATGCGAAACCCTAGCCATCCCCTTCGGATGAACTTGCCCAAAAGAAACCCGATAATACTCCAACAAGTTCAAAACAAAAAACGAAAAGGGATAACGAAGATTCGACCATTGAAAATGACGACAGTAAAGAGCAATCGAACCAGGGTTCGGTTTATCAACAGGAACATCACAAGCAGGAGCAGTCGGGTTAAATTTTCTATCAATACCATATTCCATACAAAATAAATCTACCTCCTCTTGTGTTAACCGAGAAAATGATTTTGCTAAGTCCTTACGAACACCCGTTTTTTGAAAAAAAAAGAAAGAAAATGAAGAATACAAGGTGTAAAGGAAACCGAAACTAACCTTAGAGAAGGAAGGTAAATGGCATAAACTTGGAAAAATTATGAATAAAATGGAGAGGATTTGCAATTATAAAATAAATATGAACCTACAATAGGGGTAATAAGGGCAAATAATAACTTCTGCAAAACCGCCACCCTATCAACTACCATACATCAATCAAATCAACTGTCAGCCATTTAAAATTCAAATTCAAATATTATCTGCCTTCAGCCTTTCAAGCCATCAAGCAACGAACCCTTGAAACCTTCAGGCAATACAATACATGCATAAAAGTCAGAAGTCTTTGAGCTCATTACCCAAAAACCTCTGACTTGGGGGGCTGATGACGTGGGTAGCCCAAGACTAAAATAAAATGACTATTGCAAATGCTCAAACGGTTAAACGGTTCAATGGTTAAAAGCTGTGAGATGGGAAAAGCGAGGCGGAAACAGTGGCCAGTCACATCCGGAGATCGCTTCACCAACCCATAGCCGCAAAAGCAAAGCAGGTCTGCACAATACACGCTATTACCCAGGGGTCAAAAGCCTTCAACCCCAAAAGGGGAAACCCTCCACTGCAAGTAGGATTACTAGTCTAATACATGCTACTTTGGGAGATGTCTTCCCTTATAAAATGACACTTCATTTACTTCAGAAGACATCCCTGATCAGCTCAGATTCTCTAATCTCTAGTCATTCGTGTGGAGTACTTGCTTACATACAAGTCACTCCTTTTCACATCCACCACACACATTCCATTTGCTCTCACTTCTGAATCTGAGTACATCTCAGAGAAGGAATCTTCAGCAAATAACAACTACAAACTAGTAAACCTCCTTCCACGTCTTGCAAACGTGGGGGGACCCCGCGACCTGCGTTAGGCAAGGTTGAACCCTTCAACCTTTTTGCCTAACTAACTCAGCTACTACCTTTGGTCTCGTGTTTGTTGCATCAACAATATCAAACAAGCATCACAACATATAATCCAGTGTACAGTTACAAGGCAAACAAATCGTGTAAACAAACAACGTAAACAGTTAACGTGCAGTAAATGCGAAGATGGAAATCTTGGAAACTCGAGTTGTCACACCAAAGTGCGCCATCAAAGCGCCACATTGCGCCCATCGCACACACCACGCATGCGCGCGTGTGCGAGTGCGAGTTAGGGTGCTCCGAACCCATTGCGAGTACAATTACTGTGTGCTTCCATGAAACAATAAGGATGGAGTGTTCACACTTAAATACCCATTTAAGTTTCATCTCTCCTCCTATGTGGGACAAGGTGCCACTTTTCCAATTTTTCAGCATTCAATGTTTCAAACACCAAACTTTGAGCATCGATATCTCATTCATCTTAGCTCCTTCTTGGACGTGGGTTAGTTCGTTGCGAAGCTCTTCGGTCGCAGCCCCCGACCCCTACCCCAGGAGCGGGAGCCGCGAGGGTCCAGATAAGTGCTATTGGTGTTTATTAATTTAACAGCGGAATACATCAGGGCCGTAGTTAGGAAATATTTTTATCAGAGTAAAACACCAAACTTTTTATAATAATAAATTGTTGGGATAAAATTCATGTTCATTTGATAATACATTTGTAGGGATAAACTCTAATTATTGAAAACAAAAACTCTTTTTTATTTAGGTAACTTTTATAGCCACTTTTCCAAGCCTTCAGTGCTCTCCAGCTGGCTTCTATTGGCTTTCACATTATGTTACCTGAAACGCGTTTTAAAAAGATTTTATCAGCAAGAAATACTAGCGAGTGCATCCAAGTTTAATCAAAACAATTTTACAACTTTACAGAATTGAGGCATCCGCAATTACATTTGTTTACATCTACTCAATTACTCATTCAGTGTCAACACTTGACCTGTGGGTTATATTACTCATTGGCTACCTCATTGTCCAATGGTAACGTCTTTCACATTTTGTATACAAAACCCCAACATACCGGCAGTAATTGTAGAATCACAAATACTCAATTACTGTTAAGTGTAATTTAAAACATTTGAGGTTTTGGTAAAACATTTTGACTCGCAGAAATATATTTGCAAAAAGGTGACAAAAAGAAGATGTACTCACATTGTAGATTTAGGTGATACTACTATAGCTTCATGGTGTTTCTCCTGGTTATTATCTATTAAAATTAAACAATGCACATGTGTTAGTAAAATAACCCAAATCACATTAACCGTACAACTCGAGAAAGAACTCCAATGACTAAGTTAGGCAGAGCCTTGACATGCATTACGGAGCCCTAGATTAATCGGATGTAACACGAGACAGAATTCTAAAGACTGAGTCGGCCAGAGCCGACATGCGTTACTGATGTGCTGAAAATGGGTCAAATAAAACTAACTAAATTACCCTAATTCTAGACTCTCTAAGCTTTAAATTTATAAACTAAGACTCGACCTAAACCCTAAACACACAATCGGCAAGTGAACCGATCGAATGTAGTAAAGCTAAAGTAAGTCCGAGTATCGAACCCACAAGACTCTATTGACTACGCTACGACTCTATCTAGACTCGGACTGACACGACATACTAAATTGTTTATTAATTTGGGGGGGGGGTTTCTAAAAATCCTAAATAAAATAATAAAATACTACTAGCAAGCAAGACACGAACACAAGCAAAGGGTCTGATCAGTGAGAATGAAGACTACCTAGGCTAGACGCAGGCTAAACTCGGAATGGATTCCTAAATGATAATGATGTGGTGTGAAACCGGGATCTTGAAATTCTCACCTCTAGGGAAATCTAAGGACCCCTAATCCCTCTCAAGAGCACACTAAGATTCCCTAGAGGTTGTTAAATTACCGGTTTTCTAGATTTCTTGTCCGTCCTCTAGTTTCTTGAAAGTGCTTATGTAAGACGCTCTACTTTGCCGCGCGAACGTCTAAAGCAACTATGGGTTTAAACTTGGCTTGTTAGACAATGGGTGGTTAATTCCTTTTAACTACTCCTAGACCTACCAATATCCTCGAGCCTTTCCGCGACGAGTCTAGCAGCACACTTGATTTTAATTAATTACCGAATATTGTTCCTAAAGTTACTAGTGCACTTTTCACCCTAGAGAATTAATGACCTATTTTGTGATATAGACACTCACCTAAGTCAAAAAACCCTAATTCAACTCTATTCCGTGATAAAGACCGTCACCAAGAATTGAATGGAACAAAGAAACGATAAATAAGAAATCACAAGCATACAAACGCACCAAGACAAACTATCATAGTGTTTACAATGCAAGAAAAATCACAACCACATCAATAATCATATAAAAATCCAATCTTTGTCATGCCATAGTCATCACCTAGGTAGTTTGTGGTTTTTAGCCGAGAAACATAGTCAAAAACAATATCAATAACATAGTATCAACTGAATTCATCGATAACAAAGTCTAAACAAACAAAGAATGCAAGAAATAGGTATGTAGAACCCGAATCTTCACTCCCGAATGCTCAAGAATGCTTTCCCGATGATTCCACGCTTCCGGTATGCTTCCGACACGATCACAGCCCTCAATCAGCAGCCAAAACCGCCCCAAAGTTGCCCTCGTTCGTCTCTTCTCCGCTGTGTACGCGTATATCTTCATATATAACCACAAACCCTAACTTGCCATGCAATCCTCATAATTCTGCCGACACAGTCTCTTTAGGCGGCCCGCGTGAAGTACTGGCTTGATCTTAAGCGGGTCGCCTAGGGTTTAAACTTCTGATTCGCTTTACAAATCTCTCGCGGCCCGCCTAGTGTTTCTGTCCAAGTTAACGCGGGGCGCGAGAGTGTGTTGTTCCTTTGATTTCTCCTTTAAGTCAATGCGGGGCGCGTGACATTGACTGTTAAGTCAACGCGGCCCGCCTGGAAGCTCCAGAACTGCAAATTTTCTTCGTTTCAGCTCCCGACTTCCTCGGTTTCCGTGCCAGCCTTCCGCCATTCCAGATTTCTGCTCGTTTTCGCTCCTTTTGGCTGTAAAGACCTGGAAACACAAATAAATCAATAGTATGTACATTCTAAACTAAATCGACACTAAAACTAACTAACTAACGACTAAAACCGACGCGAATACCGATGTTTTTTGCAATACATCAAATATCCCCACACTTATCTTTTTTTCGTCCTCGAAAAAGAATAATGCAAACGGAATCATAGTCAAGATAGTCGATCAGGACAAAAGCTTAGATTATTTTATTAAATCGATACTCATGTTAGCCGCGATTGCAAGTATAATGATCCTCTTAAACCCAACCCGGTTTCAAGCCCTTATCATGCAATTTAGGTTCAAGTTCGGTCAATCCACCTAGGGTCTCACGCTACGAATTGCAAGTCCACCTACTCCCCCCTCAAGCTTATAGGACAAAAGGAACCACCATTGGGTTATTTCCCAACCGCCTTATACCAAGATCAAGAGAGTTTAAAATCAAATCTATTTTTCCATTTTTTTTCATTTTCATTTTTTTTTCATTTACGAGCGTAGACGTTGCTTTCCCTAATCCTAGAGGTATTCCGGCTGTAGAGTCGCTATCCCCAACCACAGATTACATAGGCCTCGGTACTTTTTATTCATTTTGCAAGGTCGATTTCACACATTCTAGCGGTATTCCGGCTGTAGAGTCGCTATCCCCAACCACAGATTACATAGAATGGCTACTTTCATTTAGTTTCTAGCTCGCTTATTTATTTATTATTATTTTTTTTTTCAACGAGATAATGACCAAAAACTCTAACGATCTTAGCTTATAACGGCATCCCTTATACTATTATTGGCGGTTTCAATTTCCCCACTTTCCCTAGATGAGAACCCACTAGTAGACCGACAATTAGGTATAATTAATATCAAAGGAACCCGAAACCGAATCAAGCCTACCCGCGCATCCCAAACTAGACACAAGCACGAATATTTTATCTCATATTATTATTATTTGAACCCGATCAAAAACCCGACTTTTCTATCATTTTCCGTTTTTATTTTGCAAATTTCTTATTTCAAAAGACATTTTTCTATATATTTTTTTTTTATGTCTCACTAACTACAAGTTCCCATCCCCACACTTGAATGTTGCATTGTCCCTAATGCAAGGATGGCAACCGGACTCCTAAAAACCTAAAAACAAAAATAAATAAATAAAATATACAAATATACAAGTGGAACGACTTAGCTGAATCATATGTGAGACTGTCAGTATGCCAGTCGATACCACACATGCCCTCCAATCCAAAAACGCGCTCAGCAAACTGTACTAACTCGGACACGCGAACGGAAGCGGCATCAAAATCAACCTATCACTCAAAACATACTAAACCCAAAATAATATAAGCATCGAAGTATCATCACAAGTATCATCCAACCCAAAAAAAAACCCGACCAACCAAATATATCATATTTATACAAACCGACTATCGAGGATTAAAACAGCATAAAAATAAAACAAAAGATATAACCGCCGCAATCACTGCTGCTCATCCTCATGCATCTCCACCAGAATGCTCCTCCTCTCCAGCAGCGGGACCCCCCTGCTGCGGCTGCAATGCCGGTGGTAACTGTAGCTGAAAGTAATCATACAAACCCTGAAAACCCAGCTGCATCTCATGCCTAACCTGCTCCACCCGATCATACAAACCCTCTAAAGTAAGCGGCTCTGGCCGCGGCTGCCTGAAAGGATACTCCCGTGCTGGGAGCTGATGTCGCTGAAGTGGCACCTGGTACCGCTCCGGAATCGTAGTGGTCGCTGCCTCCTCGGCAGTCGGATCCGGAGACGGTGGTGCTGGCAGAGTCTCTGTCCATGCTAGCGGCTCAGTGAATGTGACAATCCTGGCTAGCTGTAGACTCCTCAACTCCACAAGAGATGGAGCGGGTCCCGCAGTCATCCTATCTGCTGGAAACTCAGCAAACACTCCCAAATTGGCTGCTAACATGGTGATATACGGCCCACCATACAACCTGGCCGTATCACCGCCCTTCTTCGGCCTCGCCAAAGACCACGCCAAAATACTAGCTAAATTGGCCGGCCGCCTCTCAACCATGCACATCAAGCAAAACAAACTGTGCTGGTTCACCTTATCTCCCTCGTGCTTTCCTATCAACGTAGAACACAAAATCTTATGCACGAACCTATAAACCGGATCCCTAATGTCTGACGCCACCAAATTGCTAGAAAATGGTGAAATAGCAATGGTGCGCCAGAAACGTGCTAAATCCTCCTTCACAACACATGCCTCTGCCGGGTCTCTCAACACCTGCCTCAGTAAACCTCTAAACTCATCTGACCCAACCTCCTCAGCCGAATACAACCCTGTCGCCTCTGCAAACTGTATCAGACTCATATTGTAAACCTGTTTGCCTAATGCAAACGACACTACATCTGGCTGATCAAACCCCCCTGGGTGCCTATAAATGAATGTGGAGTGAAACTCCATAGTCAGCTCTAGATACTGCGGCCACTCACACTCCACCGCCCACCTAAACTTATCTCCCAGAAGCTCCTGAACTCTCTCAACCTGCCCTAACCTCCTCACCAACTCCCAGTCAATCCTCCTACTTTCTAACAACCTCACCTTCTTCAATGCCCCAAATTTCATGTACTCGTATGATCCTACCTCAAAACGCAGCAACGGGCTCTCAACCAGCCTCTCACTCTGCCCGTGTGGGGTCCCAGCATCCCTATACCTAATCTCCCGAAGCACCGGAGCACCCGGCTGCTCCTGTGCAGCCGTCTGTGAACGAGTAGTGCGCCTCTTGCGCTTGGTACCCGACGATGATCCTTCACCTGACATCCTGTTCACAAAGAATCAAACAAACATGCAAAACAGGTGAACCGTTAGTAATCGCAAGCTATTTTTGGTCTTTTTGAATTTTTTTGATTTTTTTTGGAATTTTTTGTTTTATATATATATATATATTTTTTTTATAATAAAATAATATTATAATATTGTACAATCGGGCGACGGCCGTATAGCATTTCGTTCGCGGCCGTCGTTCGATACAAGTGCATATCACACAACAACCCGAAACTAGGCCAACCTCGCCCGAATGGAGATTGAGTACGGGCAACGTGGCCTAAAATCGAGCGGTGCAATAGTACGCGCACGACACAACACTAACATGACGCACTTATGACTCGAAACATACTAATGGACCCTAAACGACGCAAACTAGACGCTACGACACTTCATGACTCATTGTACAAAAATTTACAACATTTACCCCCTCCCGGCACCTTGCTCGCCCCCGAGCAATCCTAAGTGCCGAGACATCAAGACTAACCTCGAAGCGTGGAAGCAATGGAGACCATTCGCGCAAAATGGGTGAAAATGGAATTTTTATGACATGGCGCGAAAAGCCTCCCCACACTTATCCTAAACCAACTGTCCGCGTCAAATAAGATAACCACAAAAATCCGCGGACAAAACCACCCCCCTTAATTTCTCTTATTATCACCCCTTTCGCACACCGCTCAAAGCAAACCAACCAATACAACCAACCAACCCGAACCGCCCGCAACTTGGCAAGTATTCAGCAATGCAATGAATAAAGACTCGAACACAGACTGACCCGACTCAGAATTACGTACAAGACTGCCAAACTGATACACAAGACTGGACCCAAACATCGAACCTACGGACCCGACAACTAAACTAAACGGAACTCGACTCAACACATAAAACTAAACACTGCTGACCCGACTCCTAACGTTGACCAAAACACTGACTCGACACAAAACATTAACCTAAATACGGACTCGACACAAAAGCATAGGGCAAGAATCATACCTGGTAGCCGACTGATCAGAACCTGATGGTAACCAGATGGTGGATGAACGGCGGGTATGGTGGTTCAGTGGTGTTTGAAGGGGTGGGTAGTGATGTATGGTGAGGGAAATCGGTGGTGGTGGGTGAAAATGACAGGCAGTGTGTGGTGGTGTACGGTGGTGATAAAGGTGGGGTGTGATAATGGAAAAACAGTGGTGAATAGTGGTGGATATGGGGAAGAACGGTGGTGAAGATGGTGGTTATGGGGGTTTTAGTCGCCGGAGATGAAGGGAAGTATGGTTAGGGTTTCAAATGACACGGTTTGGGGGTTTTGAAAAGGGCACACCGACTGTGACTGTTACGCGACCCGCATGAAGTGTGAAACCAATACGCGTACCGACGCATGCCGTTTGGATTATGTAACGCTCCTGCTACATTTCAGCGTTGTATGATCGCGATCTTTCAGGATATGGTCGGAGGAGGAAGCTGGCTAATCGTATCTATCTTCGCTCTATCAACCTCAATACCTGCTCGCGAAATCTTGTGCCCTAGCACAATCCCCTCAGTCACCATGAAGTGACACTTCTCCCAGTTCAGCATCAACTTTGTCTCCACGCATCTCTTCAGCATCCTCTCAAGATTCACTAAACACTGATCGAAAGAATTACCGTACACTGAGAAATCATCCATAAAAACCTCCATCGAACTCTCGACCATATCCTGAAAGATCGCGATCATACAACGCTGAAATGTAGCAGGAGCGTTACATAATCCAAACGGCATGCGTCGGTACGCGTATGTGCCATATGGACATGTAAAAGTGGTTTTCTCCTGATCCTCTGGTGCAATAAGAATCTGGAAATAACCCGAAAACCCGTCGAGAAAGCAATAGAACTGCTGACCCGCGAGACGCTCAAGCATCTGATCAATGAATGGGAGCGGAAAATGATCTTTACGAGTGGCGTCATTTAACTTTCGATAGTCAATGCACACACGCCAACCCGTAACAGTACGAGACGGAATAAGCTCATTCTTCGAATTCAGAACAACCGTCATCCCCCCTTTCTTCGGGACAACCTGCGTAGGACTCACCCAAGCGGAATCAGAAATGGGATAGATCAACCCAGACGCTAACAACTTCATCACCTCTTTCTTCACTACCTCCTGCATATTCGGATTCAACCGACGCTGTGGCTGTACTACAGGCTTGAATACGTCCTCCATCAGAATGCGATGCGTGCAAAAGGTAGGGCTGATGCCCTTGATGTCGGATAGCCTCCATGCAATCGCATCACTGTGCTCTCTAAGCACCTCAATCAATCTCGACTTCTCCTCCTCTGTCAACTTCGAAGAAATGATGACAGGCATATCCGGCTTCTCTCCCAAGAACGCGTACTCAAGATGGGATGGAAGAACCTTAAGTTCTAAGGGCGGGGGAATCTCTACCGGAGTACTCTCATCACTAATCGCATCTAGCCCTAATGGCTTAGCACTAACCTCATCGCTCTCATCTAAACACTCCTCCTCTACCTCATCTATCTCATCCTCCGACTGCTCGTCAACACCTCCCTCTCCTACTAGATCAGCTCCACTAATGTACTCGAAGCACGTGTCGACACAAGATATGAATGAATTGAGGAAATAGACGGAATGACACGGCCCACTAACATCATCTCCACAACTAGGATGCTGCATCGCTCTATCGATCTCAAATGTGACAACCTCGTCACCCGCACGAAGAGAAATCTTACCGTCAAAGACGTCAATGATCGCCTTTGCGGTTCGAAGGAATGGACGGCCAAGAATAATAGGAACTCTCTCATCGGCCTCCATATCAAGCACAACGAAGTCTACTGGGAACACAAACCTATCGACCTTCACCAACAAATTCTCTACTACCCCACGAGGATACTTGACTGATCGGTCAGCCAAGGACAATGACATGCGCGTGGGTGTAAGCTCTCCTAGCCCAAGACGCTCATACAACGAGAATGGCATCAAATTGATGCTGGCCCCTAAATCGGCTAAGGCGTGAGAAGGGGTAGCGGCTCCCCCGAAGAAACATGGAATCGTGAATGTGCCAGGGTCGGTCAACTTCTCTGGTAGCTTATTCAAGACTACCGCGGAGCAACCCCCTGTCAATGGAATATTCGAAAGCTCACCGATTCTCTCCTTACGCTTCAAAAGATCCTTAAGG
Organism: Helianthus annuus; assembly: GCF_002127325.2. Lineage (NCBI taxonomy): Eukaryota > Viridiplantae > Streptophyta > Magnoliopsida > Asterales > Asteraceae > Helianthus > Helianthus annuus. Next base: position 98,715,554 of record NC_035439.2, on the reverse strand, counting down.
AATTTCGCATACTTAGGCATAGACTGAAGCGCCTCGATGAACGGAAGATTTATCTTCAACTGAGTAAACATCTCAAGGAATTTCCCGTATTCCTGAGCATATTTCTGCTGCCTGGCACGGGCGGGAAATGGAAGGCGGGAATGATCAATCACGGGTGCCGGCCGACCTCTCGTCGGCTGTCTCTCCACTCTCTGCTCTACTGGCGACTCCTCGGCGTGTGCTGTACTTGCTGGGGCTAGCCTCGTGTGCACCTTGCCTGGAGCCTCCATCTCGATCTCCTCATCAACCTCCTCCTCTACTTCTTCAACCTCTCTCTCTCTCACTGCCTCTCCCAAACTCCTCCCACTACGGGTCGTAATCGCCTTCGCTGACTGATTCGCGGGATTCGGGAAAGTGTTTCCCGAAAACTGACCCGGTGGGTGCTCCTGTAACTGCTGAGCAATTCCGCCTACTGTCCTCTGAAGATCGAGGAGGGCGGCCTGCTGATTCTTGAACTGAAGGTCGTTATTCTTGTTAATCTGCTCCTGATTTTTCATGAATGCATCGCTCCGCGTCATCATCTGAGCAAACATCTCCTCTAACCTACTCGTGCTAACCTCAGGAGCTTTCCCACCACCTTGACTCTCCTGAGGTGGTCCCCTACTCGAAAACTGACCACTAGACCCCGACCCACTAAACTGCCCTGAACTAGACTGCGTGTAAATACCGGGCCCTCTACTTTGATACTGACCAGATGAAAATCCAGGAGGATTTCCAGACGAACGATACCCACTCGAATTACCACTACCGCGCCAATTGGAACTAGAATTATTGAATGGATTCGTGGGACCCCTAGGCTGACCGGCTATATACTCTACCTGCTCAAGAGTGAGCGTGGGGCAATCTATGGTATCGTGCCCTCCTCGACAAACTTCACACCTATCGACTTTCTTCTTTATCTCACTCAACTCCTGCCTCATCTCCTGCCTAATCTCCTCTTTCGCTCTCTCGACTGCAGCAGCTACCGATGAATCCAAGCTAACTTGGTTTACCCCTCGACCGGCCGAGGTGGTACGCACAGGAATGGAAGTCCTGCTGGTAGTGCTGTAGTCCATATCGGAGTGGGCGAAACTCTCAAACAAATCGTTGCACTCTGCAACTGTCTTCTTCCCCATAAGCTGACCTCCTGCTGAGGTGTCGAAACGAGCCCTAATCTCTGGAGTAAGTCCATTGTAGAACTTCTCCACTAACGCCCAATCAGATAGACCATGCTGAGAACAACGGGTGATCAGGGTCTGAAAACGCTCCCAAGCCAGATGATACGGCTCATCTGGCTCCATACGAAATGAGTGGATCTGGTCACGAAGGCGAGATGCCTTGGCTGGCGGAAAATATTTGGCTAAGAATGCATCGCGAAGGCCTGCCCAAGTACGGAAAGTGCCAGCAGGCTGGGAATCGAACCAGATGGCTGCGCGTCCAGCAAGTGAGAACGGAAAAACCTGAAGATACCTAGCATCAAGATTGACACCCTCAATGGAGAAGGTGCTGCAGAGACGAGTGATGCGATTGATATGGGCGGGGGCATCCTCGTCGTCACGACCATGGAACTGGCAGGAATTTGTGATGGCGGTCATAATGTAGGATGGTATCTGCCAAGACCGATCGTTCGGGATCTCAGGAAGGGTGATGGGGGAATTACCACCGGCGAAGCCGGTGGTAGCCTGGTCGTAAACTGTCCTACGGGCCATGTGAGCTACGGGTGGTGGACTAGGTGGTCGGGAGGGTGGTGGGGAATTGTGGGGTGAAGATTTTGGTGTAAGATCGAAAACTGGGGTGGACTGAGAAAATGAAGTAGAGCTAGAAGCACGTACCTCAGACGTAGATGACGAGAAGGAAGACCTGAGTGCAAGCGGCAACGGCGGCGGTCCCTGCGAGCGCGTATGGGGCATCCACTGCAAAAACCGAAAACAAACAAGTAAGACGACTCTACTAAACGACTCGACTAACTATAAAAAGACACTAAAATACTTAGACACCTACGACTCAAACAAAGAAACAAAATAGCACGTAATATGTCAAGTAAGTCCAAACAAAGTAATCAGCGCAATCGCCAAGAGTCCCCGGCAACGGCGCCAAAAACTTGATGTGCTGAAAATGGGTCAAATAAAACTAACTAAATTACCCTAATTCTAGACTCTCTAAGCTTTAAATTTATAAACTAAGACTCGACCTAAACCCTAAACACACAATCGGCAAGTGAACCGATCGAATGTAGTAAAGCTAAAGTAAGTCCGAGTATCGAACCCACAAGACTCTATTGACTACGCTACGACTCTATCTAGACTCGGACTGACACGACATACTAAATTGTTTATTAATTTGGGGGGGGGGGGTTTCTAAAAATCCTAAATAAAATAATAAAATACTACTAGCAAGCAAGACACGAACACAAGCAAAGGGTCTGATCAGTGAGAATGAAGACTACCTAGGCTAGACGCAGGCTAAACTCGGAATGGATTCCTAAATGATAATGATGTGGTGTGAAACCGGGATCTTGAAATTCTCACCTCTAGGGAAATCTAAGGACCCCTAATCCCTCTCAAGAGCACACTAAGATTCCCTAGAGGTTGTTAAATTACCGGTTTTCTAGATTTCTTGTCCGTCCTCTAGTTTCTTGAAAGTGCTTATGTAAGACGCTCTACTTTGCCGCGCGAACGTCTAAAGCAACTATGGGTTTAAACTTGGCTTGTTAGACAATGGGTGGTTAATTCCTTTTAACTACTCCTAGACCTACCAATATCCTCGAGCCTTTCCGCGACGAGTCTAGCAGCACACTTGATTTTAATTAATTACCGAATATTGTTCCTAAAGTTACTAGTGCACTTTTCACCCTAGAGAATTAATGACCTATTTTGTGATATAGACACTCACCTAAGTCAAAAAACCCTAATTCAACTCTATTCCGTGATAAAGACCGTCACCAAGAATTGAATGGAACAAATAAACGATAAATAAGAAATCACAAGCATACAAACGCACCAAGACAAACTATCATAGTGTTTACAATGCAAGAAAAATCACAACCACATCAATAATCATATAAAAATCCAATCTTTGTCATGCCATAGTCATCACCTAGGTAGTTTGTGGTTTTTAGCCGAGAAACATAGTCAAAAACAATATCAATAACATAGTATCAACTGAATTCATCGATAACAAAGTCTAAACAAACAAAGAATGCAAGAAATAGGTATGTAGAACCCGAATCTTCACTCCCGAATGCTCAAGAATGCTTTCCCGATGATTCCACGCTTCCGGTATGCTTCCGACACGATCACAGCCCTCAATCAGCAGCCAAAACCGCCCCAAAGTTGCCCTCGTTCGTCTCTTCTCCGCTGTGTACGCGTATATCTTCATATATAACCACAAACCCTAACTTGCCATGCAATCCTCATAATTCTGCCGACACAGTCTCTTTAGGCGGCCCGCGTGAAGTACTGGCTTGATCTTAAGCGGGTCGCCTAGGGTTTAAACTTCTGATTCGCTTTACAAATCTCTCGCGGCCCGCCTAGTGTTTCTGTCCAAGTTAACGCGGGGCGCGAGAGTGTGTTGTTCCTTTGATTTCTCCTTTAAGTCAATGCGGGGCGCGTGACATTGACTGTTAAGTCAACGCGGCCCGCCTGGAAGCTCCAGAACTGCAAATTTTCTTCGTTTCAGCTCCCGACTTCCTCGGTTTCCGTGCCAGCCTTCCGCCATTCCAGATTTCTGCTCGTTTTCGCTCCTTTTAGCTGTAAAGACCTGGAAACACAAATAAATCAATAGTATGTACATTCTAAACTAAATCGACACTAAAACTAACTAACTAACGACTAAAACCGACGCGAATACCGATGTATTTTGCAATACATCAGTTACGGAATCCTAAATTGATCGTGTAAGATAATTGCAGGGTTATAGTACTTACAATGAGACAGAGCTTCGCTTAATAGTAGGTATTATGCCCGGGTATAATAATTGCCTATAGAAAGTTTGAGAGATAATTGATTTTTGAACGACTGAACAAATGAGCCGATCACCTCAATTTATAGGGCTGGACTAGGGCGGCTCGCGCCCCGCGACAAATTTAGCCAAGTCCTTCGCGGCCCGCGAGGACTCTAGGCTAGGCCCTAGCTTGGTCGAGTCAAGGGTGTAGGCTAGCCGTGTCACCGGACACGTGGCGGACCAGGTGCTCGACAAGTAACCGAGTGTCGCGCCCCGCGACAAACCCAAAGGACTGGGTCGCGGCCCGCGAGCGAAGTGAGGAATGGTTTTTATTTGATTTTTCTAAGTATAAGGGTATTTCGGGCTCATTTCTCGCGTACGGGGTATATTTAGGAATGTTTAGGAGTGTCCAAGTATGTTTTAGGAGGGTTGTTATATCTTTCAACATAGAACACAAACCCACAAATAAATATATGAAATCTCCTTCGTTTCTTATATTAATTTCTAGTTCAAAATAGGAAAAATGCATTTCCTATATTTGTGAAAATTCATATTTTCACAATATTTCCAACAATTTCGGTCTAAAATTCGAGTTCGAATCAAGAATATCAATCATCCTTACTTGTCTAACACAAAGTAAGTTGCAATTTCAGTTTTTGTGATATTTTATCTTTGGTGAAAATTGAGGATTTAAGTCCATGAACAATTTGATATATATTATGACCTAAGTAGTGTATAATCTAAGTGTAGAATCAAATCCTAACTGAAAGTAGTAGATAGAATTATAAGAATTATGTGTTGAAGTTATTATGTTTTGTATGAAGAGGTGGGTTTTGATGCTAGTATGAAAAGCCCCATGTTCTTGTGTAATAAAGAATCTAATAACACGAGTTTGTTGCAATTTCAAGTTAATGTGAATTATGATTAGTAATTGAACTTGTTGAGTTTGGATTCTTGGTTAGCCATGATTTAATTGAACTAAAATGGTTAGCTAAATTATATGCATGCAAGATGTTTGACAAAATACCTAAATGAATTGCCATTTTTAAATAATGAACGAAAACGTTAATGAGAACACGATGTAGTGTATTTGGCTATTTATATGCCTTAATCATGTGCCGAGAGGTCATAATAACATTTGGCTTGTACACTTTAGGCAACAAAAGTGAAGCATCGGGAAGTCAAGCCGGAGCGAACGCACGGTTGAAGGATAAGCTATAAGGTACGAGGCTTTACGCTTCATAGTGTTTTTGTTAAATTATGTGTTAATCGTGTATATTGAATAATAGTACAATACTCATTAAGCTTGGTTGTTTGAAGGTGATTGATTTTACATAAACATCCAAACGGATCAAAATAATGAAATAATGAAGAGTTTGGTTTTTGAAAGTGATGGATTTCACATAAATATCCAAATGGGTCAAAAAAATGAAATAATGAAGAGTTTGGTTGTTTGAAAGTGATAGGTTTCAAATAAACATTCAAACAGGTCAAAATAATGAAATAATGGAGAGTTTAGTTATGTAAAAGTGATGGATTTCACATAAACATCCAAACGGGTCAAAACGAAGTTATAATGCATACCGGAATGGGTGCGCGAGAAATGACTTCGACATAAACCCAGTTGATGGGTTAGATTACGAAGGCAAGCGTAAACCGGGTAACGGGAACGCGAACTGTAAATAGATGGACTCGGGTAATGGGTCATAATTGAAAGATTTGGAATCCTTGAAAAGAATTCGGATTAATTAAAGTTCGGCCATTGAAAGGTCGAACGGGTTAAATTGGCGTAAACGCAAACCGGGTAACGGATGCGTGTAATGCGGGGTTAATAACCCGTGGTAATGAGGTTTAGTCGTAAAATATTGTTGTTCTTGCAAAGAGTATGTAAATTTATAGGTGTGTTTGCATGCAAACGGGTCAAATAGTTAATTATGTAAATTTAAAATTGATAACAAAAAACGTAAATTTATAGATACGGGTTATGGGTTTATAAGTTAAGAATGTGGGCAAATGTTTTACGAACACGTAGAAACAAGTTTCGTGTGAAACGGATAAGTATTCGGAAAGATACGCCATTTTTAGTAAAAATAGCAAAAGAGGAAAAAACGCAGCAGGGGGGTGCCGTAACCTGTGGCTCTCTGTCGTAGGCTACGACAAAGGTGATCTGCTGTTTTGTTGTTCCATGAGCCGTAGGCTACGGCATACCTGCTGTAGCTTACGGCGGGTTTCCTTTATTTGTTTGATGTTTTGATGAACATGGGTTTTTAAATTACGTTTTAATCATCTTATAACTAACATGTGAGATGGTTTTAATTTGCCATATAGATGATGTCTATGATGTTTTGGATGAAGATCAAGCATGATAAAGAACCGAACACATCCGAAATTAAAGCTTCCGCATTTTGTTTAGTTATTTTATAATCTGGACATCGTTAATATGTTGAAATATTTCTAAATACTTACAAACTTGTATAAAACCCGTAATTTTGTATGGATGTTTACTTGCATTACTTTTATAATAGTGGAAATCTATATAAATTTTTACTTATGTAAGTCCGGGTCTTACAACAACGCTTAAAGTTATTTGGACTAAAATGGCAACGTTTCAAACCTTTGGACTAAACTGGCAAAATGGTCCAAACCACAAGGACTAAAATGACATTTAACTCTAAGTATTATTATTGTTACTATTACATAGTGACTATTGATGTTTTATCTCTATATCCTTCTTCACATGCATAGATAGATTACTGATGTGTGTTAACTAGTTGTTTAATATCAAAGCATGAGAAGAAAACCAATATGTTATGCAATTCATCATTCTTGAAATTTTTAATGATATGATTACTTGTTGGTTTATATGATGGGATGCTATAAATCACATCATGGTTTAGATAGCTTTTTGCTAATAAATGATAAATCAAAATTAAATGGTAAATAATAATAAGGATAAGTATAAAAAAATATCTATAAATAAAAGAGTTTTTCCCAAATAGGTGTAGATAGAAATCTTATTTACCAAAATGGGTACTTTGAAAAATATTTACCAAAATAGGTATTTTTTATAATGTTACTTTTTCTCACTTCTAATTCTATAAACTAAAATGAATTTCCTTTTATAAATATATACTACCTCCGTCCCACTAAAAGTGTCCAATTTTGAATTTTCAAAGTCTTTACTTATAAACTTTGACCTTAATTATATATTTTTGTGCTATATAAAAACTTGATGAAAATTAACCCGATAAAAACACTTGTAAATCATACTCAAATCATATAACTTTCATCAATTATTATCTAACACAAATAAAATTATTTAAGGTCAAAGTTTATAAATAAAGACTTTGAAAATTCAAAATAGGACACTTTTAGTGGGACGGAGGGAGTATCATTTAACAAGATTTAAGTTTCCTTTTATAAATGTATATTATTTAATAATATTTAAGAAAAATTATCTTTTAAGTGGTTTTAATAATCTTAGAAACGTAATCTTTTAATGGAAAAAAACATTAAAAACGTTTTCTTAGTTCACCATTCTTATACAAATATGTAAGTAAGTTTAAAATAATATACAGATATTATTTTAGATATGATTTACGAGGAGTTTTTTTTTTTTTGCTCATATATAGATATTCATTCTTTTTGGTTTGAAATAATTATTTGCATTTAAAGTATATACCAAATTTCCATTTACGCTTCTTATTAATAAAAACAATGTAGATATTTATAATTGTCACTGAATTATGTAATTAAAATATAACTTTTAATATAATTTTGAATTTTGATTTGTAGTAAAAAATTAGAGATTTTATATGCAAAAATTAAATAAATTCGGGCTAAAATGACTAATGCTCGTATCACCTGTAAATATTCATGTTGTGTTTGGGTTCGTATGCTTGAAAAGATTGGTGGGTTCGGGTTATGCTTGGGTTTATGTCGGGTTGGACCTGCTAATCCACACTCCTAACAGAAGATACATGTAACTTAAAAAAATGTAAAAAGAAAAAACATTTATAACATTAGCATAATTATCAAAGTTAAAAGAAAATATTTGTGAAAAAACTAAAGATATTTTATTAGAATTTTTTCAAAAATAGTTAAAGAAAAATATTTTAAAAGAATTGAAGAAACATTTATAAAACCTTTTTTTAAATCTCACGATTCCATTTTCAAAGTTTACCATATATTTTTTCCTTCAACTCTTGTTAATTAATATAATATATTTATAAAAAGAAGTAATTTTAATCCAATAAAATTAGTAGTGACAAAAGGTAACTTTTTAAAAATACTCATTTTAGTAAATACTTTTCAAAGTACCCATTTTGGTAAATAAGTTTTCCATCTACACCTACTTGGGAAAAAACTCATAAATAAAATAGAAGTAAAACTGTTAGTTTGAATGAGAGAATGTTGCCATTAATTGAAGTATTTTATTAACATTAGATAAAACACAAAAAGACTAATATGAATATTTAACATTTTAAGTTCTTTTAATTACAATGGGAGCGGTCAACATATATATTTTTGGTAATCGAAGCTTTGGCTGATGTAGCTGCAGGATTACCACGCAAAGAATGGTGTGCTAAAGTTCTGGTTCTGAAGGTGAAGACGGCGGAGTGGAAGGATGGGTGGGAGGTTGAACATTAGAGAGGTGGAGTTAAATTTGCAAATAAATCCAGCTTTAGTCACTATAACTTTAAGCGTTGTGTCTAACCGATATGTGTTGCTACTAGATATTTACGCTCTAAATTAAAGACACGACTCTAACTCCTGCAACAGTGAGTCTAACCGATATGTGTTGCTACTAGATATTTACGCTCTTAATTATCACAGCAAAAATGATTTGGCCGTGTACGCCGCAACGCGGCGCTATCGATCCATAAATTTAGTTACTTTAAAGTTTACTATTAACACATATGTGATGATTAATAATGTTTAATGTTTAATGTTTAATGAATTTTAAGTTAAATAAGATACAATACATAATATTACTTTGTGCTAATGAAATAAATTTTGAATTTTTGTACTATCTAAATGATTATTGTATTTACTTACACAATACTAACAAATACATAGTTTGGTAAAGAAATCCAAAGTAACGAAACTTTCAAGACTATTAAAAATATAGAAACAATTATTGATATATAAAAATTATCAAGACTCCAAACTTGTGACAAGATAGCATGATAATTATTAGTATAGACCGATACGTGATAATTCTAGTTATTATTTTGGCAACCAGTGATAAACTCACACATTGATTTATAGGATGAACCATCAATGCATGATTGGCACTTTCCTTCAATAATTTTACTTTCTCCCTCATTGTTTTTCCTTCTTCACCCTCCATCAAACTCCTCACCATCTTTTGTATCTCCTCCCTCCCTACTTCTTCTTCGGCCGGCAACACTGTCGGCCTAACCGCCACCTGCAGTTCATCCGTGAGCAGGGTGGCATTTAGTCTCTGCTCGGCGTATAGCGGCCATGCAATCATTGGCACTCCAGCTAAAATACCCTCATAAATCGAATTTAACCCACAGTGTGTCAAAAACCCACCAACTGATTCATGGTTCAATATTGACGCTTGTGGCGCCCATAATGGGGTAATTAACCCTCGGGTTCCAGTTCTGTTCATAAAACCCTCTGGAAGAAAGTCTAGCGGTCCACATGGAACGCTAGACCCCGAGGTGAAAAACGCGCCGTCCTTGGTGTTGCCAGCTGGCGGACGTAAAACCCATACAAATTTTTGTTGACTCAGCTCCAAACCCCAAGCCAGCTCGGCTATCTGCTCAGCCGAGAGTGTCCCACCACTCCCAAATGATACAAAAATCACGGACTCAACCGGCTGCATGTCGAGCCACTCGATCACATTATTTCCTTCTGAACCGGTTGGATCTACAACTCGGGTCAACGGTCCAATATCATAAACCGGAACCTTCACAACGGATTTCAAGATTTCGTTGTACTTTAACGCATCAAGTGATGCACTATCCAGATCTCGCCACGTGTTAACCAAAATCCCATTGGATAAAGTTGTGAAATTAATTCCCATCCTAACGTACTCATTATACTGACGGTTGTCCCGGTCCAGCATGGGGTCAGGCACTTCTTGACCCTGGACCGGGACACACCCAGGAATTCTCAGTGGTTCCATCTGGTCAACATATTGACCTCTCACCTCTTTATCAAGGACATGTAAATAGGTGGTTAGAGCGAGAAAACGCGCAAGGCAAGGAACATAAACGTACTTTCGCATGTGAAACTCGTCCGCTATTGGAAGTGACTCGCTAGAAAAGAGGTCAGCGACGAGGACGTGTGGACGGCAGGTCATACCGGAGATGGCAGACCAAATACCGTTTCTAGCTTCCCGCATGATGACTGCTAGTCGGGTGACCACAGCGTCATCGGGGTGGATTAGGCTGGAGATGTCTGGTGATGGGATTTTGATTAAGTTGATGTGGGCGGAGCCGTTAAGGAGTTGTGATTCGACGGGTGATGTTTGGGTGGTGACCGCGAGGATGGTGATGTGGAGGTGGTGATGAGTGGCGAGCCGGTTGGCGAGTAATAACACGGGTACTAAATGGCCCATCCCCGGGCTTGAGATTATTGCTACATGAAGCTTGTTTTGAGCCATGTAGGGTACGAAAGGTTTTATGTGATATGACTAGATGAATAAGAAGTACATGTTTGATTGTTCCTGAATCCCTCTATATATAAGCTCTCACAATGGGTGGTGCGAAGAAAAGTTTTGTTAACAGTTACTGTCATAATAAAGGTTGATTTCTTAATTTGATTACTATTTCTCACACTGTCAGATCATTAAAAATATATAACAAGATATTTAATTAGGAGTAAACTGTAATTTTACCTCCAGTAGTTAGGGGCAATGATACCCTTACCCCCTATTTTTAAAAAATTGTTGTCTTACCCCCGACGTTTTCTCATTGCATCAATGTACCCCCTAGGGGTAAAACATTACCTTACCAAAAGAGCATTTTCGTAATCTTACTCATGTTTATAGTAAACCTTAATTTTGCCTCATGTGCTACCGTCTATGTGCACGATGCAGCAACCATATGATATGCCTACAAGGAAACCAGTTTCACATGGACTGTTACAAGGTTAGATATGATATTTAGCCAAGAGGTTTTAGTTGCTACAATAAAAATATCACACAAAAAGAAATATAAATGCAGTATTGGTTAATAACCTCACACTAAAGAACCAGCATAAGATCAAATAACACTCTCCACAATCAAGTGCAAAACCGAAAAAATCGCCGGAGTTAAGTGCAAAGCCGGAAAATCGTCGGAATTAAGTGCTCCGGTGGTCAGAACATCGCTGGAGAAGACACTAAATAAAATAGGGTGTAAACGTGTTTGCGGAGGCAAAGCACAAGGTGTAAATGTGTCTTTTCAATTACTTCTAATTTTTTTTTATTATCAGGGGCAAATACGTCTTTTCACGTTGGGGGGGGGGGGGTTATTGCAGTTTACTCTTTAATTAGTAAATGAAATGAAATTTTGAAAGAGGACAAAATATAATAAATTGAAATCTGATACCCACACAACTCGCTTTTACCTAAGGATGAGCACCAAAAATATAAAAGTGATACCATACCGTACTGGTACCGAAAAACAGGGAAAATGGGAATCGGTACAAGTACCGAATATACCCGATACGGTTCAGTACCGATACAGTTCGATACTGATTCGATACAAATACTCGGTATCAAATGTTCATCCTTACTTTTACCATGCAATAGTAGTTTTAAACGACTTAACAAAGAATATTTTGATAAACTTGACTGACAACTTGTAGCTGGTTCCCATCCAACGCTTATAACTAGGGGTAATGGGATGGGTTTAGGATAGGTTATAGGTAATCTCAACCACGTAACTAATTATGAAAGTGTGTTTCAAACCTGACCTAAACCCGAGTATCTATCGGGTATTTACCCCGGGTATATCAATTAGTTGCACAATATGGTATTGTTACGAAACAATTTGGTAATCAAGCATTCAAGATCGATAAAGAGAAAGGAAGAAGAAAACACAGAGAGAAGAAGGGAATATCCCAAATCAATTCATCGATAGCCTCTATTCCGTTCATAGTCTGTTTATGTAAACAACCTAATTAACAACTAACTAAGAACACCCTATACTATACAACAATTACATTTTGCCCCCTCTACTTATTTTGACACGTATCAGGTATTTATCGGTTATAAAAGCATATTGCTAACTCCAACTCAATGTTTCACTTTTATCTGTTTGCGATTCATTTGCATTGCCATCAGTGGCGGATCTTGCCCGTTGAACGTGCCAGGGCCGAAAGATACGGGCACTAAAAAAAGCCCGGACAAGCCCGGGCCAAACATAGTATATATAAAAAATTTCGATCAAACTACGGAAAATTAGCACTACGGCCGAAAAACTTAACCGGGCCCTTCTAAGAACCGCCCCTGATTGCCATACAATACAACTTCAATCTCAACATTACTATATTAACTTTAATATTATAATAATATATAATTTTTATATTTTTCTTATTTTAATATTATAATAATAATTATTTTATTTACTTTTTAACTTTAATCCTTTTTTTAATATCAGAACCACCACAAGTGGCCTAGTGGTGGAGTGACTTGGGTTCTCCAATGGAGACCCAAGTTCAATTCCCATTAATGCCACTTTGGTGGCCACCGACACCCGCTTTAAAGCCGGACCGAGGACACTCGAGGTCTCGGGTTTGAAACATGTTTCTTACCCCTCTTTGATGGCTATGGGTATTTGCCGCCAGGGATCCTTGTCGGGTGGTGAACTGGGAAGGGAGATCCCTTCCGCGGTCAGGGGTACCGTGCAACTACCCTTTTTTTAATATCAGGGGTTGGGATAAGGTTGGTGTCAACTGGTATCGAACCAGTAGTACTGGTATCGAAAATACTGGAACGGTCCTGATCGGTATCAGTACATGAAGGTAAAAACAGGCACTAATACACAAAATGCCAAAAGTTGGTGCCGAATTGATATTGGAAATCTTTTGGTTCGGGAAATTCAGTGCTGCTACCCGGTACCATTTGCTCATCGCTGATCACGGTTATTGTACGGACAACGGTATCGTACAACTTTTTTTGTTTATTTTCTTCAACTTTTAATTTTTTCTTTTTTTAGTTTCAGGGGTAGGGATGAGCTCGGTGCCAACCGATACAAAATCGGTATTGATACCGAAAATACCGGTTACGGTACCTATATATGAAGGTAAAAAACGGTAGTGAACCGTTACCAAGAACGCCAAAAGTCGGTACTGAATTGGTACTTAAGATCTTTCGGTTCGGCAAATTTTGTACCGGTACCCAGAACAATTTGCTCATCTCTTCTGACCACGGGTTTCATACGAACAACATTGTTACCATACAACTTTTTTGGTTGATTTTCTTTCGGTTATCTTTTAGTGTTTTTTTCTACATTTTCTTTTTATTCTTGTCAGTAGTTCCATTCACAACACGCTCGTAGTGATTTCAAAACACATGTAAACACAGACTAAATAATAAAAGAAATTCGCCGCAACGCGGCAAACTTCTTTAAACCTAGTTTATTTAATAAGAGACTAAATTAGTTGTTTTGTTGGAGCTAAATGTTACACTCCACTGAAATTAAAGCCCTAATTTTTTTTCCAAAAGGGTCCTATACGATCCTTTCTAGGTTTAGCAAATGAGGACTAGATACACTCAAAAAATATGTATATTGCAACTTCAATTAATTTTTTTTATCAGCTAACATATACATACAATAATGTTTTCATAATCTTCTATATATAATTAAAAATAAATATAAATGATAAAAGGGTATATAATCGGGTAAACGGTTATGCTTTATCAGGTAATTGGGATAGGTAAACGGGTATACTATCAAATCTTGTACTCGTCCCAAATCCATAAGAGAAATAAAAAAGTAATCCATATCCGACCCATACCCAATTACATGACCCCATACTCGTCCCAAATGTCTCAGATTCCGAGTATCCCTATCGGGTTCAGGTTTAATTGTCATCCCTAAGACCTACTATTGAAATTGAGAGGGGTGTTCAAGGCCGACTTAACTCCTTCGACCATTTAAACCCATTAATGATATATTGTCGTCTCATTTCTAATAGGGTTGCCAATCGTGGAAGGTTGGTGGGTTAGCATGTTGACGGGTTGCAATGTGCAACCCAAACCCAAATCAAATCGATATTATTATTCGTGTCAAAGATTCCAATTCTATCCCGCACATACATAAATTCGGGTCATCAAACACGTCCCATTTAACCCGTTTTTTAAATGATTATAAGCGGGTTATCGTTAATGTATTTAATGTGAGTATGAGTGTGTCAAGTAAAAAATATTGTGTGCCAAAACTAATCATACAAATTGGAAAACGGAAAAAAAATACTAAAGTTTGTTTTTCTAAATATTTAAATGGGATAACAGGTCAACCCGTTTTTATAAGGGTCAACCCAAATCTGGCTTGTAGGGCTGTAATCGAACCGAACGAACATGAACAATGCCATGTTTGTGTTCGTTCGTTAAGGAAATTAATATGTTCACGAACTGTTCACGAACTTATACCAAACATAAGTTTATGAGGGTGTTCTCCCCCTAACCCCATCAACCTGTGCTGTGAAAACGGAAATACCCCGTCCAATGGGAAATACCCCGTCCAATGGTAAATGGTCCACCCCAATTTAGAACATGCACACCCTACAGCTGTCAATTGCATCTTGATGATAAAGTTGAAAGCAGCCGAACACATGTGACCTTTTATTGCTACATAAACTAAACTGATGTTAGACTATACGAAGTGGAGTGGTAGCTTATGAAAAGGGGGCGTGAAGTGTCATGTGACAGTCATACTAGTAAGAGGGTGTGGTAAAAAAAAAAAAACACGAGTGGTAGCGGTGTGAAAGTGGCGTTTTTATATAAAAAAATCCAATCAAAACCGACACAAAATTCACCAAACAGTGAAAAGCTGTCACCTTACCACCCACAAGCCCGCCACGGCAGTGAAGATTTCCCCGCCCACAAACCACGCCACACGTGCCGGCAGGGGCGGACCTTTAGTTATGTGGGGCGTAGCCCGGGCTACGGCTCAATTTTTTACTAGTAGTGTTAAATTTTTTTTTTTTCGATTTTTATACATAGGACACCCCTGAACAAGTACGAGGACACCCCTCAAAGTTTTTTTTTACAAAATAATAAGATGTTGGTAAGCCCAAATAAGTAAATAATAACACATTAGATAAGCCCAAATAAGTAAATAATAACACATTTGCTAAGCCCAAATAAGTAAATAATAGCTCAAAATTGAATGATTATTGATTTGGGCAATTGGGCGGCATGTTTAATCACTGTTGGATATCGAACAGACGTGAACGAACAAAGAGCAACCGCAACCGTTGAAAGATGTTTTTCGAAATTGAAGCTTGTCAAGATGGATTTACGCAATCAAATGGGCCAAGAATTTTTGAACAATGCTATGATTTGTGCGGTCGAAAAGGATTTTTTACGTGAAGTAAAAGACAAGGATGTGATGGAACGATTTCAAGCTATGAAAAAAAGAAGAGGACAAATCTATTACGTAATTGTTTTACTTTATTTATTTATTGTCGTTTTTTTAATATTGTATGATTGCACGATAAAAAAAAAATTTTGGGATACCCCTAAGTTGATGTTCTAGTTCCGCCACTGCGTACCAGTGTGCCCTGCGTGAAGAGGCTTTCACGCCACAAATCAACGGCCACTCGGTGTACAATGTCATGTCATTTTTTAATTTATTCATGTGGGACCAGACAAATCTTTGACCATATTTTTTTAATTACACTATAACAAATAAATTAGGGTTTAGTTAATCTTAACACCGTGTAGGATTTTTGGAAATTACTAAATACGATTCGTATGGGACTATATAAGTCGTATAGGTGTTAGTGACGTCAAACGTCGTCTGGCATCCGGGCTATACAGCTTGTATAGTCCTATACAAGTCATATAGGTTTCTTACAAAAACTAGTGAACTTTTATGGGTAGTTTCAGCAAAACTTTTATGCTTCGAGATGTATAGGGAATTTCTGTTTTTTTTTTTTATAAAAATCAATTTATATTATAAAAATTTACGGCAATTTATAATAAAATTTATAGAAATATAACAATTTATAATAACTTCTACAAAAATTAGAATAATTTTTTTTATATAAAACTAAATAACGGGTTATTTTTTTTTCTTTGTAAATAGTAACCGATTGGAGAATTATCATATGATAAGTAAGCGACCAAACATGGTGTACAAATAACAAATAAGTAATCAAATAAACACTAAATATATAAACAACCAAATTGTACATAATAAAGTAAAATATACGAGTTTATGCATAAAAAAATTAAAAGATAAAACTCTAATTACATACTGAAACATACACCGGTGAGCCAGACTAGCCCTTGTGATCTGGGTCAAGTCCTGGTTGTAGACCGAGGCATATGTATACCTTCAACTCAATATGTCACTGCCAGTTGGTCTAGACGACTGTGAAGTTGTTGTCCCTGCTCTAACAAGACCTCGACCCGAATCTCGCAACTTTATAAACAAGATGTAATGGAGGCCGCTTAAATGAGGGCTACTGGGGCAGCTACTGCCGAATTAGTCTGCCCAAAGAGTATTGAAACCGCGACTAGCGTAATGAACAATAATATTGCACATTTAATTATAGGTCCTTGTCTAACCCGCATAATCATGTTAAGACTGCTAAAAAGTAATATAACATTTGATCCATGTTAAAAAATAATAGAGTAAAATGCCCGGATAATTCATGTAGTTTTGTAAAATAACACCTATAGTCCCCAACTTTTGGAAATTACACCGGTGCTCCCTTTGATTTGATGAGTTGTTACTCGGATAGTCTCTAGAGTGAATGTCCGTTAGTTTTCCCCGTTAAACCCATCAGAACTTACTTATTTACCCATCCCTCTAAAAAAAACAAATATGGATTATTAAAAGTGTGGGGCCCACCTTATTTACCCCTCCTTTATAAACAACCGACCACCCACTCCACCGCCACCCACACCCACCATCACCATAGCCACCCTACCCCTTGACCGTCGGACAAACACCCACCCCGCCCCATCATCGCCGACCAAACCCTCACCCCCTGACACCTTCTTCCTCACTCCACAAAATTCATATCATATAACACAAACATATCCTACTAACTCCTTAGTAATTTCACTGTTTCTTATCAAATCTCAATCAACAAACACACTGATCAGAACATACAAATAGGAAACAATGTTTATGAGTGAGGAGGACCTTCCTCTAGTGCCAATTCTGATCAGAGCGACCTTCTTCTACGACTGTTGTTCGACGGCAGAAACTGAGGCTTTGATGAAGAATTTGTGGTTGCGCGGGCGTTGACGGAGCACCAGAGGAGGAAATTTAAGGCATAGTGGATTCAATCAATTAGCAGATACAATAGATGGTGATCTGAAGGAGGTGAGATTGGGAGACGTTAGGGTTTGATTCAATGTCTCCATGAAAGATTTGGTGGAGAAACAGATCGATCGGAAGAGGATAAGGGTGCAGGTTTCATTAGTTAGTTTTTTCTTATATCTTAATAAAAGCAAGGGATAATTTTGTCATTTTACATAGATTTAACGATGAAAACTAACGAACATCCACTCCAGGGACTATCCGAGTAATAACACGTCAAACCACAGGGAGTACCAGTGTAATTTCCAAAAGTTGAGGACTATAGGTGTTATTTTACAAAACCACATGGACTATCCGGGCATTTTACTCAAAATAATAATAAACCTATTCCAACCCTCATAATGTCATTATGTCAACCCTTCACCATTTGTCAGTGTCATTACTTCTAGTGTTCCATAAAGATATTATTAATTAGGGTCGTATTATTGGCACACCTGGAATTCTTAAATCGACACCACCAATACCGATCATATAGGCCTATACGACCTGTATTATGCAAAAATCAGTTCCCAAGGTCAGTCAAAGGCCTGACAATGTCTTCACATGCTAAAGATATACAGGTCGTATAGGTCTATACGACCCGTAAAATACGAGGTCGTCACTTAGCTCTGGCAGAAAGTCATCACGTGTAAACCTATACGGGTCGTAAAGACCTATACGACCCGTATCAAGTACGAGGTTAGATTTTTGTCACTCAATAGTGACCGAATGAGACATAAAGTGATGTTACGTCAGCCCTATACGACCCGTATGGATATGTGAAATTGATTCTGCTTTGTATTTATAAATGAGGAAGAGGAAGACGAAGGATTCATTTCTTTTTCTTCTGTCCATTCTTTCTTTCGACAAAGCATTCATTTCACCATGTCTTATTTTGACCTCAATTACTATTTTGGCAAGTCGTCCGGCAACAACAAGAGCACATTTATTCCGAAAAACAATGTGGTATAGTATTTTTTTAACTTGTTTTGTTTATGAAATACTTATCACACCGTTGTGAAGAAATAGATAACAAGTTCAACCGACTACTAGGAGCGTATCCATACTTATTTTTGTGAAGAAACATATAACAAGTTCAACCGAACAAAAGTGAACTTAAACTCACACTGGCAATATATGGCTACTCCGACAGCTCTTTTTGTGAAATATATAACTGCCACAAAAATGCCCATAGTAGTTACTCTGATGAGATGGTCATGATTTGGGCCAAAGCGGAGTTTGAAACCGAATCAAATTTTTGGTTCAACTACAAGCATGTTTTTCAATTAGTGAAAGACGAACCAAAATGGAATGCACCGCTCCCTTTGATGTCAAAAAGGACAAAGACATCTGATTCAGGAGTGTATACATCGTTACTTCCAATGCGATTGACTTAGACGACCATGACGCCTTGTCGATGGTTCAAATTTCAATTTCAATTTCAATCTCGATGATGAAGACGTTCAAGAGATGCCTCGTCCAACGGGGCAAAAAAGGCTAAAGAGGTGCGTGCGAAGTCGAGGGGGGGGAACAAAAGAAAACATTGGCTCATGAAGAAGACGACCTGGTGAAGATTAAAATGCAACAATATATGGGAGAAAGAAATGATTTGAAAGATGGCCTCAAGGGTAAAATTGACGAATTTCTTACCAATCAAGATTTAACCATTCTCTTTATGTACTGCTCGGGAATGGACACGGTTTGATTAAAAATTCACGAGAAAGTTTGTGAGAAAATTAAGAAAAAGACATGGATAGGCTTAATTTGGTTTTATTTTTATTACTTGTATGTTTTTTAGGTTTTATTTGCGTTTTTTATTATTTGTATGTTTTTTAGGTTTTAGTGTGTTTTTTTATAATTGGTATGTTGTTTTATTTTTAGGTTTTAAGTTACGCTTTTATTTAAAACTAGAATTAGCCCGCTGCACATTGCGGCGGCGAGACAAAGCTTTCGCTAAGTTTGTTTAATCCCAATATCTATAATGTGAACAGTTTTAAATGTTAAACCGTGAATGACCACTTAACTCGTTTATTAAGCGGCTCATGTAAAAAAATTGATACCTAGCATTGGCAATAGCCCATCGGCAATACGCGTCTACGGCCGCCCCCACTACCCATTTGTGACCATCTGATGCGCGTGACGATCCGGATTCGGAAGCCGATCCCGAATGCCAGGTTGAAGATTATCTAAAGATTTGAATAATATTTGATTCCATAATTATCGAGACTATCGTATCTTTTATTTATTTAGTTAATATATGTTTATCTCTAAGGTTGTTAGGGTCTAGTTTAAATAGCGGTCTTGGTCGAATGTTTATGATCAGTTTTTTTGATTGAATTCTAATTGAAAAAGAACTGTGTTCTTTGAACCTTTGGTTCATTTTATCGGTCTTTGATTACTAATTATTCTTGAGCCATTTGAATGCTTCCGTAACTTCATCAAGTTGGTATCAGAGCTTTGGTTTTTAAATGGCTCGACAGAGGAAACGACATGAGTATTTCTATTCACGCGCTCGTGGAGAAGATTGACACCCTACTCGTAGATCCGCCGACCGAGGCAGCGATGGAGTCTATCATGATCCACGGGATCTAAAGATCAAACAACTCCAACAACGAGTCCGAGATCTTGAAGAGATCAAACGGCTCCGACAACAAGTTCAAGATCTTGAAGAGATCAGACGGCTCCGTCAACGAGTCTGAGATCTTGAGTTACAACTGGAGATGCGTGTAAAGAAAACCGAATCGGAACACATTGTCTAGGACAATGTGAATGAGGCAGAGGAGCATCCTTTCAGCCATCTCCACCCTTAGTTTCCGGAACCGATATATGAAGACGAATCCGGTCAGGAGTTTTATCAGAAGATGAACCCATATTTGATGATGACGGGATTGAACCCAACGATGAAGAATGTTTGTTTGTGCAGGAGGTTTTAAGGAGAAAAACAAGCATTAGTGGCGGTCCGTTGATGAGTACAGTGGTTGGCGGTGAGGAGTTGCACAACTACGTGGCTAATAGCTATGGTGAGATTTTACTGGAAGCCTTGTCAATTCGGCCATCAAGTATGGGAAGTTTGAATGTCGATATGCATAAAGCTATTATCTCCTAAGTATAAACTAAGATTGGAGATATATTTTTGGTCAATGCAGGTGAGATAATATTGGGGCTACATTAGACTTTGTTGATATTATTGAAAATGGAGGTAATTTTCGGGTTGCTAATTTTGATAGAAATACACGTAGACATCAAGATTTGGATAATTCATATGCTTCTATTATCTATCTTCTAGAAGTGATACCCATGTGCAAACACGGGTGGTTTTTAGAAATTCATGCATACCACATTTTAATAGAAAGTATAGATAGGTGTATAGATATTGTAATTTTTAGTCATGAGTTAATTAATATTAAATTAGTCATGAGTTATTCTCACAAATCTTGCATGTTGATGCATTTGAACTCTGATTTACAACTAAACAAATAATCAACCTAAACAAATAATCAAAAGTAGTCACTACCTTTCATCATAAAAAGCGAGAACTACTATTTTACTTTGCCGAATGTTCATATCTGTTGGAAATGTGTTTATCAAACTTCAATTACAAGAATTAGAAGATTGCAATTACAATGTTTATGTGTGCATGAGAATTACAAGCATATAAGCGGACGTCACCTAGAGAGCAACATTTAAAAGCCTAACAAACTCCCAACAACTGCTATTAGCCTAAGCACTGTTACTATGAAAACCTCTATTGAGCAGCATTTGTTGAATATCATCTGTTATTCTTTAACATCTGTTGACCCATACCAGACCTTTGCTTCTTCAGACCTTCTTCATCAGTAGTGGATCACTTCAAGCAGATGTTCTCTTTTGGCAGACTTTAGCTTTGACAGACC
Source organism: Helianthus annuus (assembly GCF_002127325.2). Classification (NCBI taxonomy): domain Eukaryota; kingdom Viridiplantae; phylum Streptophyta; class Magnoliopsida; order Asterales; family Asteraceae; genus Helianthus; species Helianthus annuus. Next base: position 98,694,202 of record NC_035439.2, on the reverse strand, counting down.
TTAACAGTAGCAGATATTGAGTCTTTGTAATTTGGAGGAGCAAATTCTTCAAAAAACTGTTATTCATGATCAGATATTCTAGAATATTTTGGCTTTGCAATCATCTGTTCAGCCTTAAACCACAACTTGAGGGATTTAAACCTCTGTTGACTTACCAAACATCTGTTCAGGCACAATTCAACATCAACGTGATCTATATCAAACTCAGACACAATTTCACATCTACATCATCGATCTGCAAACCTCAGATGATATTCAAAACTATATAATAATACTTATGCTTGCTAAAATAAGTAAAAGTAAAATGCGACAAGAAAGATTAATAGGATTAAAATTTATGACTTTAAAAGATTAACAACTACATCGAGTACTGAACTAAGAAACTTTCAAATCTAACAATCACACTCAGAAATTTTAGAATCTAACAACAAGAATTAAGAAATTTTAGCTTCAACTACGTCGAGTGTTGAACCTCTCGATGTATTTCCTTGAGCATCGCCATGAACTCCACGTCTCTATCACCGCACTCTATATTACTGACAACACAAACGTCACGAACGGAAGTCGAAGGCATCGCCATCAGGTTTCTGGAAACCTGGTGTAACACCCCGTGTTTCGAAAGTCAAAGTACAAGTCAAAGTCAAAGTCAAAGGAAGAAAAGATTGCTAATTGCGATCTGTCACTCCTTGCTTAACTATGGATTGTATACTTTGACTTGTAATCGAATCTTTTTATTTTGATCGCTTTAGTTGTATTATGTGGAGTATCTGTGAATAATCGAGGTTTAATCGTTTGTGAGCTGAATGAAAACGTTAACAAGTCTTCCGAAGAGTCCAGGACTGATGCTCCTAAGACTAATTTTAGCTTCAAGCAGTTCAAAGCCTGCTGATGTGCGTGTGGTGGTATAGATTTTTATGTATATTTTTAGCCCTTTTTACGCGTTAGTCAAGTTTTAAATTTATAAAACACGATATTTTACTAACACCAAACACACATATGGGCAAGTGCACCCATTGTGAGCGTAGTATAGTGTTGGAAACATACCGAGGTCGTCCAAGGACACAAGAGCTTTTAATACAGGTTTATCCTCAACGTTTAATCAAATCAAAAGTTTAGAAAAAGGTTTTAAACTAGAAAATAAAAACTAAAAATACTGAAAATAAAAATAAAAATAAAAACAGATAGACAAGATGAATCACTTGGATCCGACTCGCATTTAGTGTAACCTTTGATTATTTCCGCACTTTTGCACTTTTTAAGAGATTATCTTAGTTATAGTAGTAGCCCCCCCCCCCTCTTTTGAAGGTGACGTTACCCTCAACCCAGTAGTTTGAGTAAGCAAGGATACAATCCTAAAGGGTTGGATTATTGAAAGATAATTAATTAAGTTATTAATGCGTAATATGGTAGGCCCCTCTTTTGAAGGTGACGTTACCCTCGGCTAAGTAGTTTGAGTCAGCATGGATACAATCCTAAGTAGTCGGTTAATGTTTTAATCGTAGTTTATATATGAGGGGATCAAGGAGTTCGGACCCCCGCCATCCAATACCAGTGGGTATTGAAAGAGGTCCTACTAAAGTTGACCCAGGTCCTTGGTGGCTATTGCCTCGACCCACTTTGACACGTAGTCAACGGCCACCAAGATATACAAATTGCCATAAGAATTGGGAAATGGGCCCATGAAATCAATACCCCATACATCGAAAATATCGACCACAAGGATTGGCTGCATGGGCATCTCATCCCTTTTTGAAATACCCCTTAATTTATGGCACTCTACACAATTCTTGGAAAATTCATTTGCATCTTTAAAATAGTTGGCCAATAAAGACCACTATTCAACACTTTATGACCCGTTTTGTGGCCACTAAAATGGCCACCACACGCAAACGAATGTAGATGCTGCAACACGCTTGGAATTTCCTCATTGTCTATGCATCTTCTAATCACTTGATCCGCACACTCTTTCCACAAGTGCGGTTCTTCCAACCGATAATACTTGATTTGAGACATGAAATGTTGCCTCTTCCGTCTATCCCAATGTGCTGGTAAGTCACCTATAACAAGATAATTCACAATGTTAGCATACCATGGTAACTTAACTAATTTCATAATATGCTCATCGGGAAACGACTCATTGATCTCTAAAGCTTTAGGATCCTCTTCAACCATCAACGGGGACAAGTGGTCCGCTACCACACTCTCGATACCCTTTTTGTCCCGTATCTCCAAATCAAACTCGTGGAGCAACAATACCCATCGAATCAATCTCAGCTTAGCATCCTTTTTCTCCATGAGGTTCCTAACAGCAATGTGATCATAATAAATAATCACTTTACTACCCCATATGTATGACCGAAATTTATCCAATGCATATACCACCGCGAGTAGCTCTTTTTCCGTGGTGTTGTAATTCAATTGTGCATCCGAAAGAGTCTTACTTGCGTAGTATATAGCAACGGGTTTCTTGTCAACCCGTTGTCCCAACACGGCCCCCACCGCATAATCACTTGCATCGCACATAATTTCAAAGGGTAAAGACCAATTTGGCGATTGCAAGATTGGGGCCACAACTAACTTTTCTTTTAATTTGTTAAACGCATTTTGTCAATTTTCATTAAAATCAAACGGTTGATCTTTTAACAACAAGTTACACAAAGGCTTGGTTATGTCACTAAAACCCTTAATAAACCGCCGATAAAAACCCGCATGACCTAGAAATGACTTAACACCTTTAACATTCGTGGGATACGGCAAGGTAGATATAACTTGTACCTTTGCACGATCAACCTCTATCCCACGACTCGACACCACGTGTCCCAACACGATTCCCTCTTGAACCATAAAATGGCACTTTTCCCAACTCAAGACCAAACTAGTTTCGACACACCTTTTTAATACTTTGTCTAGTTGGTCCAAACAAGCCTCGAATGACAACCCAAAAACTGAGAAATCATCCATGAAGATTTCCAAAGACTTCCCCACCATATCTGAAAAGATACTCATCATACACCTTTGAAAGGTGGCCGGGGCGTTACATAGTCCAAACGGCATTCGCCTAAATGAGAATGTGGCATAGGGACATGTAAACGTCGTCTTTGCTTGATCTTCTGGATGGATGGCAATTTGATTATAACCAGAATAGCCATCTAAAAAGCAATAAAGTTGTTGCCCTGATAATTTCTCAACAATTTGATCAATAAACGGTAAAGGAAAATGATCTTTGGAAGTTGCGGTATTCAACTTCCTATAATCAATACAAATTCGCCACCCGGTTACCAGCCGAGTGGCTACCTCTTCACCTGCGTCATTTTTTACGACTTGTATACCCGCTTTCTTTGGAACCGTCTGCGTTGGGCTCACCCATTGGCTATCCGAGATCGGATAAATGATACCCGCATCAAGCCATTTCAGCACTTCTTTCTTCACCACCTCCCGCATATTCGGATTCAATCTCCGTTGTGCATCTCAAACGGGAGTCACATTTTCTTCCGTGATGATTTTGTGCATCACCACCGAGGGACTAATTCCCTTCAAATCAGCAATGGTCCATCCAATCGCCGCCCGATTGGTGACCAAAACACCCATCAATTTTTCCTCTTGCTCCTCGGCTAACACCACGGTGGTGTTTGACAACTGAAGTGGACCAAATTCGTATTGGTCATACAAACTACCCGGTAGAATGCTCACGCTAGCACCAAGATCTAGAAGTGCCCGGTTCGGTTGATTTTAAAATCGCCTACTTGAATTGAAATGATAGGCGCACCCGGATCTTGTAGCTTAGGTGGAAGTGCACCCGAAAGAATCGAACTCACATTTTCGGTTAAATCTAATTTTTTGGAAATTTATGAGTTTGTTTCTGAGTACACAATTCTTTCAAGTACTTAGCATAAGACAGTACTTGTTTGATTGCGTCCAAAAGAGGTAAATTAATTTTAACTTGTTTGAAAATTTCCAACAACTCTTCTTGTTGTGGACCTCTTTTGTTTACAACCTTTTTCACAGGTCCCTTCAATGCTTCAGGATAAGGGGCGATATTAACCTCCACACCCTTTTCCTTAGCCTTAGGGACGGGTATGGTCACAACGGGAGTGTTATTATTCTTTTTCAAGTCATTTTTATTTTAACCCATTTGACCATCCTCCTTTTCATCCTCACTAGCATCTTCCACCACCCCTTCAACAAACTGGGGTGATGGTGTTTTGACACCATTATCTACTACTCGACCACTACGTAAAGTAATTTTATTAATTGGTACCTCACGTGTGTTCCTTGAGCTTGACCCTTAATGCTTAGGGTTCACCGTTGTGTCACTTGGAAGCTTTCCCATGCTTCCCCTTATTTGTGCCATTTCCTCCGCAAGTTGGCCCACTTGCTTTGCTAATGCCTCATGTGCTTTGTCCCGAATCTCGTTTGTCTTCTTCATCTCCTTGATATCACTGTTAGAGTCCTTAACCACATTTAACAAAGCATCCATTTTGGCACTCAAATCATCACCACCGGTTTGATTGTTCGACCCGCTCCCATTACCGCCTTGATTATTGTAATTCCTTTGGTACCAACCTTGGTAGTTGTTGTCCCGACCTTGGTACCCTTGATTGTAATTACGTAGGTAACCCCTTGGTTACCACCTTGGTGATTTTGATATGATGACCCGCTTTGATTACCCGGTTGAAAGTTCGGGTTCATTTGATTCGCGGCATTCCCATATCGGAAGTTGGGATGGTTTCTCAATCCAGGATGATAAGTGTTCGAATTCATATCATTATTCTTTCTATCCCCGAACACTTGATTTACTTCCTCGGTGTAATCACCCGGTCCCGTTGGACATTGATCGGTCCCATGGCCGATATCCCCATAATCCTCACACACTACGAATTGAACCGCATTCACCTCCTTCTTTTTCATACGAACCATTTCCCGTTCTAAAGTAGAAATCCGATTCTTAGAATCAAGATCGGGAAGTGACCAGGAAACGGGATGTTTCTTGGCTCTATCGGCCGATACCTTTTCCTTCGACCGCTTGCTCATTCGCTCGAGAAATTCCCAATCATCATCTTCATGATTGCTCAATAAAGTCCCGTTGCTCGTTGACTCGAGGCGATTCCATGTCATATCATCCATAACCCGTACAAAACATTTCACCAACTCCCACTTTTCTATTTGGTGATGTGGGCATTTCCGAATCAACTCTTTGTACCTTGTAAATGCTTCGTGCAACGGTTCGCTTGATAATTGGCGAAAAGACCTAATTTCGTCTCTAGCATCATCGGTCTTCGCCATCGAATAGTATTCATCAAGAAAAACTTGTTGCATCTCACCCCATGTTCGAATACTATTCGCCGGAAGTGTGAGAAACCATTGCTTCGCTTTGTCTTTTAGCGAAAACTGGAATAGTCGAAGCTTGACCTCCTCTAATGCAAAGTTGTGTCCCCTGATAGTGTTGCAAATGGAAGAAAACTCCGCCAAATGCGTGTACGGTTCATCGTTAGACCTCCCATTGAAATGGGGAAGTATATTGATGTAATGGGGTTTACAATATAACATTCTCCTTTCACACACTATTGGAGAGTCATTATCGGTAACCACCGGTCGAAAACGGTCATTTACTCCCCGTGGTGGTTGTTGGCGACGGTGCGGAATGTTAACTTCTTGATCGACCGGTCTCCGATTGTCCCTTCTATCACCTCCCCTATCACCTCTTTGATTTCCACCTTGGTTACCCCTTTGGTTACCCCCTCCCACGAAACGAGGAATCCGGTTAGGGTTAGCATTGTTGTTGTTGTTGTAAAACCCATCATTCAGGTTCCTTTGGTTGTTGTTCCTTAGTCGGCGGTTGTTTTCGTAACCGTCATTTCTCCTGTCCCCATACCCGTAGTCATCGTTCCCCATGAAGTTGGCATTTTGATAGCCAAACTCCTCATCTTCAAACCCTCTTGCATTGTAAATATTACCCTGATTCACATACCCCCAGTCTTCGTCATCATTAGCCCGATCATCGTAATATCCCCCATCGTCCGAATTTTCCGTATGAACACTTACGTGTTCCGGCGATTGATAATCGGGAACACTATACGATTCGTCATCGGGGATGACATTCCTCAAATCGTCTATGTTAAAGAATGGGTCTTCGTTCGCGGGATTGCCACGATCTCGATTGCCTCGATGATCAGAATTGACATTCCGGTCATCTAGATTGATAGGTAAGGAATTTTGTCTATGAAGATTTTGTTGTTGGGGTGTTCTTTGGGTGTTATTGGGGTTTTGGTTTTGGAAAGGTGGTGTCGGTGGTCCGGTGTTGTTATTACCACCCGGTCGCTCTTGAGGTATAGGTTGGACGTTTTGGGCGGGATTAAAGTTGCTTCGGTATTGGTTCGGGTTTTGGTTTGCCCTTGAATCGGTTTCAATGGTTGGTGTGAACTGTGGTGTTTGATTGGTTTGGTGAGAAGCAAGTGTTGCTTCCAATCGGCTTGCTAAATTCCTTCTTGCAACTCTTTCGATTTCCGGTTCGTAGACTAGCGGTGAAGTCCTCCCGGAGTTTCACGTATGCATGCACTGCCTTTAACCTGCACAAGTAACACACCCCGTGTAACAAGGAAAAAGACAAAGTACAAGAAAAGAAATTATGCAACTTAAACAGTTAATCACGTAATTCAAACAATATCCAAACACAAAGCGCATGCACTCCCCGGCAACGGCGCCAAAATTTGATCGGAGTGTCGCGCTCTGGTCAAAGATAATATTTATAAGCCCTATTTACCCTTAACAAATAGCTAGTGGTAGCAAGGGGTCGAACCACGAAGAGTATGTGGTTTGCAAGTGGATTCGATTGAATTATAGAGAAGTGTCACAATTATGAAGCTTGCTATGATATTTGTTTTCTTTTTGTTTTGTTGAAAGATGTGAATTTAAACTAATGGAATTGATTTAATTAATTAACAACTAATGATTAACGATTGCAAGAAAATTGATTACTAAACAATAATAAGAAAAAGGGTTCACATCCGGTTTCGATAATTGCCAACCTAGGGTTTCTACAAGTTTTTAGATTCAACTCAATTGCATACGATTAGCGGATTTAGTGTACCGCGACTTAGGTGCCAATAACTATCAACGCTTCGAAAAACGGACAAGAATGCACTTTGTAATCAACACAAGTAAAACCTAACCACGACAATGCATAACTACACATAACCATTTCATAAAGTCATAACTTTTAACATCGTTCGACAATTTACGAATTCGAAACAAATGCAAACTATTGTCAATGGTTTCAAAGATCAAACACAATTTGTCACAAAGTTGAAACAAGAACAATTCGAAACCCTAAATTTAACAACTACCTACACCGGGGTGAAACCAAGGTGATTAGCCGCTCATGGTTGAAGAAAATTGATCACTGGATGCTTGGGACTTGATTGAGATCATCTTGAATCTTGAAGGATGGAGAAATGGTGGATGATTAGGGTTGTGGAATGATTGATAATGGTAAGGTGAATGATGAATGGAGTTAGGGTTGTGGATGATGATGATGATGATCCTTGATTATTCGGATGATGATTCTTGTTAGAGATGGAATGGAGATGGAATTGAGGCTCCAAGATTGATATTCAAACTCTATTAGAGTGTAACTCCTTTTTCAATAGTCAAAAACCTCTTTAAAACTCGTTCCCAACAACCAACTAGCACAAATTTGCGTTTCAGGAATCCACAACCCGTTGGCGACGGGTTCCCAATAGTTGATTTTCTGCCGACTCCTTACTTTGCTGGATACGGGTGTTTTCGGCCGACGGGGTGTTCTAGAGCCCATCCGGGACGGCCCTAGACCCGTCGGCGACGGCCTCTTGAACTCCAATTCTCCAAATTTCGCTTCTTGCACTCCCGGTTGATCCGTAACGCATCCGGGTGCTCTAGTTTCTGACCCGGTGACTCGTAAAGCTCGCGAAAAGCTCCTTAAACTTCATCAAACCTGCAAAACACATTTTTGATTAAAAGTAGGCTATCCGAAATTAAAACTTACGTAAAAACATCAAGTTATACACTAACGAACACCGGTTTTCAACCACGTATCATGTCCGCTGGATACGACCCCGTGGTGGGTGATAGAAGCTTCTACAACTTTGTCTTTTCTGCAGACACTTGGGCACGCCCCCGTGCTCATTGAGCATGGGGCGTGTTCAGCCTTCTGTTCTGCTGGTTTTGCTTGGGAAGATGCTGTCGGGGGGTCGGGCATGCTACGTTTATCCCTTTTCTTGTATTTATGTTAGATTTAGCTGCCTTTTTGCTTCTTTTGTTCATTTGAGCTCATTTAATCCTGAAAATACAAAAGGAAGACAAAAACACACTTTTTCCAACATTAGTACTAAAGAAGGGTTAGTTTTATGCCACATTTGATGTAATTTATATGTTGCATTTTGCACACATCAAATACCCCCATACTTGAATCTTTGCTTGTCCTCAAGCAAAACTCTTTATAATGTGGCTTTCCACTCCCAAATGGAATGGGTAAAAGAGAAGGTTTTTGGGCTTGTCATAGAGTGTCTGGATTTCCAAGATTCTTTATTAGGTTTTATTTTTATTTTATTTACAATCTTATTCGTCATGATTTATTTAGAACATTACATAAAATAAATTACTTATTAGGGCATAACATGGCTCTTTAAAATTCCATTTATATACAAGTTCACATACCTCACGGGGGATCACTCAACACTCGGCCGAAGGTGTATTTTTGTGAAAATTCTCGAGAGCGGCATGGAACCTACTTCTACCATATGCTTGCCAAGCAATCAATCCTCCTCCTTTTTAACTATACACCTTTGTAAATATCAAGAGGACTTTTTTGGGTAGGGTTAGGCTTGGGTTAAAGGTTGGTGGTTTGGTTAGTGGTTAGTAGAAAAGGGCGAAAGGCGTAAAAAGTGTCGGTTTTCATAAGACTTTATTATTTTTATGACTTTTTATTTTAATGAAGCATTTCTTCAAACAAAGTTCTTTTTGATAACCTTGTTTGTTTATTTCTTTTGGCTTCATCATCATATTATATATAAATATATATATATATATATATATATATATATATATATATATAGTCATAAGAAAACCGAGCTTTGTTACTAAAATAAAGGGTTTAAAATGAAAAAGGGTTTTGGTGGGTAAAAAGGGTGTTTGTTTTTGGTTAATGAATGAAAAGGTTTAGGCTCAAAGGGGTTAACTGGGGGGATTTTGGGTAGGTGGTAAAAAAAAAGAAAAATAATGGTGTTTAAATAAAAAGGGTTAGTCCTAATGCCTCCATCATTTACTTACTTGGGTTTAAGTTGGTAAGGACCGGAAATGTATCGTCATGGCAAGTTCTAGAGTCGTAAGAACCAAGCGGCTATTCACACAAGAAACGAAAAATGAGCATTTAGTTTAAAGATGTATATTTATATGCTCAATAAAGGCTCAAAACTCTCTTTTTGTGGGAATGGGTTTTTATGTGATCAAGTATATATAATCAAATTTTAACTAGATTTGTCATGTCGTTTCATAATTTTCTTATGTTGGTTCTTTTATCACGACGCTATCGGTTTTAAATTTGTAAAAATATAACCTTTTTAGAACTTGTAATTCCCAAATTAAACCAAGAAAAGTAAAAAAAATTGAATTTTTTTTTGATCAAAAAATTCAGGGTGTTTAGCGGTTCCAATAGAGTTTTGTGTAAGGATTGTAATTAGGACTTGCAAGATTCAAGGTTTTAGCATCCCCCCCACACTTAAACTACACATTGTCCTCAATGTGTCCCAAAAATAAGTTTTAGGTTGATTGAATGCGTAAATGTGCGTTTAAAAACAAATTTTTATGTTACTGGACATCTGGACACGGCCACGTGTTGGGTGAACATGGCCCCGTGGTCAAATTGCCAGTAACGATAACTTACAGAAGGTGGACACGGGGGCGTGTTGGCTGGGCACGACCACGTGTCTGGCAAAAATCTGCATAATTTGGACAAACAGCAGGTCTGGGGCAATGGGCACGGGGGCGTGTTGGCTGAACACGACCCCGTGTGGACAAACTGCAAAGGTGTAAAACAGGTTTCTGGCTTCGGATTTCCTGTCCCGGCTTTAGTAGCACTAATGTTTAGTGCTCTAAGCCTCGTATGTACCTGTTTAAATAATAAATACCACACTAATCATAGCAAACAACCATTACCAAAGTTAATCATCCACATCACAAGTTAAAAAGAAAAAGAAAATGCAAGAAATTAAAAAAGTGTTAAAGAAAGTAAATTGTTCGTGAGAAAAGGGGGTTAACCTGATAGACCTCCAACCGGCTGATCCTACCTCCACTCCTCCCGCTCAGTCCATGTCCTCGTCTTCATCATCATCGTCTCCTCCGTGCCCCGCCATGTACTCCTGGATGTTCCTAATGTCATCCTGTATGTCAGAGATGTTTCTCTCAATAGCTCCGACTCGGGAGTACGTGTTGTTGGCCATGTTGTAGGTGTTCCTGGTGCACATAAGGTTTTCCTGCAATAAATCATGTAAGCTTTGGAAGTTAGGAAAACTGCCTCCTTGAGAGGAGGATTGACCCGGATCACCCTGGGGCTGGTAATGGTACTGATGAGGAGGACGGATGTGTGGGGCGTGTAAGACGAGTGCCTCTTGCGAGTTCCAAGCATGCCCTTGAACTCTTTGAAAACTGACCGTCCCGTCATCCACTTCATAAATCAAGTTCATGGAGCGGCAAATGACCATGTCCACTCTCCCCGACCATGGGCTCTTTTGGAAAGACCTTGGCATCCTATCAACAAAATGTTTGAAAAGGCGGTAAATCCACCCTCCAAAGAAGATAGGTGTCGGTGGAGTAGCAAGTTGGTTCAGGTGCATGTTTCGGAGTAGTAGGTATGGAACATCAAGGTTGGTACGGGTGTGAATGCAATGGAGGACCACCAGATCTCGTAACCCTACCACGCCGTTGCTGTCGTGCCTTTGGCTAAGAGAGTAGGTGAGGACCCTGTGGATATAGCGGTAAAGAGGGTCTCTCAGCTGTGTGCTCTTAGTTTGGCTCGGATTATAGTTGCCATCTCCTCTTTGAGCCCAAGCAGCTTGGCGTTGATTTGGTTGGATCTCACGTAGACCGCCGGTGTTTTCTTCATCCCCATCATCTTCATCCGCGTACAACCCAACTATTGCCCCAAACTGTGCTATCGAGATTGAGTACACAGTCCCCCCACAACGGAATTCTACCCCATCATTATCAAACAGATCGGCTCTCGATTTGAAAGTGAAAGTGCTGTAGAATTCCATGTTGTATTCATGGACTGAGCGAAGCCGAGTGCACAGGGCGGCTCTTAGTGGGCCGGTGACAATGTTGTTAAATCGGTCTAGCTGGTTCACTGTTCCTAGAAGATCCATGCATGCTTGTCGTGGGTACTCCTCCGGCCTAGTTCTTAGTACATTGTATCTCGCTTTAGCATCCAACTCATTTGCATTGAATCTAGTGAACTTCTTGGCCATCTGAAAGGAAACACCACACAATTAGCAAGAAACAGTGAAAAATTCGAAGAAAATTGAAAACAGTCGACTCAACACGCCCCCGTGTTCAGTGGACATGCCCTGAGTTGGACTGATTTTGGCTGGACACGCCCCCGTGCTCAGCGAGCACGACCCCGTGTCCAGGCGTCAGTTTACTAAAATTCTCATTTTTCGACCCGGTCCCGAAAACTTGAAAATTTTTGGTCCAGTAGGGGCGGTTTTCCCCGAAAATGAAACCCCAAGTGCCGTTTTTTCTCAAAACAACCCGTTTACCCCTTCAATTTTATCTTTTTCGGTTCAAAAACAAGGGTTTAGGGTTTTTGTGAGAAATCAGGCAAATCTACACACAATACAAGTTGATTTACTTCCTATAACATGCATCTAAACTAATGCTAACAGATTTATGCAAAAATTTGAGGTTCGATCTGGTTCAAGTTGAAGAACCCTAGATTTTTCCCCAAATCTTGATGTTAAACTACATACAAATACTTAATCTAACTACTAATAATGATAGAATCATACCTTGATGTTGTTAGAAGTAGAGGAGACGTCGAAATCTTGCAGAAAAATCGCCTGAACCAGAGAGTTTTTGGGGAAACGGGGCGTGTGGAATGAAGAAACTGTGTTGAAAAGGGGGTTTTATCCCGCCAGTTGCGCGGACATGGCCCCGTGCTCGCTGAGCAAGGCCCCGTGGGCGGCCAATTTTTTAAAAATTTTTATTTTTTATTTTTTTTAAGTGCTAGTGTGAGTGCCCTGTTTCCCAAAAACTTGGTTAGAAGACTTACCGATTTAGATGTCAACCCGCTTGTTCGTAACTTACCAGGTATGATGTTGATGTTTTCATTCTTCAACGTTTGAAGCGAGATTTCTTCCTCCTCATCCTCAATGAATCCTTGATAGAGCTTCAGCCGTTGGCCATTGACTTTGAATGGAATTCCATTCCGAGATTTAATTTCTACTGCACTGTGTGGGAAAATATGGGTGATGGAAAAAGGTCCTGACCACCTAGACTTTAATTTACCAGGAAATAATCAAAGTCGTGAATTAAACAATAGAACCTGATCTCCTACTAAAAATTCATTAGGTTTAATGTGTTTATCATGCAAGTTTTTCATTCTTTCCTTGTAATTCGGAGTTAGAGTGTGCATAATTCCTTAATTCATCTAATTCATTTAATTGACAAAATCGATTTTTACCGGTAAATTCTAAATCTAAGTTTACATTTTTAATTGCCCAGTAGGCTTTGTGTGCAATTTCTACTGGCAAATGACAGCTTTTTCCATAGACGAGCTTATATGGGGTTGTATCTATTGTTGTTTTATAAGCAGTTCGAAAAGCCCATAAAGTGTCATCTAATTTATCGGCCCATTCCTTTTTATTAAACCTACAGTTTTTTCGAGTATTCGTTTTAAACCTCTATTAGTCACTTTGGCTTGTCCGTTTGTTTGAGGGTGATATGCCGTTGAGGCCCGGTGATAGACCCCATATCTTGTTAAAAAAAAATTTTCAAGTTGATGGTTACAAAAATGGGTACCTCTATCACTTATTAATGCTTAAGGTGTTCCAAAACGAGAGAATATTTTCTTCAGAAATCTTACCACGACTCTTCCACCATTTGTTGGAAGTGCCTCGGCCTCGGCCCATTTAAACAAGTAATCTACCGCCACAAGTATATATTTGTTTCCTTTTGACGGTGGGAAGGGTCCCATAAAGTCGAGTCCCCACACATCAAAAATTTCACAAACAAGAATGCCATTTTGTGGCATTTCGTTTTTTGAAGAAATATTACCTGTTCTTTGGCAAGCGTCACATGTCTTGACAAGACTTTGGGCGTCTTTGTAAATGGTTGGCCAATAAAATCCTGAATCAAATACCTTTCGTGCGGTACTAGCGGCACCATGATGTCCTCCGTATGGACCTTCATGACAATGGCAGAGAATTCTTCTTACTTCACTACCATGTACGCATTGGCGGATGAGTTGATCTGCACACATTTTCAAAAGATAAGGATCTTCCCAAAAATAATGTTTGACATCGGCAAAGAATTTTTTTCTTTGATGATGTGGCCATCCTTTGGCGACTATACCACTAGCTAGGTAGTTAGCGTAGTCGGCATACCATGGTTCTTCTCTGTATTCCACCATTTCCAGGGACTCCGTTGGAAATTTTTCATTGATTTGCTCATCCCTGGTTGCCTCCAAAGCTGGGTCTTCTAAGCGCGAAAGATGATCTGCTGCGGTGTTTTCTGCTCCTCTTTTGTCTTTGATTTCAATGTCAAATTCTTGGAGGAGTAGAATCCACCGAATCAAACGTGGTTTAGCATCCTGTTTCGTGAAGAGATATCGAATGGCTGCATGATCTGTATAGACTATTGTTTTAGAAAGAACAAGATAAGAACGAAATTTATCAAAAGCAAATACCACAGTTAGTAACTCTTTTTCTGTTGTTGTGTAATTTTCTTGTGCATCGTTAAGTGTTTTACTAGCATAATAAATTGGGTGAAAATGCTTATCTTTTCTTTGTCCCAAGACTGCTCCAACCGCAAAGTCACTTGCATCACACATGATTTCGAAAGGTAATTTCCAATCAGGCGCTATCATGATAGGTGCATTGACTAGCATTTCTTTTAGTGTTAGAAACGCTTGATTGCATTCCTTGTCAAAGATGAAAGGGGCATATTTTTCAAGTAATTTTGTTAGAGGCCTTGAGGTTTTTGAAAAGTCCTTGATAAATCGTCTATAGAATCCGGCATGCCCTAGGAAACTTCTGATAGCTCTAACGGAGGATGGGGGTGGTAATCGAGAAATAGTGTCTATTTTTGCTCGATCAACCTCCATTCCTTTGCTTGAGATCTTGTGACCGAGTACTATTCCCTCCGTTACCATGAAATGGCATTTTTCCCAGTTAAGGGTGAGGTTAGTTTCCTCACATTGGGATAGCATTCGTTCAAGGTTATCGAGGCATTGGTCGTATGAATCTCCAAAGATAGAAAAGTCATCCATGAAGACTTCCATTGTCTTTTCTATCATATCAAGGAAGATTGCCACCATGCAACGTTGGAAGGTTGCGGGGGCATTACATAGACCGAATGGCATGCGTCGATAAGCAAAAGTTCCATAGGGACATGTAAATGTTGTCTTTTCTTGGTCTTCGGGTGCTATCGGGATTTGAAAGTAACCTGAAAAACCATCCAAGAAACAATAAAATTTATGACCGCATAATCTTTCTAACATTTGATCAATGAAGGGTAAAGCAAAGTGGTCTTTCCTTGTTGCTTCATTTAATCGCCTATAATCTATACATACCCTCCATCCTGTGACGGTTCTCGTTGGTATTAATTCATTTTTCTCATTAGTTATTACCGTCATACCTCCTTTCTTTGGAACTACTTGGACAGGACTTACCCAAAGACTATCGGAGATAGGGTAAATAAGTCCGGCGTCAAGTAATTTGATGACTCGTTTTTAACCACTTCTTGGACATTTGGATTTACTCTGCGTTGTGGTTGTATTACTGATTTATAGTCATCATTCATTAGAATTTTGTGCGTGCACATGGAAGGACTTATTCCTTTAATATCTACAAGCTTCCAAGCGATCGCGTTTTTTTGTTTTTTCAAAAGCTTAATTAGTTTTTCTTTTTCTAAGCTACTTAATTTTGATGAAATAATTATAGGTGACTTACCATCTTTGTCTAGAAAAGCATATTCCAAACCTTTTGGGAGTTCTTTGAGCTCAAGAGGTGGGTCTTTAGGAGACTCCTTATTTGGTTGCTCATTTTGATCAAGAACTTTAAAAGTTTGTTCTATGGCGACCTCTTCTTCAACAAAGTGGTCAATTTCTTCTTTTTTATCGGGTGGTTCATATTCATCTTCAATTAGGGGGTCATTATTGCCGAATGGATATTTCATTGAGCGCTCAAGATTGACACTTCTTTTAAATGCCCCTAATTGAATAGATAGATTGTTGTACTTCCAGTTTTTCAAAGCTTCGTGGGTTTTTACAAAAGGTTGTCCCAACACTAGAGGAGCGTCATCAAGGATGACAAAGTCGGTTAGGATTACCATTTGATTTGTTTGAACCAAGACATCCTCAACTAAACCGATTGATTTTATTACTTTCCGATTGGATAGAAAAATGGGTATTTGAAATGGAGAAAAATCACTAATACTTAGTTTTTCGAAAATGTAATTCGGCATTATATTAACACAAAGATCTTTATCGATTGTGATATTACTAATAAAGGAATTTTGAAAAAAAAAACATGGAACCGGTGTAATGTTGATTTCAAATGGGTCTTCTTTTATTAGAGCAGTTTGATCATTTGTTAACTTAATGCTTACCGTTTCGTCAATTTTAGTGTTAGTGTTTAATTCTTTTAAAACTTAGCATGAGTGGGTACTAAACAATGATTTTCGAAAGAAGATGACAAGAGATTAATTTCTTCAAAATTAGACTCTTCTTGAATTTTAACGTTATCGGACTCACCCTTTTCGTTGTTTAACTCATGTGCCGGTTTTTCACTTACTTATTCTTCCATTTTTACATTTTCAACTATCTCTTTTTTATTTAATTCTTCTCTTGCGCGGGACTCCTCTTCCCTTGCGCGAGATTCTAGTATGCAACGTTCGATAGTTTTAATTGTTTCTATTATCCTATCGCCTATGTCGGTGATAGAGTAAGGATCGGGATCCTCAAAGCTTGAATCCGGATGTTCGATCCTTTGTTCCTCATAATACTCATAGGAAGTAGATGGTTCACACCATTGTTCTTCATTGTAAGTATATGATGGATAAGGGTCGTAATTTTGTTCTTCATAATACTCATATGAGGTAGGTTGTTCATGCCATGGTTCCTCCTAATAAGCATATGAAGGTGGTGGCTTATATCTTGGTTCCTCAAAGTATGAGTATGAAGGCTCATACCTTGGTTCATCAAAATATGAGTATGAGAGAGAAGGTTCATACCTTTGGTCTTCATAGGATGTGTATGAAGTCGATGGCTCGTACCTGGGCTCCTCTTAGTAGATGTATGAAGTGGATGGTTGAAGTAAGTCACAATATTGAACCGAGTGCGGGTCACCACAAATGGTGCAATAGTCTTCCCTATAATCATCCTCCTCATAGGTGTAGTTGTAGCCTCCTGAGTATTGATCCATAAGAATCACTCAGCAAACCACAACAAAGTCTCGAGACCAGAAACAAAAATAAAAACGGAAAAAGAGGCTGGACACGGCCCCGTGTTCAGTGGACACGGCCCGTGTTCAGGTTCTGTATCTGTGCGTTTGAATTAAAGTGGCTGGTTTTGTGCAGCACGAGGGCGTGTTAGTTGAGCACGACCCCGTGTTCAGACTCTGTATCTGGGTGTTTTATGAAAAAAAAAATGCAGCACGGCCCCGTGTTCAGTGAGCACGGCCCGTGTTTAACCTACTGTAAATGCAAAGCTAACTAAAATGCAGAAAAATGTGCGCGCGTTTTAAAAAGGTTTTGAAAAACTGATTAGGCCGTCGATTTTAAGCTTTCTTAAAATCCTTGTGTCCCCGGCAACGGCGCCAAAAAGCTTGATGTGCGTGTGGTGGTATAGATTTTTATGTATATTTTTAGCCCTCTTTACACGTTAGTCAAGTTTTAAATTTATAAAACATGATATTTTACTAACACCAAACACACATATGGGCAGGTGCACCCATCGTGAGCGTAGTATAGTGTTGGCAAGATACCGAGGTCGTCCAAGGACACAAGAGCTTTTAATACCGGTTTATCCTCAACTTCTAATCAAATCAAGAGTTTAGAAAAAGGTTTTAAACTAGAAAATAAAAACTAAAAATACTAAAAATAAAAATAAAAATAAAAACAGATAGACAAGATGAATCACTTGGATCCGACTCGCATTTAGTGTAACCTTTGATTATTTTCGCACTTTTGCACTTTTTAAGAGATTATCTTAGTTATAGTAGTAGGCCCTCTTTTGAAGGTGACGTTACCCTCAACCCAGTAGTTTGAGTCAGCAAGGATACAATCCTAAAGGGTTGGATTATTGAAAAATAATTATTTAAGTTATTAATGCGTAATGTGGTAGGCCCCTCTTTTGAAGGTGACGTTACCCTTGGCTAAGTAGTTTGAGTCAGCAGGGATACAATCCTAAATAGCCGGGTTAATGTTTTAATCGTAGTTTACATATGAGGGGATCAAGGAGTTTGGACCCCCGCCATCCAATACCAGTGGGTATTGAAGGAGGTCCTACTAAAGTTGACCCAGGTCCTTGCAGGATCTATACACTGAACAAGGCAAGACTCTTACCAAACCATTCCCTTAACCCCCGACCAGGTAGCCAATATATCTCCATATAGACCGTGGAGATATGAATAGTGAAAATCTTTTATTTTATATAGACAGTAAAATAATCCCAAGACACCACGGACAAATGATAAGGAAGAATCACCTTCAACATAAGAAACTAGTTATTAAAGTCATTAATACATAACCAAATAAAAAGTGCGAAAAGATTAAAAATAAAAAGTATTACACTAAACACTTGTCTTCACCAAGTGATGTAAGAGACTTAGGCAAACATGGCCTTTGATTGTCAAGAATTCTAACGATCAATCTTGGATCCCGAGACTACTCACACACTCTATGATGGATGATGGATGATGGATGATGGTGGTGGATGTGGGTTGTGATGGTGGTGGTGGATGTGGGTTGTGATGGTGGTGGTGGGTGGGTGAAGTGTGAGAGAGGTGGTTTGCCAAGGGATGGTTTGCCAAGGGATGGTTTGCAAATGAGCTAACCACCCCTATTTATAGCCTGCACAGAAGCCCGGACACGGCCCCGTGTCCATTGGGCAAGGCCCCGTGTCCACCCATCTTCTCTTTCTTCATTAAATGCAGTTTGTCTGCATTAGTTGACCACGCCCCCGTGTCCGCTGGGCACGACCCCGTGTGCAGAAGCGAATCTGTACTATCAAGATTTGCCTAGATTCTGCGAATCTTAGAGTTGACCATGGCCCCGTGTCCGCTGGATACGCCCCCGTGGTGGGTGATAGAAGCTTCTACAACTTTGTCTTTTCTGCAGACACTTGGGCACGCCCCCGTGCTCTTTGAGCATGGGGCATGTTCAGCCTTCTGTTATCCTGTTTTTGCTTGGGAAGATGCTGTCGGGGGGTCGGGCATGCTACGTTTATCCCTTTTCTTGTATTTATGTTAGATTTAGCTGCCTTTTTGCTTCTTTTGTTCATTTGAGCTCATTTAATCCTGAAAATACAAAAGTAAGACAAAAACACACTTTTCCAACATTAGTACTAAAAAGGGTTAGTTTTATGCCACATTTGATGCAATTTATATGTTGCATTTTGCACACATCACTTGCGGCCCAAAAGAATTTACCGGCGAAGATGGGCCTACGGCCATGTTTCAATGGTTTGATTCAATCGAAGTCACCCTACGCCAGAGTGGCTGTCCGGAAAACCTTCGCACAGTTAACGCCACCGGCGTCTTCCAATCCCGAGCTCTAGATTGGTGGACGGCCGAGAGAAACAAACGAGGGAATGATGCAGCTTACGGGCTGACGTGGGATGAGTTGAAGGACATCATGATGCGATAGTTCTGCCCTCCCCATGAGCTCCAAAAGTTGGAGGACGAGTTCTGGCATATCAAGCAAAAGGATGGCAACAACGCTGGTTTAACTGCTCGCTTCAAGCAGCTGAGTATAATCTGTCCAGGTCAAGTCTCTACGCCCGAAATCACCATCAAGAAGTATATCTGTGCTTTGCGTGTGGTGATCCCAACCACTTCACAAACATGTGCCCGAATCGAGTGGTGAAGCAAGAGCTACAACAGCAACAGCAGCAGCAGCCAGCAACCCACGGACGTGCTTTCAACATCAACGCCCGCCAGGCTCAAGCAGACAACAATGTGGTTAATGGTACGTTCCTTGTGAATGGTATATACGTTTCGTGTTTGTTTGATACTGGAGCCGATAACTGTTTTGTATCGTTTGAATTCGAAAATCTCCTTAATCGTAAGCGCGCCCATCTCCCCTCGACGTTCGATGTTGAAGTTGCCACCGAAAGAACCGTCGCTGTAAATTCTGTTCTTCGTGATTGTACTCTCTAACTCTACAATCACATCTTTCATATCGACCTTATTCCGATGCAGCTCAGTAGTTTTGACGTCATAGTAGGCATGGATTTTTTTCGCGAAAATCATGCTGAAGTTATTTGCTTCGATAAGATGATTCGCTTCTCGCTCGCTAATGGTGATCAATTGTGTGTTTATGGTGAAGTCGCATCAAAGAAACTCCAACTCATGTCGTGTGTCCAGGCTAGCAAGTATCTCTGCAAGGAATACCAAGCTTTCTTGGCTCACATTGTAATAGCGGAGAAAAAGGAAGTTAAGGAGATAAACAAGGTGCCTTTTGTTCGTGAATTTCCTAACGTATTTCCTGATGAGTTACCTGGTTTACCTCCAAGTCGTGATATCGACTTTCATATTGATCTCATTCCTGGAGTAAATCCGGTTGCTAGAGCTCCTTATCGACTCGCTCCGTCCAAAATGCGCGAACTCTTGAGTCAACTCCAGGAATTACTTGACAAAGGCTTCATTCTCCCTAGCACCTCTCCTTGGGGCGCACCAATCCTTTTCGTCAGAAAGAAGGATGGGTCGTTCAGGATGTGCATCTACTATAGGGAGTTAAATAAGCTGACAATCAAGAATCGTTATCCCCTGCCTCGAATCGATGATTTGTTTGATCAACTACAAGGTGCTTCATGTTTTTCGAAGATTGATCTACGCTCAGGCTATCACCAGTTACGTATTTAGGAGGAAGATATACCAAAAACCGCTTTTCGCACTCGATACGGCCACTATGAGTTTGTTGTTATGCCCTTTGGTTTAACCAACGCACCCGCGGTTTTCATGGATCTGATGAATCGCGTGTGTAAACCCTTTCTTGACCGCTTCATCATCGTGTTCATCGATGATATCCTGATCTATTCCAAGTCGAAAACCGAACACGCGCAACATCTACGTTTGGTTCTCGAGCTACTCCAAGGGAATCGACTCTATGCCAAGTTCTCCAAGTGTGAATTTTGGCTGGAGGAGGTTCAATTCCTCGGTCACATTGTCAATAGTCAAGGTATTCACGTCGACCCCGCGAAGATCGAAACTGTTAAGAGTTGGGTTACACCTAAGAACCCGTCTGAAGTCCGTTCTTTTCTCGGACTAGCGGGCTATTATCGCCGATTTATCGAAGGATTCTCTAAAATCCCTGTGCCGCTTACTTCTCTTATGCATAAAGACAAGCCTTTTGTTTGGGGAACTAAACAAGAGACTGCCTTTCGAACTCTCAAGCATATGCTCTGCAATGCTCCTGTTCTCGCTCTACCCGACGGAAACGATGACTTCGTTGTCTATTGTGATGCCTCGAACCTTGGTCTCGATTGTGTTCTCATGCAACGGGAAAAGGTTATCACCTACGCGTCTCGTCAGCTCAAGATCCACGAGAACTATACAACCCACGACCTCGAGTTAGGCGCAGTTGTTTTTGCGTTGAAAATCTGGCGACACTACCTTTATGGTACCAAGTGTACGGTCTTCAGAGACCATAAGAGCCTACAACACATCCTCAGCCAAAAAGAACTGAATATGCGCCAACACCGATGGGTAGAACTTCTCAACGATTACGACTGTGAGATTGGTTATCATCCTGGCAAAGCAAACGTCATTGCCGACGCCCTCAGCAGACGAAGCTATTTACATGGCATTCGTAACGTTCACGCCCAGCACAATCTCGAAGCTCTTATCCGCGAAGCCCAACATGCTTGTTTCACCGAACGCGCTTTGAAGAAGGAAAGGATTCTCAACGATGGCGCCCAGTTAGTGAATAAATCGAACGGGATATTCTATTACCTAGACCGAATTTGGATCCCCAAGCGCACCGACCTGCGACAAATTCTGATGGACGAAGCCCACAAGTCTCAATATTCTATTCATCCCGGTGCCGATAAAATGTACCAGGACCTTCGCTAGAAGTACTGGTGGCCTGGCATGAAGAAAGATATCGCTCTCTATGTTTCGAAGTGCCTGACTTGCTCGAAGGTCAAGGCCGAGCATCAAAGACCCTCTGGCTTACTCGTCCAACCCGAGATCCCTATGTGGAAATGGGAGAGTATAGCTATGGACTTCATAACGAAACTCCCGCACACGCCATCAAGTCACGACAGCATTTGGGTTGTCGTTGACCGTTTGATAAATCTTCTCACTTTCTGCCGATACGAGAAGACTATAAGATAGAAAAATTAGCCCGAATCTACACCGATGAGATCATTTGTCGACATGGGATGCCTCGCGACATCATCCTGACCGCGATGGTCAGTTTACCTGCGTCTTTGGGAAACGTTTCAATCTGCTCTCGGTACTACGCTTAATCTAAGTACTGCTTTCCATCCCCAAACCGACGGTCAGACTGAAAGAACGATTCGTACCCTTGAAGACATGCTTCGCTCGTGTGTCATAGATTTCGGTGGTAATTGGGATGCATACTTACCTTTAGTTGAATTCTCGTACAATAACAGTTAGCATTCTAGCATTCTAATGGCACCGTTTGAGGCATTATATGGAAGAAGATGTCGATCGCCTATTGTATGGCACGAGATCGGAGGTCCTGAGCTGTTGCAAGAAACGACTAACAAAATCCTCCAAATTCGAGACAATCTGCTGAAAGCTCGGAGTCGTTAGAAAAGTTACGCTGATAGACGCCGCAAGCCCCTTGAATTTAACGTTGGCGATCACGTACTCCTAAAGGTTTCGCCTTGGAAGGGTGTGATCAGATTCGGCAAGAAAGGCAAGTTGGACTCTTTAAGATTCTGGAAAGGATCGGCAAAGTGGCCTACAGACTCGAACTACCGGAGGAACTTAGCAACGTCCACCCGACTTTCCACGTTTCGAACCTTAGAAAGTGTCTGACCGAGCAGGATTTACAAGTTCCACTTGAGGACCTACTAATGGACAAAACATTACACTTCGTGGAGAAGCCTGTCGAGATCATGGATCGAGAAACCAAGAAGCTCAGGCGCTCGCGCATTCCCATTGTGAAGGTTCGCTGGGAAGGCAAACGCGGCGCAGAGTTCACCTGGGAACTCGAAAGTGACATGAAGGCGAAGTACCCGCAGTTGTTTGTTATAGCAAAGGCCTAATTTCGGGACGAAATTCCCTTAAGTAGGGGAGGCTGTAACACCCCGTGTTTCGAAAGTCAAAGTACAAGTCAAAGTCAAAGTCAAAGGAAGAAAAGATTGCTAATTGCGATTTGTCACTCCTTGCTTAACTATGGATTGTATACTTTGACTTGTAATCGAATCTTTTTATTTTAATCGCTTTAGTTGTATTATGTGGAGTATCTGTGAATAATCGAGGTTTAATCGCATGTTTATCGCTTTATCGCTAATCGCATCGCAATCGCACTCGCAACTCGAATTGTGCGTTCTGGATATTGTTTTACGTGTGTGTGCTATCTATGTGTTACTTGTGCATGTTTATTGATGTTGTTTATGTTTTGTGGTGATTAATCGAAATGCAATCGCAACTCTATCGCATCACAAATTAAATCGCAAACGCTAAACGCAATTTGCTTAGGATGATTGTATGTTGGATATAGCGGGTTTTCATTAAGCTAATTGTAGTTATTGTCTAATACTATCGTATCGCATACTCGCATAAACGCAACGCAACGCTCAACACGCGAAACGAAATGCCGAAACCCAACTCGTCGGACCACCTCGGTCGAATGGCCAATCGATCGAATGGCCATCTGATCGGATTGCCATCCGATCGAAGTGCCATCCGATCGGTGGCCTATCCGACACTTGCTCCCCCTTTCCCTTTTTGGCAACCTATAAATATCCCTCTGTCACATCACAAGTGATATGACAGCTCCCTCATTCGACCAGCAGCACTCAAGTTCTTCTTTCTCTCGATTTCTCGCGATTCTTGTAAGTTTTCAACTTAAATCTTGTACTTCTATGATCTACACGCACTTCTTCATCATTTTCACCTTTGAATCTTAACTTTTAACCGTGAAATTAGTGGATTTGAGATGTTATAGGGTGATGTCATCATGGAGTTCTTATGAACTTCAAGCTTTGGCCTCATTCCACTACAAACAACTCATATCTGAAGGATTTCCACATGATTAAACAATGTTTTCTCATAGATCTAAACATTTTCAAAGTTAAAAGGATTGAAAGATACTTTTCCAACTTTCTTTCAACTCTTTTACACTCAATGCGCTCACAACCGATAGAATCAAAGCTCACTCAGATCTTCTACTCATTTCTTAGTGAAGCATCGGTCTGAGATCTGGTTTTTGTCAAAGAGACAACTGATTTCGGATTGAACATGAACAACCGTCACGAACAGTTAGCTGAACAGACTAGGGTGATTCCTGTTCGATCGGACGACTTGGGACTTGACGAGGTTCCGTTGTTTAGTATCTTATCATACCGTCTTGATCAAACTGCAAGACTTTCAAAAATAATCAAGTTCAAGACGATATGGTTCGTTGGTACGGATTGCCGTCCGATCGGATAGCCATCCAATCGAACTACTATCTGATCAGATTGCACTTGGTTCCACACTTAAACTTTTCTTCAAACTTGCAAAGCTCTGAACGTCGAACGGATTGTCGCCCGATCGGATAGCCATCCGATCGAACGACGATCCGATCATTTGACATTTGGAACTTCGACACTTAATCATTTTCATAATTTTCAAAGAACATCAGTTTCTAACGGATTACTATCCGATCGAGTGACCATCCTGCTATGAACTTGTTCTCACTAAGTGTCCTACCAATCGGATCGCTATCCATCGAACGACCATTCGATCGACGACCTGAAAGGTAGAGATACTTCTCTGTTTTCAAAATGCTACAACAAAAACTTCAAAGCCATCATACACAAACACATCCTTACCAAACGAATGTCAATCCGACCGAATGGCCATTCGACCGGATAACCATCCGAACGGATTGACATCCGATCGAATGACTATCCGATCGGATTGCCATCCGATCGGATTACCGTTCGACACTTGCTAAACACGATCTGTGAGTATACTCGAACCCTTTTTGCTTTACGCACTTTTAGGTGTTACATACGTTACGTATTCAAATCACAATCGACACACAATGCAAACACTATATATACGCTGACTGTTATTGCATGCTACGTGTTATTCGATGAATGCTTGTATGTTATGTGAACACGGTGATTGTTGCCTGACACCTTAGTAACGATAGTACTATAGTTTGGACTCAGCACCTGTCGTGGACAGGGGTTGTTAAGGGCTTTACTTCACGTGTCCCAGTTGGGATATGTGTTGCGCATTCTACAACTCACAGTCACGTCTGTGCATATTTCTCTGTCGATAACCTACTTGCCTTCACTTTGTACATGTTACATGCTGGTTATGCGTAAACGATTTCGAACTCTATTATACTATCAAACTTATATGCTCACCTTTACACTATGTGTATTGACTATTATTTAACGTATGTGACAGGTGCTTAGGATGCTTGCTTGCTATTTGATGGAATCGAGCTTAGGAGAGTCGAGAAACAAACGAACAATTTATTTATTTTGAATCTGAGTCGCTGGAACATGTTATTTTTCTTTGAGATATCTATGTCTGTAATAATTAGTTTACTTGATGGGTTATGGTATTGGACATAATATTAACTATCCAGTAATTTAGTTGTTATGGATTTCTCTTGGACAATCTGTTTCGCTCAGTGTCGCGCCCCGATGTTTCCGTCATCGGTTGGGGTGTGACACCTGGTCTCTGGTGAACAGATCAAGGTGCAGTTCATCAAAACATCTCTTCAGCTCTTGAAGAGTAGCCCTATCCGCATATACTTGATCCTCAACTTGCTTGATAAAGCGCTACTTTAAATCATCAGACTCTGCAAAAGCGTATGACGCCATTTTAAGTTATATATTACTCAACTGATGTAAAAGAATGATATCTTGGTAGTAAAACGTGAAGAAAAACAGGTGAACTGGCAATGATATTATATAGTGAAATATCTAACAGCCCAAAGGTCAGATTTAAATTCACTGTACATTTAATAATGTAGGAGGGAAAAACGTGTATATTCAATATAAATATATAAATTTATATTTAAAAACAACAGCCTTTTAATGCAAAACCTTTCAAAGATAAGTTTTCATAGGAAAACTATAAAACTAAATACCAAGAAACCCAAAGGACAAATTTTAAACCTTAAAGAAAAATAGGTTATTATAATTACGATTAACCTCTTCATTTACCATAAGAAGACTGATGATTAGTTTGATTCAAAACATAAATTGTCTTTTAAAAAACTGTCTGTTAAAAAACAAATCAAAATCAGCAACACCAACAATACTTTAGATAGCAAACAGATGCTTCTACCACTGGTCAGACACCAATGATGTTAAAACGCAATTCTCTAGATAGTCGCTCGAAGAAAAGCGAGCAGATGAAGAACTAAACAGAAAAGTCGGCATCATCAGTGATAATAATTACAAGAAAACCTGGAGCAGCATCGGATTGCTTGATGAAGTCTTCCACTCTCCTCCATCAGATTTCAAGAACAACGCTGAGGAGTTTACGACACAACTGCTGAAACAGGATCAGAAAATTTGCGAATGCCAACCGATCTGCAAAACAAAAGAAAGAATGAAATTACATGGAAGAAGGCAAGAGTCTACAAAATCCTAGCAAGTGTTAATTGTAGCGTGTAACATTTTTTACATATTTCAGTGTTTAATCTTTCTTTATATTTAATTTAATACTATCAATATCTATATTAACATATTCTAAAATCTGAGTGATAATAAAAATTATCAACATTATCAACACTTGTTTCTTCATAATCAAATTAAATAAGTATAACTACAGTTAAAAAAATAAGCCACAAACCTAACATGCAACTCTCCCATCAAAGAAGCTAGCACATGGCTAACCGTAGACGGTGGTTTTTGTGGTTATCTTTGACGGTCAGGTCTATTAGAGTTACAGAGTTCCAATAGAGAATACAGACTGAAATATAAAGCGAGAATTAGAGTAGATCAGTTCAAAATTCAAAATTACAAAAAAACATACTTCCAACAAATTACAAGCTTGTTTGGAACGATGATACTGCAACAATGATTTGTAATCGGACATTAGCTGGCGATTTCAGAGCTTCGTTGGAACAATGATGTTGGAACAATGATGTGTGATTGGAAGCTTCGTTGGAACGATGATGTGTAAACAGAATCGGTAAATGTTCAAACAAAGATCTGTAGTCGGAGATTAACCGGCTGAATCATGGTAGTTCTGCATATAAGAGAGAAAGAGAGAGAGAGAGGGATTGCTCGCTCTGGATTTGAGAGAGAGAGAGAGAGAGAGAGAGAGATGAATTGAAATTTGAATCTGGAGCTAGAATCATGTATGTAATATATGTATATGATTTGAATTTTGAATCTGGAGCCAAAATTCTGAATTTTGAATATGGACAGCGGTTTTGATGGCAGAGGTTCGAATTTTGTATAGATGAAATGTATTTTAAATGTATTCTAAATGTTTTTAGATTAAGATTTATGATGCAATAATGACATAAGAAAGGAATTGTTGGACAGCCTCTATAATTGCCACCTCAGTTTTTCTTATGTCATGCCCATTTGCCCTTTTATAGAAAGTATATATATTGATATTGATATTGATATATTGATTAATTTTTGAAGCTTGTGAATAGTACTTTAATAGTTGATAACAGCGTTAGTTTTTTTTTGGGCTATTTACCAAAATAGCCAAGAATAACTTTGACTTACCAAAATGACCACTTCATGAGTCGGTGGAGCAGGGCATCACGGATTCAAATGTGTGGGATGCCTCTTTCAAGACCCCTCATGCATCTTTAAATATGGAAGTGACACGTGTCTCAATGATTAGGTAGACTCCTCCAATGCCTCTCAGCAGACTCTTCCAATGCCCCTCAGTAGACTCATCCAATGCCTCAGCAGACTCTTTCATTTAAAAATATTTTTTTTAAATTAAAAAAAGTCTGGGAAGTGCCGGGATGCGTTTGGAAAGTGCCGGGATGCGTATGGAAGTGCCGGGATGCGTCTGGGAGGTGCCGGGATGCGTCTGGAAGTGCACGGGATGCGTCTGAAAGTTGCAGTCATCTCCGGCGAGTTGCAGACGCCTCCGGCTCCGTCTCCGGCGTGTTGCAGACGCCTCCGGCTCCGTCTCCGGCGAGTTGCAGACGCATCCCGGCACTTCTCAGACGCATCCCGGCACTTCTCAGACGCATCCCGGCACTTCCCAGACGCATCCCGGCACTTCCAGACGCATCCCGGCACTTTCAGACGCATCCCGGCACTTCCCAGACTTTTTTTAATTTTAAAAAAATATTTTTAAATGGAAGAGTCTGCTGAGGCATTGGATGAATCTGCTGAGGGGCATTGGAAAAGTCTGCTGAGTGGCATTGGAAGAGTCTACTGAGGCATTGGATGAGCCTGTGAGGGGCATTAGAGGAGTCTACCTAATCATTGAGACACGTGTCACTTCCATATTTAAAGATGCATGAGGGGTTTTGAAAGAGTCATCCCACACATTTGAATCCGTGATGCCCTGCTCCACCGACTCATGAAGTGGCCATTTTGGTAAGTCAAAATTATTCTTGGCTATTTTGGTAATTTTCCTTTTTTTTTCCCCCACACTTTGCCTCTTCATGCTTTACTCACACGTGTCTCCTTTATATGCAACCCCCTAAACCCCTCTGCCAGCCATCATCACCACCAACCGACCACCACCCAATAATCATAGAGAGGGACATGTGAGAGGGAAGACCACCGGCGGCTGCTGGCCGGTGTAAGGCGGTGCAAGCGGTGTTTGACGATGGTACGGTGGCGGCGCTCGACGAACCGGTGTACGACAGCACGAGTGGCGTTCGAAGATGGTAAGGTGGCGTACGGCGAACCAAAATGACAAGGGTGATGGTGGTGGCTGTCATCTATCTCCGTTTCTAGCCCTTTTTCTGATCGTTTTCTTCTTGCAGCAAAATAAATGCCAGCCGTCACCACCGTTCAACAACGCCCAATATCGATGAGAATGATTAGATGCAATGAGGCTCCGTACACTATCTTGCCGCCGGCAAGAAAGTCGTTCTTTTTGGTATCCCCGGGGGCTTCACTTTCACTTACAGGTACCTTAAATTCATTCTTGAGGTGATGTCCCGTGGATTAATTGTTTGAATCAGTTGTTTTTCCCTTTGTCATTTTGAGGTGTGTTTGAATTTAGTTTTCATACAAAACTGATACGAAACCAATCCCTTGGGGATTTCTAGGGTGTAGGGCACCTTGACTTTAAATTAATGCCTAATGGAGTTTCTAATCTTTCATTTTTAGATAATATTAGGTGAAACTTTGAGTTTTTAATTTAATTTGTAGATTTCCCACCAGGTGCTTAGAGAAAAGTAACAAGATTTGCTTTAGATTATTGTTACAAATGGTTAGGTCAGATCAGTCAATAACGAGGTATGTTAATCTAACAAAGAATTCAGTTTCGTTCAGTTTTGTCCGTTAATTTATTTTTGATTCGGTTAATTGGTTTTCTGCTCACCCCTACTTCTAGTAAGGTTGTTGGTGTAAGGATTAAAGACGAGACTGAAGAGGGGAAGTTGTGAAAATCCAGATTGGCCGTCTGGCGGTGAGTGGAACAGCGTCTAAAATAGGGAAATTAACTTTGAATATGACGGAAATGGAAACAGTGTACGATCTTTGGGCTAGGATGATTGAAGCTTTGGGGAAGGACAAAGTTCAGAGTGGCGATGTGATTGCAATTGATAAGGCTTCGGGGAAGATAATGGAACTTGGGAGGTCGTTTTCGGGGTCTGGAGATTATATGGTGCAATGGGGCTGCAAACGAAGTTCGTGCAATGTCTTGATGTTGAGCTATAGAATAGGAAAGAGGTGGTCCATTGCGTTACACTTCATGAAATTGATGTTATTAATAGGAGGTATGTCTTCTTCACTCTCTTGGTTGTTTATTTTAACTGCAACTTGGTTACATTACATTGCTAGTAGCACGGTTTTTTTTATAAGAAAGTCAAATGTGTTTGCATTGAGCCAAAATGTGGTTTTTGGTTGCACCAATTGAAATGTAATGTACATTTGTACTAACACTCTTTGCGGAATGCCTATGTGTATACACATTGTTCTTGTAGCTGAGTTCTTTGTTTCATAGGCTGATGGAGTAGAGGTGTTCAAAAACCACTCAAACCGAGTTAAATCAGCCAGTTAGGAGTGAACCAGCTTAGCTTAGTTTATGGTTCAAAAAAACTGGTTTTCACGATTCGGTTTATGGTTTGGAATCGCCCCCCTAAGTGAACTGGCTGAATAGTATTAAAAAGACATATATTTTTTAATCTGTAGAATTTTAATGAACATAACACAACTTTTTCAGGTACATAAATCAAATAATTACAAGGCGTATAAGTATTTTTATCTATAATACACATATTTTAATTACAACTATAACCGATTTCATCCTACAAATATTTTTTACACATGTTTTTCATGAACGCTTTAATACTCGAAAGGTAAAAGGTTTGATGTTTTCTAAACCTATCATATTACGAAACTTTGGAAAGTCTAATGGCACAATTTTGTGCTAAAAAGGGCCAAAATGAAACGTTTTGGCTGATTCGGCTGGCCCAATCTAGCCAGCCGGTTCGGTTTAGCTTTTCCAAAAACCATGCTCATGAACCATTTTATTATAGGTGTATGGTTTCCATTATTCAAAGAAGAGAACTCGATAATACCGAGATTCGAATTCAGTTTTCGTGTTTCCAAATCCAACCTTCAAATCGTGTAAGCATGGACGCGTATTTCGAACGGTCTTTGAATCTGAGAGAGAGAAACAATGCCAGGAGTTTTTGTCCTGTTGTTTCTCGGACTTTTTGGCCTTCCATGGCGGCGACAGGTCTGAGTAATGCTTTCTATCTATCTCTTTTTGGAATATGATTAATCAAAATTTGGTAAATGGTTGTTTCGATCTCTGTAATAATTGAATGAGAACGCTGGTGGTTGGTTTTAGTTTAGGATGAGGAATAAATGTCTTTTTGAAGTACTATGGCATTACCATATTACCTTAACATGTATTTGCAGCAAATGAGCCGTTTGAGAAGGTGGTCAGTTATGGGTTGGTGCCATTTATGAATCTTTTTTGGCAAGTTTTCTACAAGTTTTCTTTGCGGTTTACTTCCTCCTATTCGTTCAGGGGTTTTGAGACTCTGGAGTCTAGTTAATGTAAGAATTAGGTTTCAAACATGTTTGCAGTTTTAATGTTTTCTACATTTTCTAAAAGTAGTTGTATATATTTATATTTAGGCATCAAGGAGTATCAACATATTTATTGCTTATTCTGGTTCGGTGGTATAATTCTCTTTACAAGCGTTAGCAAAGGTATGTTGTATAACTACAAAAAAAATATTCACCTTCATTTTCATATGTAGCTATTTTGACCTGTTTATGGGCAACATATATGTAGTGCAAACCTGTCAGTTGGTCTCTTTGTTTTTAACTTTGCTGGAAATGTGACAAACACAAATGAAGTAAGGACAAATTATCTCTAGATTCAAAGATAAAAGGGGACCTGAAAAAAATAGGCTTGAATTGAACAGGTCAATAATTATTTTATTTATGTAGTTACAAATTGAAATATATACATGAAGGACACATGCGGGGTGTGCAATAACTGAACCGTTAACCGAAACCGAACCGAAAACCGACAAAACCGAACCGAAATTAACCGAAACCGAATTAACCGAAAGTCGGTTAACGGATATTTTCTTTTACCATCGGTTAACCGAAATTAACTGAACCGAACCGAATCATTTATTTTTTTATATATTTCTAGCTTTTATACCTCTATTTCATGTTTTATACTTTCATTTCATGTAATAATACCTCTATTTCATTTATTTTGCCTTCATTTCATTTACTTATACCTTCATTTAATTTATTTATACCTCCATTTTATGTATTTAAACATCTATTCATGCATTTATACCTCCATTTCATTTATTTATACATTCATTTCATGTATTTATACATCTATTTCATGTATTTACAATTTATTTCATGTATTTATACCTCCATTACACGTATTTCTAAGCAAAAAAATAGCCCTTGTTTGAATTGGTTATTAACCGAAAATTAACCGAACCGAACCGAAAACCGAAAAATTAACGGAACCGATTAACCGATGACTTCGGTTACGGTTACGGATAATGCTAATAACCGAACCGAACCATGCACACCCCTTGTTCAAGAATTTTTTTATCTGCTATTATTTTGGTTTGTCTATTGTCACTTGGGCCCTAACCCATATCCCACATGCTTTTAGGACCCTCAGATTGTGTTGCAATATTAAGATTCAAAAAAGTAAATAAATAAAAGATTATGAGTTAAACGGGTCGTATTTATGTCAAACTGTGAAAGGTAGTGTCGTGTTTCAATTCAAATGACTACCATAATTTTTTGTTTTTGTTGGAAATGGAGATAATAATGAGTTAGTTGTTTAAAAAAGAAATGGTATGGTTCAAAAAGAAATTAAAAAAGGGTTATTTTAGTTTCATGCTTTTGTTTTACAATGCAGAGCTTTATAAATTACCAGGATCGTTGAAAGGATTATGAATACAAGAATTACGCCTTTTTGTTACTTCTTGGCCAGTACTGTTCGTTGTTGCGGGTATTGTTCTAATTATATACTTTGTGTGTTTTTTAGTTTATACACTTTGGTACTATCAAAACTGCATTTTTAACCGGTCTATATAAGCCTGAATTTGATTGATTAACATTACAAATAGACTTGATAAACTTCTGCGCTTGGTTACTGATTTGGCTGTGATAATTACACTTTTTT
This sequence comes from Helianthus annuus, assembly GCF_002127325.2. Classification (NCBI taxonomy): domain Eukaryota; kingdom Viridiplantae; phylum Streptophyta; class Magnoliopsida; order Asterales; family Asteraceae; genus Helianthus; species Helianthus annuus. Next base: position 98,661,743 of record NC_035439.2, on the reverse strand, counting down.
TGTTTTTTTCTTAACATTATTCTCAGACTGTTGAGTCACAAAGGTTCACTTTTTGCAACGTTTACACGACATAGGTTGATACGAAACGATCATTTGATTGGTACGGTACTTCCGCCACAACGTGTGCTTCATCACTGAATCGTTACGCCGTTAAACTTGGAAGAGTTCATTTTCGGTTAATTTATTGGGTTTGTCTGACAAGCGCTGCAACGCGACGAGGGATAAAACCTAGTTGATTTAATATATGGCCAAGAAATTAACTCACATGGTGGGTTGATTGATTCAAGTTTTGGTTTAAATAAAATAACAAATGTAACCGAAGTAAAAAATGGAGGTGGTCAACATGGATTATCCAACATTGTGATTGGGTCGTCGCTTAAGCCCAATGGCGGTAAAGTCTCGGGAGATCACAAACAAATTAAAAGGGGTGGTTGGGCTTTTGGTGTGGAGACTTTAAGAATGGAATTAAAGCAATCTAACATTCCTTTCGATCCAGGTTCAGAAACAAAACTTGAGGACGCATGTTTTCCTAGGAGGGGGAGAATGATGCGGGTGACGATCCAGATTCGGAACCCATCCCCGAATGGATTCCAATGGGATCCAGGTTGTAGATCATCTAAAGATTTGAATAATATTTGATTCCATAATTATCGAGTCTATTATTAATTATTGTATCTTTTATTTATTTAGTTAATTCATGTTTATCTCTAAGGTTGTTATGGTGTAATTTAAATAGTGGTCTTGGTCGAATGTTTATAATTGAATTCTAATTGAAAAAGAATTGTGTTCTTTGAACCTTTGGTTCATATTATCGGTCTTTGATTACTAATTATTCTTGAGCCATTTGAATGCTTCTGAATCTAGATCGTCACCCGCATCACCATCCCTTGTTTTCACCCACACAATTATCCATTTCCACTAAACTACACAACAAAAAACCCAACAGCCTCACTTAGTTCAGTTGCTGCAATTTTGTAACACGTGGATATAGCTATCGAATGGAATACACATTTATACTTTGTTTACTAATGATATACCAATAGCATCCTTCTACCTATCCAAGGCTAATAAACTAACAAAAAGAAAACTAATAAAACTAACACTAAAAGACATATTTTCAACTTATTTCAAGCATAACCCAGTAACCTAACAAAAAATACAAACATAACAATAAATTAAATTATTAGAACCAAGTAAATGTGCACAAAAAGGAATCCATAACAACATACCTTCTTCACATGTCAAGTTCTCTTTTTGCCTGAGAAACTACCAACATTGGCTCACCCATGTCAACCTTAATCTAGAGTAGCAATAGTCTTTAATCCAGAATATTACAGATCGTGTCACAAACATTAGCTGTAGGTTTATAAAAGCCCATTCTTTTGCATCAATAAATCTTAAAACGACAATAAATAACATAAATTATAGCATAAAACACGACTCAATTTAATTACCTTTCAATCTTGTGGTATCTCAGTTATGCTAGTAACCAATAGCATGCAGTTGAGTTTATTAACAATTTCAAGATATAACCTGATGTTAGTTTGAAATTGTTATCTGGATCCCACGTTTGGGAAGTTTGATCTATACGTCTGCTTTGAAGTCCAAGCCAGAGTTGTTTGTCTTCCCAATATTAACGGCAAATTTAAGGTGTCAATTAAGAGGAAAAAAAGGTAAATTCTCAAAACCATTCAGACCGGTTAATTTAGGCATAAACCACCTAACATGCTCTTCTGTTGCCTCATCTACTTTTAGCGTTTTATTCACAAAAAAAATCACAACCTCGTTCTTCTGGTGCTTCTAGTCAACCAAATTAACATCCTTCGTGAAAGCAAACCATGTAAATTGAAAAGAGCCATTACACAGTAACACCAAAACCCTCAGATATTCAAATTCTAAAACAAAACATACACGTAGTTGGAAAGTGTTATGGTTCTATTCGAGATGAACCGGATCTCCAAGAAAACACAAGGAAGAAGAGAATATGAGAACTTTTTCTGATGATCCATTAACGAAAATCAAAGGGAATTTAAATACATCAACTTGGAAATGCAAATATGGTAAATGGAAAAATACTTTCAAAATAAACAAGGAAATAAACTACTTTCAAGGAGAGCCACTTAAAAGTCCAATGATTCCTCTCCATAAATATTGCCGTGAGTGCATGTCTTTCTTAATTGAGATAGCAATTTCCATATTATTATCTTCTATTAGTTGAGAAAACGAATGGGCCTGCTGATGACACGCTTGGGTCGAGACTGCATGGTTGGGCCAGTGTCACTTACATGGGTCGTAACAGAAAGATTCATTACCTATGAGCATGATCAATGTTACATAACCTCGTAGCATCAGGACCGCGTCTTTCAACCACCACAACTTGCTCTGCAACATGTAAAAACAACTTCTAAAAGCTAAACATCAACAGGAAGTAGAAAGTAACATCATAAGACAGACATTGAAGTTGATTATCTTTAACTTAACCAACCGGTAGTCCTCACCCCTGATGCATTCCCTTTCACATGCTAAATCTGATTTCATTGGAACACATTCATCAGTAAAAAACAATAATAACTCTAATCAAGACCAACATATCCTGGTTTTCGGTGTCCGCATTAGCGACGATTGTATATGCTACAAGCAATGGCGGAGGTTAGTGTAAAGTGGGGGTCCCCCCCCCCCCCCCGAATGTTTTGGTTAGAAGTGTGAAATTTCCTATTTTTCGTTTGAAAATTATATAGGATTATCCCCCTAATTATTTTGCCTAAATATTTATACAATATATAAATTGGGTCCCATGACTTTCCGCCACCTCGAAACTTTTGGTCAAGCTCCGGCACTGGCTACAAGAACTTGTTAATCTATTGCTAAAGACGAATCAATGGAACATTCGACATCAATTTAACTAACCACAGGCTGACCCGTTTCACGTTTTGTAGAAAATAAGGTTCATCCCACACTACTGTAACCAGAAACCAAAGATCATATCAAACTCATAACTTTCAAAAACCAACTAAGATATGAATGCAAACAATTCAAGGTCAAAAAACTAGTTATAAGTTTTAAACTTTTAATTCACAAAAAGCAACTCTATAAAGGAATAATGTCAGTTGAATGCTGAAGCTGAGCTTTTGGACGGGCAGGCTAAGGAGCTGAGGCCTTTGAAGGCGTGACTATATATTTCTTTATTAGCTACATTTGCACATTGATTCTGTCGCTGCATACTCTCACTCATCACCAAACAATTAAGGTTTCTTTCTTAACATAGATTCGTCTTGAATCTGTGTTTGTAGTTTGATATCTGTTAGTTGTAAAGAGAATATCTAGTTGATAATCTTGTGAAGATTTTAGTTGTTAGTCGTAGTGATGGTAATCATTCAGATTTCGTTTCAATAATACAGTTTTGGTTTGGGTATTTGTGATTCTTGAAAGATCTGAGTTCAGATCCATGTCTGTTGACAAAAAATGATGTAAAATTAAGGTTTGCAATTTTCTATTTTGTTTAAAGTAACAATTTATATAAGAGAACACTAACGTTTGGAGAAATTTCATATTCCATGTGTACACTTGCAAAGCTTCAAATAAGCAAAAAGTTAAGGTATGTACTATCATAAACCATCATAGTCATAGCTCTTTTAACGGTGAACATTTGTTAAAATCTATTTAAACTTACACAACTTTGATAACGATAAACACTCGTGCTTGCCATCGGCCGGTCCCAGTTTTCTTTAAGAAAATCATCTCACACCACAAAAGAATTTAAAAACAAAATATCTCCATCTTCTTAATGATAACTAACGTCCTTTCACAATATCACTAAAAGATTTATCTGTCGGCGTCAACAACTTATAAACAAACGCTCCAGTTATTGCTCCGATGATCGGACCACAGATATACACCCAGATTGCGGTGAACTTCCGCAACACAATAGCCGGTCCAAGGGTTCTTGCCGGATTCATTGATGCTCCAGAAATGGGCCTGCAATTTATTTTCTATTAAATATTTGATTAATTTCCAAAACTTTAATTATATTAATATTAATCAAATACATTATAAAAGTGAAGAATTACCCTCCCACGAAGACATTTAATATGATCGTCATTCCAACCACAATCCCCCCTTGCATTTTTACCTGCAATATTTAATCGATAAATTAGTAAAATAAATAATAAACCCATAAAATGTAACTAAAATATATATTAAATAAGCAGACACATACGGCTCGATCATCACCGCAAGCACCCGAGATAATAAACATTAGGATAAATGTAAGGATGATCTCAACAACAAATGATTGTATGGTTGAACCAGCCGGTGTGGTTCCAAAAAAAGCATCCGAAGTAATGTTCATAATCAACGTCAACGTTACGCTAGCAAGGGTCGATCCCAACACTTGTGACACTATATAAAGACCCACCTGCATTGCGTATAAGAGATAGGAGATTCACATTTATTTTTCGGTTATTTGATTTTATCACCCTAAACTATTGGCTATTGGCCGCTGCCACCCCCAACTATCACTTTGATGCCCGCCACCCCATAACTTAACACTTAGTGTGTTCTGTCACCATGTCGTTAAATGACCACTAACTTTTGATCATGTTACTATACTTTTGAGAGTGTCCTAAGATCCCTAAAACCTTCCTATGATCCCTGTGACATCCCTAAAAGTATAATAACAAGATCAAAAGTTTGTGATCAGTTAACGACGTGGTGACAGAACATACTAAGTTTTAAGTTTGAGGTGACGGGCGTCAAAATGATAGTTGGGGGTGGCAGCGGCCAATAACTAATAGTTGAGGATGATAAAATCCAATAACCCTTTATTTTTACTCAAATCGCAAATGAATAAAATGTCGAAAATGAAAACCAAGTTTTAATATTATTTCAATATACTTATTTTAAGCGTAAAAAACCACATCCCGTTATTAATTTTTGTATACTTATTTTACCAGTGTTGGAAAAATCGGGATTAATCGGCGACTAGTCGGTGATTAATTGCTAGTCGGTCGGCTACTAATTAATCTTTAGGTAATCGGTGAATTAGTCGTTAGTCGGCCCTAATCGGCTCTAGTCGGTCGGAAAATTGGCCGAAAATAGGCGATTCCGGCAAAACTCTCAAATTCTAGCAAGAACATGTAAATTCGGGAAATTAATCTTGTATACTTAAAAATGGACATAGAAGGGGTTAAAACATGTCTACTTAAAATAACTACATATAAAAATGTGTATATGGAGGTATAAAAATAAAAATCACATATAAAAATCTTAATCTGATTAATCACGACTAATCCCGATTAATCACGACTAATCCTGATTAATCGCTAGTCGTTACTCCACCAAGTGACTAACGGCTAGTGATTCTTACAAAGCATGTGTTTTACTTAAACGAAGTGACCTAATTGGAACAAATATAAAAGTTGGTTATTATTCGGTAACTTCTTTCTTATTCACAAATCAAAATCAAATTGGGCCATTTTCAAAGTTAGCTTTATATAGAATATTTTCATAACAATTAAACAATAATCAAATTAAACTAAACTTAAAGGTAATTTTTACAGTTATAAAATTTTGAGTGAAACTAAAAATATGTGACATAAGTTATAGATGTGACATAACTTATAGATTTAATTAAACTAAACTAAAACTTCATCAATTATAGTCCAAAAATATGTGACATTATAGATTTAATTATGTACCTCACTGAATGGACAGGCTCCCAGAAGAGATAGAGTAATGGTGACAGCAGGATTAAAATGTGCACCGGAGACATGACCGAGGGTGTAGATCATGGTCATAACTATTAAGCCCCATGTTACACATATTCCCGGAAAAGTTACAGTGCCGTCGTAAAGCTTGTTAACAACCACCGATCCACAACCTGCAAAGATTATACAATATGTGCCCAGGAGTTCTGCTAAAAACTGTACACCACAAACGATATTAAATGGTCAGAATTGAACCATTAATGTTGTTGTAGGAGCAACACATTTACATCGCACGTTTATACCGATAGGCTACAAGCCTTCTGGTAAATAAATGGCATAATTGCATTAATTATCGAACTGCCTGATTGGACCAAAAACCGACTGTATTTTTCTATCTTTTAACTTTTTAGTATAATTTTTCGTTTAAAATTTATTTCTTATTGATTTAGTACTTGATACTTGATACTTTATTTTTATTCAAGTCCATACTATATAAAAGGGAAATGTCACAAAATAGTAAACAAGTTTTAAAAGTGTTCTAATCAGATAACTCGTATCGTTTTTGTCCCAAGTAGATAACTTAACATTCAAATCGAGTCATGTCCTTTTTTCCATGTGTCAAGAAAAAATGGAGCATAAGATGTTGGGGTCAGATTATTTTAATATATGGAATTATATTTATTAAAAATAAAAACATTTTAATTACATTAAAAATTAAAAAAAAAAACAAGTTACAATTCACGTCATCACTTCACATTAGCATCAAATAAAAGGAAAAAAGAAATAAAAATCCACATCACCACAGTTACCTATGAAATGAATAAAAAAAAACCCTTAATTTTAAAGAAAAGTAAATGTTGAGTGACCTGATTGGAACACTTTTAAAACTTGAGTAACTTAATTGAAATATTTTTAAAATTTGGTTATTATTCTACAAAGTTACCCTGCAAATTCACATCAAAATATAAAGTATTTTCATATTTGTTTTCTACCAATATAGATGTATGCATTTATTTATTTATACATGTATACGATATTTCCAGTCCTACCGGTCTGACAATTGAACCGGTAAGGTATACCATCCGGTCCGGTTTCTGAATACGATGATAAAAATTTATGATGAACATACCTTTTGAGCTAAACGGACTTTATAATTTGTTGAGATAGTCAAGGAAATATTGCCTCTTTCCATGACGGAAAGTTGAGATTCTTCGTCCATCTTACGGTGGGAGGAAATAATCTTGAGACAGTAAGAAAGAAGATACACGATTTAATTACTATGTGTTGCATGGTGGTGTTAAAGTGTTTATTTTTTGTTGATGATTGATGATGCTTAGATAGAGGAGTAGAATCATAAATAAGTGGACGATGATGATCTGGTTTGTTTTTGTTTCCTTATTTAAAATTTGAAAGATGAGAAGTCATGACGAAATCAAATGCTTGTTATGATTAGTTGTTTTTCCTATTTTTCCACTTAAATATTTTAGGGATGGAGAATATTAATGGACTTAATTCATGCTTGCTCTATTCAACGTTTAAGGCCACTCTAAGGGGAGGAGGGGTGGTTCATTAGTGATAGATTCTATCATTCTCACTCTCCAATCAAATCATGCCATGTCCTCAACCAAATTTCTATCACTAGTGATAGAAATGTAGGAGGGGTGGAATCATTAGTGATGGAATTCTATCACTTCCAATTTTTTTAATTTTCATTTTAAAATTAGAAATTAAAAATAAAACACTAAATTATAAATTTCATTAAACTTTAAAAATAAATTACATAGCCAAATAAAAAAAACAACTAAACGGGTGGCATCTCCCAACCCCACTTTGCGCAAATCGTGCGCTTTTGTTGAATGACAACTGACTTGAACGGTTCGTCGAGATGGGCGTGGTTTTCACACAAGATTTTTAAATCATTTTGTCTTTCAATCGTTTTCAAGTGTTCCTTGTACGCCTGCTCGCGTTCAACTTTTAGGGACATCATTGTTTCTTTTCTTTGTTCGGCCTTCTTGAATTGGGTCATTTTCTCCTCTTCGATTCTGAAGATCAACTCCGCCACCGCTTCCTTCCCTTTGCTTGACGATTCGCCACTTTTCTTGCGTCGTGGCCTTGTAGGTGTATCTTCTTCAACGGGGTCGTCAACGGGTTGATCGGGTTCGTCAAGGGGGTCGTCGTTTAAGTTCATTTGGGGCAAGTTATCCGACGCGGAAGTCGTGTAGTTCCCCGACTCGGATGTCTTTGATCTTTTCGAACCGCCTCGTTTTTTTAGAGCCGTAGGACCATGCATGTCAACCAACTCAACGGGGACCCACTTCGGGTGATGTCTCGCAACTTCCCATGCCCCCACGTGTGGAAAAGTTCTCTTTTTGTACACTCGGCAATACTCTTCGGTGGCTTGTTGCATGATCGTCGCCTCGCTCGCTCCACTTTGTGGGTTTCGGTTCTACAAAAAATATAAAATGTTATGTTTTTTTTTTTAAAAAATTCTGTTTTTTTTAACTGTTTTTTTAGAAAACTGTTTTTTTATAAAACTGTTTTTTTAAAACTGTTTTTTTATAAAACTGTTTTTTATAAAACTGTTTTTTTTATTAAAACTGTTTTTTTATAAAACTGTTTTTTTTATAAAACTGTATTTTTTAAAACTGTTTTTTTAAAACAGTTTTTTTATAAAACTGTTTTTATAAAACTGTTTCTATAATTTAAAAAAAAAAAAAAACTGTTACTGTTTTATTTTAATTAAAAACTGTTTCTGTATTTTTTTTAAAAAAAAACTGTTTTTTATTAAACTTTAATAAAAAACATACCTTTTGAATGAAACAAGCGTTGAACTTGCTAATTTTCCCGTTTAAATCCGTCCACTTCGACGTCATTTGGTCCATGTTTCGTATCCTTGCACCGGGAAGTTGCCTAAAATGATTAATGACCCGTCTCCAAAACGCATCCTTTCGTTGCTCGTTCCCATGTTTCTTACTTTCCGAGATGTGCAAATGCGCCTTCGTCAAGGACACCTCCTCCTCGCTCGTCTAATGTTGTCGGCTGATTGGAGCGATTTCTTGAATGTCATCATTTTGTTCTTCTTCCTCTTCCTCTTCCTCCTCTTCTTCTTCATCTTCCTCTTCCTCGTCAAGACTTTGTTGTGGTTCACGCCACGCGTTTGCAAAATGATGAATGAGGGTGTTGTCTTCTAGTAGTGGGTCGAGTGTGTGGGGTTGGGTTTGATACGTTTGCGATTGAAATTGGTGAGGTTGAAACGGTGGAACGAACGGTTGGTTATGGTACGTTTGCGATTGAAAGGGTGGATATTGTTGGGTTTGAAAGGGTGGATATTGTTGGGTTTGAAAGGGTGGGACTTGGTCGGGTTCGTCTTGCAACCTAAAGCGCGTCGGCTCGCCAAGATTCGCTCGAACCTTGGGTCTTACGGGATTTTTCTTCGTACCCGAACCTCTTTTTTTCGAACCCCCACCTCTCTTGCTTGAACCTTCCATGTTTCTTGTAAAATTATTTAGATTGAGTTGGAGAGTTTTTTAATTTTTTGTATTGAGTGTGAGAATAGTTGGAGAGTTTATTGATTTTTTGTATTGAAATAGGTTGGATTTATATAAAAAAATGGATCAAATACCATCTAAACGGTCAAAAAAAATACCCAAACGGTCATTTTCCAACGTTCGAAATTCAAACTTCAACGCGTTATGGGTGTAACGCGTTTTAAAAATAACGCGTGAAAAAATGGGAGGCGGCGGTGTTCCGTGATCAAATAACGCGTGATGAAGATTTATAACGCACCGCCCCGAGTGCTCTAATAGGTAGTGGTAGAGCTAGCCCATTAATTTAGGGGTATCCCAGATTTTTTTTTTCCATACACTCATACAATAATAAAAAAAAACGATAATAAAGTCTTAAAACCTAACAATTAACAAATATACAAACTACTAGACTAGAATTCTAGATAAACTATAACATCATCATACAAGAAATCAAACTATCAAATTACAAGAAATTGAACAGGTCTGTCGGTCAACGGCAACGCAGCAGCAGGTTGAATCGATTTTCAGGCAGTGAGGCGTGAGCAAAGCTGAATCGCTGATTGTCGGCTTCTGTCCTGTACTCCTGTTCGTGCGATGTTGAATGTTCGACACTTCAACGTTTGGGTTTCCTTTCAATTTCCAATTGCCACCCATGCCCATAATCAATGGTTTTTTTATTCTTTTCGTATTATAATTTGGGTTTAATTATCATTTGGGCTTAATTAATAATATCAAGTTTCATATTTTTCTCTTAGAGGTATCCTCTTATATGTTTAGGGGGTATCCTATGTATAACACCGAAAAAAATACACTGCAAATACGGAGTTGGGCCGTAGCCCGTGCTACGGCTACTTACACATTAGTTCCGCCCCTGAAGGTGAGGGTGATGAAGTGAGCCCACTTAATTATTTATATGTGTAAGTTATTGGGTTTTAATAGTAAGGGTATTTAGGTAATTTCACACCCACTTAACATCAAAAACTAACCCCTATCCGTGTCAGTGACTATCCGGGAACGAAATTGCAAAAGTTGAGAAGTATAGCTGTAATTTTAGAAAGTTATGGACTAAAGGTGAAAAATGAACAAACCATGAGGACTATTCGGACATTTTTCTCTTTTATTTTAAATGAACAGTGTCTAGTTTTAATTGAGTTATGTCTAGTTTTTTCTTATTTTTTTTTTTTTTTTTGCACACTAAAATTACAAAGTGAAGCATTATAATATATTGTCCAATTGTCCAAGTTATATATAATAAATATTTTAATTATTATAGTTAGTACACAACTGTGAACTATTTTGTTAGAATTGTTTTTTATACTGAATATCTTAAAAGGTTTTAAATTTTTTATGGTAGTAAGATGATTCAATATCTAGTTATATTGGTTTTATAAACATGTTTAAAGTAATACTGTCATTCCCTAAATATATTATAAAACAAATAAAATTATGTAACATAATATATTTTATTTTCCTTTCATTTAAGTTTGCTTTTGTTTTCTCTGGCCCTCGTTTTTTTTTGCGCTTTGCGTTGACGCCCCAAACGAGGCCTATGCGACTTGAGTGCACCTAACGCATTTGATAACTATGGTTTAGAGAGAAAGGGTTCATAGAAAATCAGTAAACATTTGTTGTGGCAGTTGTGGCTCTGTGTGGTGGTGTACCGACGACAATGATGGTGATGATGGTGTGGGGAGAAAGAAAGTTTAGATAGGGTGAAAACAAGATATATTTTTTTGGGTATTCAGAAACAAATTAGATTTCCGGTTTTCAAAATAATAGTTATTTCTTTTGATCTTAACTACAAATTACAAACATCAATGCGACGTTTAATTATTTAATTATTTATATTCTTCATAAGAGTTTTAACTCAAAAGTTGCTAGGCGCTTCTAGTTGGAATTGAGAGTATTAGGGGAGTACTTGGCCTAGGCGGAGAGTGCTCAGGAAGTACTCGACCTAGATGAAGAAGAGTACTCGTGACTCGGTAACCTACCTTGTAACGAATGATCGGCCTTTGAAACCTTATTTTACAACCATGATTTTAAATATGTATAAAAAAAAGTTTGTTTAACGTTTTCTCATTGAGAAATAAAATTATTCTTTTATAGTAATTCAAAGACTAGAGAATCTAACATATCATACTTTAACTACAAATCATGTGTTTTAAATTTAGTTTCCTTCCCAAAAAATTATATTACTATCATTAACTACAACACGTTAACCCAATATCATTCAACTCAACATGTGTGGACATTACATAGAAGGTAAGCAAAAAACCATTTGTTTGATATTTATACGAATCCCGAATATTGGCGTTATAAACTCAAATTGGTTTACGTTCCTACTTAGAATCCTTAATTTGAATTTTGCTAAATAGCTGTGCCGGCACGTACGAAATTACTAGTTTTTTTTTTCTAAAAAATCAAGATATTGATAAAGTTACACTAAAATCACTTTCTATTTTAAAATTACATAACCAATCACATCTACAAGTAAGCAAAACGTAATCGTATTATGAACCATCCCAGTTTTCATAAAATAAAATCATCACACATGCAATAAAAAAAATAAACATACCAATATCTAAATATGAAAAACCACGATTTAACATACTAAACTAATTTCAGCCTCTGAATGATAACCTACTCATTTTCACAATATTGCTAAAAGATTTGTCCGTCGGAGTTAACAACTTATAAACAAATCCTCCGATCATTGCTCCGATGATCGGACCAAAGATATACGCCCAAATTCCAGTGAACTTCCACAACACAATGGCCGGTCCGAGGCTTCTTGCCGGATTCATCGATGCTCCAGAAATCGGCCTGAAAAATACTTGTTTTTCATTAGATATTTAATTTCCAAAAGTACAATTAGTAATCTTAAAATACATTAATAAGTAAAGAATTACCCTCCCACGAAGACATTTAACATAATTGTCATTCCAACTGCAATCCCTCCATGCTTTTTTATCTACAATATTCAGTTGATTTGATAAATTATTAATAGTAAGAAAAACATAAAACGAATATATTATTTTTAAGAGAAAACATACCGCTCGATCATCATTAGAAGCACCCGAGATAACAAACATTAAGATAAACGTAATGACGATTTCAACAACAAATGATTGTGCAGCTGAACCCGCGGGTATGGTTCCAAAAAATGCGTCCGAAGTAATGTTCATAATCAACCTCAACGTTCCACTTGCAAGGATTGATCCCAAAAGTTGTGACACTATATAAAAACCCACCTGCGTTGCGTATAGAGGTTGACACTCAAATATATTTTACTCTAAACACAAAGCAATAAAATCAAGAAATAATAACCAAGTTATAATATTCTTCCAATATACTTTTTGTATTCACAAACTAATAAAAAAATAACAACAAAGTTCCATCTGAGTTCCATTGTGTCACTTATAATAAAAATAACATTTTCAAAACCTTTTATAACAATTAAACATTATTGAAACTTTAACAATTTTTATAGCTTAAAAAGAGTACAAAATATACATAAAACTTCATGAACGAACTATACAAAAGATTAGTCCAAAAGTTATAACTTGTAACATAAATAATATACCTCTTTATATGGACACAATCCTAGAAGAGATAGAGTAATGGTGACAGCAGGATTAAAATGTGCGCCGGAGACATGGCCAACAGCGTATATCATGGCCATAACTATTAAGCCCCAAGTGACACACACTCCCGGAAAAGTTACAGTGCCACCGTAAAGCTTGTTAACAGCCACCGATCCACAACCAGCAAAGACAACACAATATGTGCCTACGAGTTCTGCTAAAAACTGTAAAACACAATTAATAAACGAAGCTAGGATTAGAGGGTGTAAATTGCATTAAAGATTATGATGATTCATGAACATATACCTTTTGTGCTAAATGGACTTTAGGATTTGTGGAGATACTCAATGCAAGATTGCCTTTCTCCATGGCGGAAAGGGAAGATTCTTTGCCGTCGGTCATAGTGGAAATATTAATGAAAAGGTAAAGAAACTAATTAGGGTTTACTATGTGTTACAGGAAGGTGTTTGAGTACGTGTTTGTTATGTTGTTGATGATGATGATGGTGGTGGGTTAATATAGGGGAAGAATCCCAAGTGGATGATGATGATCTGCTTTGTTTTTTATTCCTTTTTTCGAAATTTGAAAGCTGATAAGTTATCACCAAATCAAAAGTTTGTTGTGATTTGTTATTTTTCCTTTTTGTACTTATTGTTGTGATTTGTTATTTTTCCTTTTTGTAGTTATGTTTGGCGATTTGTTTAACGTGTTAATTGTAACAAAATTTGTTTTCGGAAATAATGTATTTAAAAGTTTCATTGGTTTATGATATTGTACCATTTTAGGATAGGAGAAATAGAGATATACAAGATTAGTTTACTCAATTCATGCTTGCTTCCTTCAATGTTTAAGAACTTTTTTTATATATTTACACGAAAGATAAATTCATGCTTGCTTCATCAATGATTAAGAACGTTTTTACAGATTTACAGGAAAAATGAAATTAAATAAATTAACAACAACCAGTAAGAGATCATGATTCATTAACTATCATCACTCATTAACTATACGACGCCCTAATCATTGGGTAATGGAGTAGTAATAATGTGCAAAATATGTCAAGGTTTCATCGTATGTTTCATATAGTTTCTGGTTTAAAAATTAGTTACCAAAAATCCATGCTTTTTTTGGTGTGGGTGCGAACAGGGGCGGAACCATATAGAGAGGGTCAGGGTCCCCGGACCCTAATGTTTTTAAAAAATTAGTAGATTCGGTATATTAAATTGTATAAGGAACTCATAAATGCAATTAGATGGACAACACACAATGAAAAGGAAACTTGGTGTAGTGCTAAATCTCTCTCTTAACCAACAAGAGGTTATGGGTTCAATCCTTGTATAGCTCGGTTTTCCTCTTTTTTTTTAAATCTAGTTCACACCTCGCTATGACCCGACCCGAACGAGGACCGACCCGAAAATTTTAACGTCTTGTTATGAAAATTTTGAACACCGAAAAAAATGAACCCCATTGAAAAAAAATTATGGGTCCGCCACTGGGTGTGAACGATGGGGAAGCTAAGGTTGTCACACCCCGACCGCGTTAAAACAACGAAACCGCGGCGGAAACGTCGGGGAGTGGAGCAACAAAATTATTGTTTCACAACCATGGATTCAAAAAGTTTCGTTTTATTGGATTATTTAATATTTACATTGTCTTCAAGTTAAAACAAACAAGTTAAACATAGTCTATCATCGTTATTAAGTCACTAAGGCCTCGTCCAGTCCTAAGTGAGCATGCATCCTAGCAGTCGACATCATTCAACAACACCTGAAACATATCTAAAAACAAAGTCAGCAAAGAAATGCTGGCGAGCACATAGGTTTTATGAGAGTGTCGGATTCATGGCTCGTTTACATGTTGCAATACCTCATTAGACTACAAGAGTCAAAAGTTAAAACCTTGTTTTGAAAAGTGTATAGTATTGCAACATAATTAACCAACTCAAATCAATTGGTTATAGTTTATAAAATTTCGTAGCCATGATTCTTAACCCAAAACATTTATTTAAGAAAACCAAATTGTAAATCATCTCGTTAATAAAACTCGTATGGTTTATATCATTTAGAAAACATCGTTATGTGACATCGTTTTAACCTCGTTTGCCAAAGTGAACTAAATAATGCCACGGAATGTAATATGATAAAAACACTTATATATTAGAAGTACCAGCGGTGTATCTACCATGTTTTTATCATGTTACACCCGTCCCATTATCTAATCACAACCCAAAACCAATCGATTGTTCAATTCGTTTAACTCGTTTAAATCGTTTCAATCGTTTAAATCATTCTTGTTTTAATTGTGAAAACTACTTTTGGTCGTCTCGCTAATAACATCCAAACCTTCGTAACTCTTCTATCGCCAATCTCGCATTAACAAACCACGAAAGGGTAAGTTAACAATCATAGATTCAGTCGTTACCCACATAACCCCCACACATAACCATGGGTGCAGTTTGATAACGGGATTTGTCAGATCCTATGGTACCATAACCTAATACTGGTCGGTTCGGCCAAAACTAATGGATGTTATTCGTTATGTAATTACGTCCAACAAGTTTGTTCGCATTATCGAAATCGTTATTAGTTTTATATAAACCATTATTAATCATTTTTGAAACCATCGTTAAAAACATCGAAATCATTTAACACATATGAATCACCCCAAAACAATCTGTAACGCCCTGTGTTTTGTACTTTCTATTTATAGCTTGTCTTACTCGTGTTGCTAATTTTGGAAGCTTTGTATCATTGTACTCGTTCCTTCTAGTACTCGTTGTAAACTCGAGATTTTGATCATGAATGAAAACTTGCATTTCCTTGTTACATACTATACATACACCATAATACGATTAATCATGAGATCATTTGATACTTCTTTGTGATACTTACAAACATATGTTGAACTTGTAAATATGTGACATATACTTGTCACTTACAAACATGTTACATACTTGTACATTACACTTTTTACCTAGTTAAATCATGTTTTATTTCATATTTCACCTTATTACAAGTTAGGGGAAACATTGTTGCATATTATTACACAACTTAACTAACAAAATTACTCATTATAATGTTTTAAAAAAATAAAAAAATAAAGAAACATGGCAGCCCAAATTCAGCAAAATTCAGCCCCATATAGTTGGGTTTTGTGGGCTAGTTTCAAGGTGTAACCCCTTCTAAACACTTCCAAAGCCCAACCCATTGAAACCCTAATCCTTCCCCTATAAATACCACTTATAACCAGCCTCCCTACCACTTTTGCAACACTAAAAACTCTCAAAACATCCTCCAAACCGTAGCTGAAAGCAAAGGTTCGAGTAGATTGACACCCCTTCACGAAAATGAGCATAACTCACTCAATTCTTATCCGATTCACTCGATTCTTTTTCCTACTTGCTTGTATAATCATGGGGTTCGATTCCTAGACTTCTCCTTGGAGAAATCAGACCTGGAAATGCCCCGAAATAGTCCATAAACTTTCTGTTTGTTTTTATGTTCATCAAAAACTTGTTTAAATCTATGCAACTTGTGTCCAACACATCTCATACCTATGTCCTAATGCTTACAACTTATCCCATGGTTGGTTAAGCTTAAAAACAAGGTTGAGACATCTAAATCAGAGGTTAAAACCTCATAAACTTTCTGTTTTTAATTAGGGTTTTACCCACAAGTAATGTTCAAGTGTGAAACTTGTTGAATGTGTGATGGTTGGATTAGCTTGGGCTATCCTTCATAAGAATCCACTCATTACTTGATGTTTTGCTATAGATTAGTTGTTGTTAATACCTTGATACTTGTATGTTCATAACCCTCCTTGTTGTTTATAACAACAAGTGTAGTGGTGAACAATAGAGGTGCCTAAATGGAAGCTTGTTCTTCCTACCTCATGTATGTATTCTATGACACAAAGAGGTACCTAAATGGAGACATTAATCTCCTACCTCATGCTTGAATCATAAGACTTGTAAACTATATAATATCTAAGTTATTCTATATGTATACATCTAAGTAACTAAGACTTGATGATGACTTAATAGTTATTTGTTAAGTGGACGTTACATCATCTATGACCATGCCCTTGTTACGACTCTAATGGATCTTAGAATCCATGAAATCATACCAACTCTTTTGAGTTTCAATAGTGTCAAGAACAAGAGTTATGCGTACAAGATGATTATTTTCACCTATGTTACTTTCTATATATTAAAAACTCCGAATCTATAATCTTCCGTTATACGCCAAACTCACACACCTACGTTTCCTTGTGTAGAAGGACAAGGTGCTCCGAACTAATTCATCTACAAACTTGCTCTCGGAATTTCAAGTCACCACTTGTAAACCGTGAGTATACTCGTATTTCCCCCTTTTTACTTTTACCACTTTTGGGGTGTAACATGTTTACCTATTAACTTACACATGAACACTTTGTTAAACACATGAACGTTCCTATAACATGCTTGTATACGTGATGACTTGATACTTTAAACTTGGGTTATTCTTATGTGTTGAACTTATCATTAACTTCGTACGAGCCAAACCTTGACATATGTAGCGCTATAGGATTAACGACCCGCCCGTAAACTTGAGGTTATGTCTTGAGCATATTGCGTTTTCTTGGTTTGATATGTTAGACACATGCCATATTTAATGTTTATCTTGAATCATATGCTTGCCATGAGGAATTGTTCACACTTTTTATCTTATGCTATGTACGTACCAAACTTGTATACTCGCCTTTGCTTTTGCATTGAATTGTATTTTAAACATGTTACAGGTTGATGATGATGCTATAAAAGAAGTAGCGTTGATGCCTAGATACACATATAGACGTTAGGGTTGAATATGTTGTATCAAATTTTGTTATGTTATCATGTTGTATTGGTTAAACTTGTTGTATTTGGAATTTCTTGTAATGTTGACTAGTTGAAGTTATGAAATGAAACTTGGATTATTAAATTATTGTCACAAATAGTGTTATGATGTCTCGAGCAATCTTCACACTTCGTCTCATCCCGATGTTTCCGCCATTGGTTGGGGTGTGACAGATTGGTATCAGAGCCATAACTATAGGGAATTAGGAAAATTGCCATGCTTTTGCCCTAGTCTATAGTTTTAGGAACTTTGTCTCTTATTTGTTGTTTAAAACATTTGTGCTCTATCTTACATGCTTCCTAGCTACACTTCTTGTTAATAAATTTATGTGCCTTTCCTAAGGCAAACACAAATACACTTATGCTATATTTTTATATATTCTTGATACATTATCGAGACGAATTTACCAAAATAGGCGTGAAACCCACAATTTGGTAAACGACTCTCACTCTACCTTTAATCTATTTTTGCACGAAATTTCACCATTAAGCTAGGAGTGACATCCACAACTTAATGGTAATTTCCATTTCAACTCTAGTGGACCCTTGTCAAAGTGTCAAAATTTTATTTTGGCCGACAAGTACCAACCACATTTAGGGTACGAAATCGTCAAGTTAGGGGTGAAACCCGCATCTTGTCGATTAAGTCCCATTCCTTGATTTTTATTCTCGCCAAAGTCCCGAATGTTCCAATCATTTAGAGATGTGTAGTAACCGGAAGGGTAAGATACCGTTAATCGCTTCTCGACGAGAGTATCTTACTTATAGGCCAAAGCACAATATCTCTAAATCGAAAGGACTTTCGACCCACTTTGGAATTGTCGACGTTTCTCTACCCGAAACATTCCTATGTTTTATTGAGCCTCTCTTTTATGTATCTCAATTTATATGTGATTTTATACTTGAACGTTCATTCATTTCGAAATGTCGTTTTAATCATGTCGCACATTATCGCAATCACAAACAATAATAATTCTCATGAACCAACTAAATTTATATTTTCCTATTCGCAACTTATGTGCTATACATGTTGAATGTGTGTTGGGAACCTATGCTTTATGTGAACTTTACTTGGTACTTGAACATCTACTTGCGTTGCATACACGAACCTTGTTTTCAATTAATGATCAAAGTCTCATCCTTTCCCTTCTCTTTCAAATCTTTTAGATGTCTTCTAGTTCATCCAAGAGACAAAGGTCAAAGAAGGGTTCGACCTCCTCCGCCATGTCCCAAAAGGATTGTATGAAGTTTATGGCTAAACAATTTGCAAAGGTCCTACCCGACATTGTTAGCAAGATCCAAACCGATTCACCACATGGTTCGGTCGACTCAAAGGCCGACAAACCCAAAGCCACCTTCCAATTCAAGCAATTCATGGCTTGCAAACCCTTAGAATTTACCGGCAAGAATGGCGCTACCGCCATGATGAATTGGTTTGACTCCATCGAGCTTACCTTCTTACAAAGTGGTTGCCCTGACGAGTTGAGAACATTGAATGCAACCGGTGTGTTTCGTGAAAAGGCACTTGAGTGGTGGACAACTGAGCGTAACAAGAGAGGAAACGAGGTCGCACACGCTATGCCGTGGGACGATCTCAAACAACTTATGAAGGATCACTTTTTTCCCCCTCACGAACTCCAAAAGTTGGAAAATGAATTCTGGAACCTCACGCAAAAAGGGAGTGACATGGATGGTTTGATTACACGCTTCAAGCAGCTTAGTGTTCTATGCCCTGGTCAAGTAGAAACCGCCCCCAAAACCGTGGCCAAATTCATTCGTTGTGTTGCACCTTCTTTAACAAACCATCTTGCATCTGCCAACCCTCAAACCATTGAAGACGCGTACCGCATAGCTACCGAACTTAACAACAATTGTGTTCTTCATGGAACCTTTGACAAGGTTTCAACAAAGAATGCGCACCAAGCCACCATTGACTCCCCTAATGAGTCTAAACCCTCCCAGCAATCTAAGAGAAACAAGGCAAGAAGCGGAAGGCTTCAAGCCAAAACTGCGCGGTCGTCACTCCGCCAAACCCACAACCCCTTCAAACTGTGCCTGCTTTCGATGGTGAACGCAAGGTTTATACTGGAACGCACCCAAAGTGCGACAAATGCCGATATCATCACCCCCCAAACGCTCATTGTCGAAAGTGTGACAAGTGTGGCCGGTATGGGCATCTCTCGCCATACTGTCGTATCCCCCCACAGGCCTACCAAAACCAAGCTCTTTTGGCTCCAAATCAAGTCGCCCCTGTGCGAGCATGCTTCACGTGTGGTGATACCAACCACATGGCCAATGTGTGTCCTCAACGATATCAACCACAACAACCTCGACAGCAACAACCACAGCCACAACCCCAACAACAACAACAGGTTCAAGAACCCGCTAGGGGTCGAGCTTTCCTTCTCACCACAGCTCAGGCTCAAAATGCAAACGACGTCATCACTGGTACGTTTCTCATTAACCATGTCTATGCTTCATGCCTATTTGATACTGGTGCCGATAAAAGTTTTGTGTCGTTAGAATTCGAGTCTTTGCTCAAGTGTAAACGCTCTAAGTTGCCAAAATCTTTCGCTGTCGAAGTTGCTAATGGTAAAACCGTCAATGTCAATTCTGTTCTCTCCAATTGTTCTCTAATCCTTAACGATCATACATTCTCAATCGATCTCATACCTATGCAAATGGGTAGTTTCGACGTCATAGTAGGTATGGACTGGCTTGGGCGAGTTCGTGCTGAAGTTGTCTGTTCTGAGAAGTTTATTCGCTTGCCTCTTCCAAATGGTGATTCTCTACACGTCTATGGTGAAAAGCCTTCTCAAGGCCTTAAGCTTATGTCATGTATCAAGGCAAACAAGTGCTTACGCAAGGGTACCTTCGCCTTTCTCGCCCACATCGTGGAAAAGAAGGATAAAGGCCCAAGCATAAGTGACGTTCCTGTTGTACGTGACTTTCCGGATGTATTTCCCGAAGACCTTCCTGGTCCTCCTCCTGCTCGTTCTGTCGATTTTCGCATCGATTTAGTGCCTGGCGCTACGCCTGTCGCTAAGTCCCCCTATCGTTTAGCACCCTCTGAGATGCAAGAGCTCTCGAGTCAACTTCAAGAGCTTCTTAACAAAGGCTTCATACGCCCTAGTACTTCTCCTTGGGGCGCTCCCGTGTTGTTCGTCAAGAAGAAAGATGGATCCTTTCGTATGTGTATTGACTATCGTGAGCTCAACAAGCTTACTATCAAGAATCGATACCCTCTTCCTCGCATTGATGACCTCTTCGATCAATTGCAAGGCGCAACCTGCTTTTCAAAGATCGATCTTCGTTCTGGGTATCATCAACTTCGAGTACTCGAAGAAGATGTGCCTAAAACCGCCTTTCGTACGCGTTATGGTCATTATGAGTTCGTGGTCATGCCCTTTGGTTTGACCAACGCACCTGCTGTCTTTATGGACTTAATGAACCGCGTGTGCAAAGCATACTTGGACCGTTTTGTGATCGTCTTCATCGACGATATCCTCATCTATTCCAAGACGCAAGCAGAGCATGAGCAACACTTGCGCCTTATTCTTGAACTCCTTCGTACTGAACACCTATATGCCAAATTCTCCAAGTGTGAATTTTGGTTACAAGAAGTTCAATTCCTTGGTCACACTGTCAACAAACTTGGTATTCACGTTGATCCCGCAAAAATCGAAGCTGTGAAAAATTGGGTCGCACCTAAATCTCCGTCCGAAATCCGTTCGTTTCTTGGTCTTGCTGGTTACTATCGTCGTTTTATCTCCAACTTTTCGAAAATCGCTGTTCCTTTGACCTCCTTGACTCAAAAAGAGAGACCTTTTGTTTGGGGTCCCGAACAAGAGGAGTCTTTTCAAACGCTCAAGGACATGCTTTGCAATGCTCCTATCCTAACGCTTCCTGATGGTAACGATGATTTCGTTGTGTATTGCGACGCTTCAAACCTTGGTCTTGGTTGTGTCCTTATGCAACGTGACAAAGTTATCGCTTACGCATCGAGGCAACTCAAAATTCATGAGAAAAACTATACTACTCACGACCTTGAACTTGGTGCGGTCGTTTTTGCATTGAAGATTTGGCGACACTACCTTTATGGTACTAAATGTGTAGTCTTCACCGACCATAAGAGCCTTCAACACATCTTCAATCAAAAGGAACTAAACATGCGTCAACGTCGTTGGGTGGAATTGTTAAACGACTATGATTGCGAAATCAAATACCACCCGGGTAAGGCGAATGTAGTAGCCGACGCCCTTAGTCGTAAAACTCACGTCCAAAGTATCCGTCGTTTCCAACTCGTCCACGATCTTCAAAATCGCATACGTAACGCCCAGTATACATCCGTTAATGAGGGTAACCTCTACAACGAAATGCAATGTGGTGCTGAGAATAGTCTCGTGTCCAAACCCGATGGTATTCTATACTATCTCAATCGCATCTGGATTCCCAATCGTGACGATCTTCGCAATTTCCTGATGAAGGAGGCCCATAA
Source organism: Helianthus annuus (assembly GCF_002127325.2). Lineage (NCBI taxonomy): Eukaryota > Viridiplantae > Streptophyta > Magnoliopsida > Asterales > Asteraceae > Helianthus > Helianthus annuus. The sequence goes on along the minus strand of NC_035439.2, from coordinate 98,639,553 downwards.
CACGAAATATTCTATTCACCCTGGTGCTGATAAGATGTACCATGATATGCGTACTTCCTATTGGTGGCCTGGAATGAAGAAGGATATAGCCACCTTCGTTTCTAAATGTCTTACGTGTTCCAAAGTAAAAGCCGAACATCAACGTCCCTCTGGCTTGCTCGAACAACCAATAATTCCCGTTTGGAAGTGGGAGAGCATTGCCATGGATTTCATCACTAAGCTTCCTCGCACTACAGCTGGTCATGACAGCATATGGGTCGTCGTTGACCGATTGACCAAATCAGCTCACTTCCTCCCCATTCGTGAAGACTTCAAAGTCGAGAAATTGGCTAAGGTCTACATGAAGGAAATCATCTGTCGTCACGGGACGCCCATTGATATCATTTCTGATCGTGATGCTCGTTTTACGTCTCGTCTTTGGGAAACTTTTCAATCTGCTATGGGTACTAAGCTTAACCTTAGCACCGCCTTCCATCCTCAGACTGACGGTCAAACCGAGCGTACTATCCAAACCTTAGAGGATATGCTTCGTTCATGCGTAATAGATTTTGGTGGCAACTGGGATTCATACTTGCCCTTGGCTGAATTCTCGTACAATAACAGCTATCACACGAGTATCCAAATGGCTCCTTTCGAAGCATTGTATGGTCGCAAGTGTCGTTCGCCTATTTCTTGGCACGAGATTGGTCAAGCCCAAATCACCGGTCCCGAGCTTATACAAGAGGCTACGGACAAGATTTTACAGGTTCGAGACAACTTATTGAAAGCCAGGAACCGACAGAAGAGTTACGCTGACAAAGGACGCAAACCTATGGAATTCGAGACAGGTGACAACGTGCTTCTCAAGGTATCCCCTTGGAAAGGCGTGGTTCGATTTGGCAAGAAAGGGAAACTCGCACCTCGCTACGTTGGTCCTTTCAAGATTCTCGAAAGGATTGGCAAGGTTGCGTATAGACTGGACCTGCCTGAAGGACTCAGCAATGTACACCCTGTCTTCCATGTGTCCAACTTAAAGAAATGTCTAGCTGACGAAGGACTCCACGTTCCTCTCGAAGACCTGCAAGTCAACGAAACGCTTCATTTTGTGGAAAAACCGGTCGAAATCGTGGACCAAGGAACCAAGCAATTGAGGCGCAGTCGAATTCCTATTGTCAAAGTTCGATGGGAAGGAAAACGTGGCGCTGAATTTACTTGGGAGCTCGAAAGCGAAATGAAATCGAAATATCCTCATCTTTTCCCTGAGTCTTCCTAAATTTCGGGACGAAATTTCCTAAAGGAGGGGAGACTGTAACGCCCTGTGTTTTGTACTTTCTATTTATAGCTTGTCTTACTCGTGTTGCTAATTTTGGAAGCTTTGTATCATTGTACTCGTTCCTTCTAGTACTCGTTGTAAACTCGAGATTTTGATCATGAATGAAAACTTGCATTTCCTTGTTACATACTATACATACACCATAATACGATTAATCATGAGATCATTTGATACTTCTTTGTGATACTTACAAACATATGTTGAACTTGTAAATATGTGACATATACTTGTCACTTACAAACATGTTACATACTTGTACATTACACTTTTTACCTAGTTAAATCATGTTTTATTTCATATTTCACCTTATTACAAGTTAGGGGAAACATTGTTGCATATTATTACACAACTTAACTAACAAAATTACTCATTATAATGTTTTAAAAAAATAAAAAAATAAAGAAACATGGCAGCCCAAATTCAGCAAAATTCAGCCCCATATAGTTGGGTTTTGTGGGCTAGTTTCAAGGTGTAACCCCTTCTAAACACTTCCAAAGCCCAACCCATTGAAACCCTAATCCTTCCCCCTATAAATACCACTTATAACCAGCCTCCCTACCACTTTTGCAACACTAAAAACTCTCAAAACATCCTTCAAACCGTAGCTGAAAGCAAAGGTTCGAGTAGATTGACACCCCTTCACGAAAATGAGCATAACTCACTCAATTCTTATCCGATTCACTCGATTCTTTTTCCTACTTGCTTGTATAATCATGGGGTTCGATTCCTAGACTTCTCCTTGGAGAAATCAGACCTGGAAATGCCCCGAAATAGTCCATAAACTTTCTGTTTGTTTTTATGTTCATCAAAAACTTGTTTAAATCTATGCAACTTGTGTCCAACACATCTCATACCTATGTCCTAATGCTTACAACTTATCCCATGGTTGGTTAAGCTTAAAAACAAGGTTGAGACATCTAAATCAGAGGTTAAAACCTCATAAACTTTCTGTTTTTAATTAGGGTTTTACCCACAAGTAATGTTCAAGTGTGAAACTTGTTGAATGTGTGATGGTTGGATTAGCTTGGGCTATCCTTCATAAGAATCCACTCATTACTTGATGTTTTGCTATAGATTAGTTGTTGTTAATACCTTGATACTTGTATGTTCATGACCCTCCTTGTTGTTTATAACAACAAGTGTAGTGGTGAACAATAGAGGTGCCTAAATGGAAGCTTGTTCTTCCTACCTCATGTATGTATTCTATGACACAAAGAGGTACCTAAATGGAGACATTAATCTCCTACCTCATGCTTGAATCATAAGACTTGTAAACTATATAATATCTAAGTTATTCTATATGTATACATCTAAGTAACTAAGACTTGATGATGACTTAATAGTTATTTGTTAAGTGGACGTTACATCATCTATGACCATGCCCTTGTTACGACTCTAATGGATCTTAGAATCCATGAAATCATACCAACTCTTTTGAGTTTCAATAGTGTCAAGAACAAGAGTTATGCGTACAAGATGATTATTTTCACCTATGTTACTTTCTATATATTAAAAACTCCGAATCTATAATCTTCCGTTATACGCCAAACTCACACACCTACGTTTCCTTGTGTAGAAGGACAAGGTGCTCCGAACTAATTCATCTACAAACTTGCTCTCGGAATTTCAAGTCACCACTTGTAAACCGTGAGTATACTCGTATTTCCCCCTTTTTACTTTTACCACTTTTGGGGTGTAACATGTTTACCTATTAACTTACACATGAACACTTTGTTAAACACATGAACGTTCCTATAACATGCTTGTATACGTGATGACTTGATACTTTAAACTTGGGTTATTCTTATGTGTTGAACTTATCATTAACTTCGTACGAGCCAAACCTTGACATATGTAGCGCTATAGGATTAACGACCCGCCCGTAAACTTGAGGTTATGTCTTGAGCATATTGCGTTTTCTTGGTTTGATATGTTAGACACATGCCATATTTAATGTTTATCTTGAATCATATGCTTGCCATGAGGAATTGTTCACACTTTTTATCTTATGCTATGTACGTACCAAACTTGTATACTCGCCTTTGCTTTTGCATTGAATTGTATTTTAAACATGTTACAGGTTGATGATGATGCTATAAAAGAAGTAGCGTTGATGCCTAGATACACATATAGACGTTAGGGTTGAATATGTTGTATCAAATTTTGTTATGTTATCATGTTGTATTGGTTAAACTTGTTGTATTTGGAATTTCTTGTAATGTTGACTAGTTGAAGTTATGAAATGAAACTTGGATTATTAAATTATTGTCACAAATAGTGTTATGATGTCTCGAGCAATCTTCACACTTCGTCTCATCCCGATGTTTCCGCCATTGGTTGGGGTGTGACACAATCGAAAACAGTAAAATGGGGGAACTATGTACTCACATCGAAGTGCAAAGAAATCCTTGACTAATGAACTAGCAATGCTCGAGTAAACTAAGGAATTCAAGTAGTTCCTAGTAATCGGATCACTAAGTTAAATAAATCGACACCTAAAACGGAAGATCGGGTAGAATGAGGTCTCGTAAACCAAATGAGTATTGGAACTCATGTAATATGGTTTAAAAAAAGCCTACATTCTAAATCGGAACCTATCCTAAGTGCTTTCGACCCGTTACGACCCATTAAGGTAGCTTATGCTACTTTAACGCGTCGTTCGCACAAATGCGCGTTCGAGACGCCTAACTAGTCCTATGACAAGTATTATATGCCTAAACATGTTTAAATAAGTTGCATAATCAGTTTAAGTGACAAAAGTTAGGTTACATATGCTTAAAATTCAATTATGCATGAAAAGGGCATTTTGGTCATTTTCCTAAGGCATATAAACTACCTATCATACAACTAATTAAACTAAGTGACCATAAGGTATAACCTCGGACGGTTATTCCCTATGCAACTATGGTCACATAATATGCTTGGTCGGATCCTAATGATCGACCAAACAGGTCGAGTTCGAAAGTCTAAGCGGTTGTCAAGACCGTTTGACTTACGACTCTATACAAGCACTAGACTAAAAATGACGAGTTAAACATGTTAAAACATGTTTAACTAAGTTAGAAAACAGGTTTTGATATCAAAACAAAGGGTTTTGATACCCAAGAGTAGTTTGGTTGCAAAATACGCATAAACGCATATTTTGACCGAAACTATGACTCGTCACTATGCCTAAATAACGTGGTAATCAGTAGGTATAGTCACACGGGACTATAACCATCGTGATTATGCTCACGTTGCAAAGTTCGAACGAACTTTGTGTTGACCAAATCGTGGTCAAAGCAGAAAGTCAAACACAGTTTTTACAAAGGGTCCAAGCAATGAAGATTTGAACTCAAAATTTCTCAGGTATGAAGCTTCACAAGGAGAGCTTCAACTTAGAGAAGAAGTTTGAGATCAATTGTGAGGAAAATGAGTGAATTCAAGTGGGTTTATATAGAGTTTGAAGAACCGTTAGGATCGTTTCTTGATAATTGAGCTTCGATCTGGACCATACATGTAAGGCACATAGATTTGGAATACTAGGTGTGCCCGAAAACCATCATACGGTATTGCAAAAGTTACATTACGGCCCCTGAAAATCGACCAGGTTGCCAAAATTGAAGTTTCTGCCCAGATGAGGTGGTGGCGTGCCGCCACAGCATAGCCGTTAGGCTGTGGCGCGACGCCACTGGTCCCCAGATTCAGAAACTTTGCAAAATTGTCAGGTTTGGTCCCTGCAACTCGTTTAGGCCATTTTCGATGCGTTTAAACCCCGTTAACCCTACTTCAAGGCTCCACAATGAAGTTGAAGCATATAGAACATGAAACATGCTCAAAAATATCTCGTATGTCGGTTCGTTTGGTCGTACGGTCACGTTATTCGGTTAATTACGACAAAACACGAACGGGTGTGGAAAACGATCCAAAGTAGGCGACGAATGGAATTTTAGCATGCCAATCATTAAAATAAAATATTTTAATGATTACAAAATTTTCGAATGTCCGGATATGTTCAGAACGTAAGATATGCGCGAAAATGCAAACTTATGCACTTTTTGACGCTTTTAGTCCCTATTAATCAAATAAGTTTATTTTCGCATACCAAACCCCTCAAAGCCTATTTCTAAGCTATGTAAAGGATATTTAGGGTATGTTTAACTTATGATCAAGTTCCGAAACGTTCGTTATCATACGAATCGGCATAGTTTCGCAGTTTGACACAAATAGTCCTTGCGATCGAACAAACTTGATTTCGACACACCAAACCATCTAAAACTTATTTCTAAGTTATGTAAAGGTTATTTAAGGTATATTAAGCCTATGTCACTATTCCAGAGTGTTTGTCGCATTAAACTAATTACGTTTACGCACCACTTTGCGTGTAACCTTCCAGAAAGCGATTTAAAGCTTGAAATCGAACTCGAATCAAATCGTAAAATCATCAAACACAAATACACATATAATAACACCAAAACACATTGTTTTATTGATAATTAATATTGTTTTACATTATACATCGATTACAGAGCACAGTTGTCACAAAGGTGATGGCTGACTCGGTTGAATGTCAATCGGGTTCCTCCCATGTGATTATTTGGGTTTAATTAATGGCGCAAATATGAATAGGATCCTGAAGGGGTATGGTCACAAAAACCCCGCGCAAGCGCAGATGACCATACCACAACCTTATCCCTTAAGCATCCTGGATAAAGACCCTGCGCGGCTGCGCAGCGGTCCTAAACAGGATTTGGGAAGTAACAGTTCGAAGACAAAGGAATACGGTCTAGGAAACCTTCCGTAAGATCACAAGACCACACCATAGTCTTATTCCAAGAACACATTTAACAAAGACCCTGCGCGGCTGCACAATGGTTTTGAACAAAGATGCAGAAGAAAACAGTTTTCGATAACCGTGCACCGGAGAAAGGGTGAAACAAACATTCAACTAACTCCCTTGTGCAGACTCGCGCAAGGGTATAGTTAGACTTGTAGGTAAGATCCTAAACATCTTGCGCGCTCGGAATCAAGACTTGAACAAAAGTATCTTTTCTGTTATAACAGAATAAACACGTGGCAAAAACATAAAGGTTTACAACTGTAGATCTTCTAGAAGACTCTCTGAAGGCTCATCGTGCACAACCATTCGCTTACAATAGAAAGATGACATGGCACAATCCTGGACACTCATCTAAATCACGATGATGGCATCAACTTGGAGAAGGGTTTACCCAAACCCACTTTCCACATGGCAACTCCCTAACCGTCGATCACACTCATGATCCATGTGATTGGTATAACATTAATGATCCGATGGAAAAGAGAATAACCGCCTATGGAAATGCTTTCCGTTACTTCCTCCGTCACACCAAATTCCTGCCAAAAGTCGGCTATAAATAAGCTATTACAGGTATGATCTCACAAGCTACTTTCACTTCACTTTTACTACTTCTTCTTCTTCATCGAGATCACTATACTTATTCTCACGCCGGAGGGTGGTCACGTAGAGAACCCCCATTCTCCTTGTAGCGAGTCTAACGGCTTTCTATTTTGCAGTGATCACCAGAGAAGGAGCTCAGTCGTACCCCCGAATTAGCAAGAGGATTAACCGTTTTATGCAAAGACTAGATCCCTGGTCTGATTGATTCCGGTCATTCGGATCACTGTTTCTTCATTAGCGCCCACCGATTCTTCAGTTTCTATTCCATCTTATCGTTTGATTCATTTCTTTCCATTCTTTGTTTTCTATGGTAGAAGTTCCGACAAATTACCCGCTAAGTCCTTGATCGGAAAGTAGGGACGTTCCGGTTCATACTTTTCAAGTCGACGGAACCGTGGGGAAATCACATAACAACAAAACTCATCAGGCGGTACACAGTCCTGTTGCCTCAGGAATTCAATCTGGAATTCAGATTAGTCCAGATCTACTTTCGGAAGAAACTCCAGTTTACTGGTTTACCAAATTCCAAAATACCATAAACGAAATTTTCGTACAAAAACCTGCCACTCAGGTGCAAATCATAGACACATCTAGAAGGTCTCATTATGACTCCTCAAACCTGTCGATTAAAGTCACAGAAGTATATCCTCAGTCCAGCACCGGATGCGAATTTCTCTATGGCTACCAGGAATTTCAGGTAGAACACAGATCTCAAACGAAATCCGATAGTACATCGTTAGGCCCATATCCATCACAACAGCGGGAAACTCAGCTCAGTACCGGAGAAGATCTGAAAGTCCTCAGTTATACGAGACAGAATATGGCAAACGACCACAGTAACTCAAAAATCAGTACGAACCAAACGTGCATGGTGCAAGGTGGAACTTCGCGCAAACAGAACAATAAACGAAGCCACAGTCAACGCTGGCGTGAACAGCAAGTAATCTTCCCCGTCGTTCCAGGAGGTCCTCAAGAAGAGCGACCAGTCATCATAACTGGTATCTTCGGTCATTATCATACTGATTACATGTTCATTAATCCGGGTAGTTCCATGGATATTATTTACGAACAATGCTTTAAACAACTAGACCCAAAGGACAAGGCGCGCTTGAAACCAGTCGATTTCCCTTAACTGGTTTCTGCAATGAAGCTGTCTTCCCACAGGGTCAAATAGTTTTTCTATAACACTCTCGGATGGAGAGAACTCGCGCACCGTTACAGTCAATTTCATGGTTATGCCAGCTACATCACGCCATGATGTGCTGCTGGGAAGACGTTCACAAAGGGAGTTTAGCATGATTACCTCCATACCACACGCTGCTTGCGGTTTTCCAACAGAAACCAGAGTAGCAATCTTATATTCAAGCAAGGAGGTGATGTATGTAGACGACGAGCCACCAGTAAAGGCCGCAAAGCCATCACCACCTAATGAACCAGAAAAATGGGTACTCAACAGTGAATACCCTGAGCAAACCATTTTATTAGGGCATTCCATCTCACCAGGAATCCGCGCAAAATTAAAGAAACTTCTGTCTGAGAATATAGATGTTTTTGCATGGTGCCCAGCAGACATGACTGGCGTGCCAAGAGAAATAACGGAACATTGCTTGAATGTTCGACCTTCCGCAGAACCAGTCGCACAAGGGAAGCGCAGTCTTAGTACAGAAAAGGCTCGCGCAATGAATGAGCAAGTAGCCGAATTACTTCAAGCTGGGATCCTGCGCGAAGTGCGATATCAAACCTGGGTAGCTAACCCAGTAATGGTGCAGAAGCACAATGATGAGTGGTGCATATGCGTTGATTTTAAAGATCTCAACAAAGCCTGTCCAAAATACTGTTACGCTATTCTAGAGATAGACAATAAGATGGATTCCTTAGCATCCTTCCGCTAGAAATGCTTCTTAGATTGTTATAAAGGATATCACCAAGTACAAATGAAAGAGGAAGATGAAGACAAGACGGCTTTCCGCACGGACAAAGGTATATTTTGTTATACAAAAATGCCTTTCGGTCTCCGCAATGCGGGAGCCACTTACCAACGTCTAATGGATAGAGTCTTCGCGGAAGATATCGGTGTAACAGTAGAAGTCTAGATGGACGACCTTGTCATCATGAGTCGTGAAGAAGAATCCATGCTCACAAACATCCAGCCGCACTTTCGACTCTCTGCGCAGAGTTAACCTAAAACTGAACCCTGTAAAGTGTTCGTTCGGAATGGAAGAAGACAAGTTTTTAGGATTTATCGTAACCAAAGATGGTTTCAAAGTCAATCCAGAAAAAGTAGAAGCAATTCAACTCATGCCATCACCGGCATCCATTAAAGAAATGCAACGCCTAGCGGGTCGGTTAGCGGCGCTCAACCGATTCTTAGCAAATCATGCCGCCAAATCATATCCATTCATCAGCACACTACGCAACTGCGTAAAGAAAAGCCAATTTCAATGGACCCCAAAGGCAGAGAAAGCTTTCCAACAAATGAAAGAATGCTTAATTTAACTACCCACTTTAACAGCCCCGAGGAACGAAGAACCATTAATCTTGTATCTCTCCGCATCAAAAGTAGCAGTTGGAGCAGTATTGATGGTTGAAAGGAAAGGAGTCCAAACTCCAATTTATTACATCAGCAAAATGTTGACCGGTCCGAAGACGCGCTATTCCATCATGGAAAAACTTGTTCTCGCGCTTGTTCATGCATCACGCAGATTACGAAGGTACTTTTCTGGCCATGTTATAACTGTCCTTACCAACTACCATCTGGGACAGATCTTGTCCAAACCAGATGTCGCGGGAAAATTAGCAAACTGGGCCATTGAACTGGGCAGATATAACATTTTGTACAAACCGCGCCCAGCTCTCAAGGGCCAAGTCCTAGCGGAATTTGTTACTGAAGTGCCCGTCGATAAGATCCAAGAATGCGAAGCCATACAAAATCCTACCCCAGTTTTCGATGACAGGGTCTGGACTTTACATACAGATGGTGCTTCTAATGATGACGGTGCAGGAGCTGGTCTCCGCCTAGTTAGCCCCGATAACCATGAACTTACCTACGCCATTCGGCTAGATTTAAAGAGCACCAACAACGAAGCGGAGTATGAGGTATTCCTCGCAGGTCTCCACTTAGCGCTCAAAATGGGGGCAAAAAATGTTCAAGCACATGTCGATTCCAAGTTAGTAGCGGAGCAAATTAATGGTCGTTATGACGCAAAAGGCGAAGCAATAGCCCTATATCTCGAGCAAGCAAGAACTCTGATCAACCAGTTTCAGACCTTCAAAATAATCCACATCCGCATTGAAGTTCTCTAAAATCCATCCGATCTTCTGAGGCATGTAAACATAATAGAAGTAGGGAATCCATCTTGGATGTCCCCAATCATTATGTACTTACAACATGGAACTCTCCCAGAAGGGAAAACGAAAGCAAGAAAAATTCAACACAAAGCGTTAAATTATGAGATGGCGGACGGAATTTTGTATCGCAAGTCTTACATGGGTCCTCTCCTAAGATGCGTAGACAAGCACGATGCGCAGTATCTGGTCCGGGAAATCCATGAAGGACTATGTGGAATCCATGCTGACCCACGCATGGTAGTAGCAGAAATCATGAGTGCGGGCTATTACTGGCCTGGCATGCATTTAGATGCTATAGAGATCTTGCGGAAGTGTACGTCATGCCAACGTCATGCTCCAAAGACACTCCGCCCAAAGAACCCTCTGGTTCCAGTAACCGCAGCGTGGCCCTTCCAGCAATGGGGCATCGACCTAGTAGGTCCCTTTCCCAACGCGCCCGGCGCAGTAAAATTTATAATAGTAGCTGTGGACTACTTCACTAAATGGGTGGAAGCCAAGGCCCTAGCGTCAACCACTGCAATGGTAACCAAAAACTTCATCTGGGAACACATCATATGCCGGTTCGGATTGCCATTGCACATCATCACCGACAATGGTACCAATTTTGCGTAAGAAGATCTACAAAAGTGGATGAAGGAAATGCGCATCGAACATAGTTTCGCCTCCGTGGCGCACCCACAGGCAAACGGTAAAGTCGAAAGCGTCAACGAACAGATCGTCGATGGAATTAAAGCAAGGTTGGGAACCGCAAGAAGGGAGTGGATCGACGAACTCCCAAGTATTTTATGGGCTCACTGCACTATGCCGAAGACTATCACGAGAGAGACACCGTTTAGCCTCGTTTATGGCTCCGAAGCCGTAATTCCGGCAGAAATCGGCCTCCCATCACCTCGAATGCTAGCAATGGAAAAACAAAACAATGAGCGGGAGCGTAGACTTGACTTGGACCTCCTCGAGGAGAGACGCGAAAACGCAGCCATCAAGGAGGCCAGGTATAAATCGAAACTGGAAAAATTTTACAATGCTCGAGTACGTATATGCACTTTCGTACCGGGAGATTTCGTCCTAAGAGACAATGAAGCATCAAACGCTGAGAAACCGGGAAAACTCGCGCCCAAATGGGAAGGGCCCTACATCATTAATGAAGTTTTAGGAAAGGGCGCGTACACCCTACGACTTCCGCGTACTTGGAATGCGCAACAGCTACACAGATGCTATATGTAACCAGACCATTCATACTTGGACAACATACAACGCTAACCAGCATGCACTACAAGTCACTGCTTGCGTATGCATCCTAGTTATCGTATTTATCTACTTTGTATCTACCGGCCTCTGCGCCCTATCCAAATCAATGCAAAAATTTATTTCCACTACGCTTCTGTGTTTTATTACAAATGCATGCGATTCCTTTTGGAAAGCACAAAAACACTATGGTAACACAACACAAGTCTCATGAACATTCCGCGGTCTCGAATACCGCGCAAGGTCCAACCCTACGTTCATACATGAGCTTTATACCATCTTTATTTGTCCTACCTAAACAAAGTAATCATACCCATGCAAACATTGTAACTAAAATAGACAGACGCACTAATATACGCGGCAGCGTAATTACAAAATTGTGCGGCAGCACATTAAAACAGCTACTTGCGCGGCAGCGTAATAACAAAGTTGTGCAGTAGCACACATACACAATCATTAACGCAGCAACGACAAGATTCAAACATATTTAGCGTCAACTAATACACAAGTCGTATAATCATATGCTAAGGTCCTCATCACAATAGGAGGCGGACACGATTATCCTTGACAAAACTCAAGGAAATAACTGTCCATGTTGTGACAACTCGTATTTCAGAACCCATCTTCGTGTTTAATGTAACGTATATGGACCTTATGTGATTGTATGAACTTGGTTGATTAATTGAATGTTATGTTTGATATTGTGTTATGTGTATGTATGTAACCCGATCGCACAAACCCATTCGGGCCACACTTTTGCATCTGAAACCAATGGGCAGCCCAAGTTTGGGTTCGGCCCACCCCTTCATACGCATACACATACCCTAGGAAGTTTTGTTTCTCACTTGTTGCAAAATAAGAAAACACACAAAACTCTACTCGCTCTCTTTCCCTCTCTCGAAGCCGACGGCAACACACCCCCATCTCTTGAAGCTTTCTTGTTCAAATCATCCTTGCTCCACCTTCTAATCGGTTAGTGTATTACTTTGATTATATGATTGTTGATACGTTGGCTTACATGTTTTACATGATGATTTAGGGATGTTAGGTGTTTGATTATGATGTAAACTGATAGGGTTTGGTGTTCATAATAATCGGCTCACGTGTGTACTTGATGATATACATATGATTTGGATTGCATGATCAAGATTTAGAACCGAATATATATATAATCGGTTGTTGTGATTTGATGATCGAAGTGGTTGCATGATGGTTAGGATTTGCATATTGATATAAAAGTTCACTAATTTGATGATCCGGATTGAATGTTTGATTTTTGTTCATGACTATGATTAATCAGGGTTTATACAAAACACTAGATGAAACCTTGATTTAATCGACTTTTGATCAAACAGAAACTGTTAGAATTGATTCGGTGTAATCGGGTAAATATGGAAACTGTTAAATTGGTCAAACGAATTGATTAGAATTGGTAACTGATTGCATGATTTTAGGAAGTTAATTACCCAATCGCACAAGCTCCCAATCGCATAAGGTCAGATCACACAAGATCTGATCTGATCGCACAAGAGCTAATCGCACAAGCTGGGTACAACCATCTATGCTCAGGGTACTGTTTAGTTATGCATGATCGCACAAGACCTTGTGGATCGCACAAGACAGTGCCGATCGCACAAGGCTTGGGCCACACACAAACTACTTAAACTGTTACAATGTTGGGCCTCACAGCCCAATCTCAATCGCACAAGGACTGGCCAGTCGCACAAGACCATCCGGACCGCACAAGACTCATGTTTTTTGTTGGGTCGTATACATGTTGGACTGCTTATGTTAGTTGGATCGGGCTTATTTTGATCGCACAAGTTGTTTGACTATTATTGAGCTTATATATAAGCTGGGCCGGGTATGTTTTTGATCGCACAACCTGTTCTGAGTCACACAAGATGTGCTGGACGCACAACAGGTTGGGCCAGGTATCCTTGGGTTCCATTAGTAAATCGCACAAGGTTGTTGGGCCTTTAGACTTGTGCGAGCCCAACCATTGGGTTCGAATATATATTATGTGTGACTGTTAACGTGTTACCTGTGTATGACATGATCGTTATGTGCTAGCAACCTGTTAGTTTATATGCAAACTTACGTGCACTACTTGAACCTAGACCTAACTTGTATGGTAACCATGTTAGGACGTGGTTGACCCCCTTATAGCTCAAGTAACCTTTTTGTGTATCTGCCTAGCAAACCAAGGTGAGTTCACACTCTTTCCAAGGCATGGGATTCCCAAGGGTTGGGAATGGGAAAATGAACTAAACGATAATTATGACCATCCTCCGTGGGTAGGATGCCAAGATTACACACTGGACCAAATCTCTATCATTGAAGTCCCTCATTATATCGACTTAATCGCTGAGGCCTATGGCGAGCGGGTCATTAGTTAATAGCGCTATTAGGTTTAACAAACCTCACACCGTGTCGTTCGAACGGGCGTGTACTAATGGACTATGGGCAAAGGGTCAATGCTGATAGACATTGACTTAGGGCACCTCTTACATTTTCGTAGCAGTCGATACACACGGTCTAGTAACACATGGGAAGCCCCCACTAATCTTCGCACACATGTCTGGGAGACCGCGATACGAATTAATATGATACATGGGTTACAAAACGAACATATGGTTTACGAAACGAATACTATAACTAAACAACCAACTGTGAACTCGCTCAACTTTGTTGTTGACTCGTTGTTACATGCCTTGCAGGTCGTTAGGTACTCATGGAGCTTACACAAGGAGGCGCGGACGTTGTGGGACATGGTAGTATGTGCCATGATAAAAACATTACCTTATTTCATACTTAATACTTATAATGGGTTTTACAATTATGCTTCCGCTAAACACTTAACTATGTTTTTGATTTGAAACACCTTTCATATTGTGTGGTTGAGTTGTACTTATTACTTGTTATGTTCAATATGATTGGTGGCTTGATCCTGGTCAGTCACGCCTCTAGGCGGTGGCACTCCGCGGGTGGATTTTAGGGGTGTGACAGATTGGTATCAGAGCCATTGGTTATAGTGAACTTGGTTTTAATAAAGGGAAAAGGTTTTATTAAAATCAGACTATAACCTGTACAGTGCTCAACGATCCACAACGACGCTTCACTCCACGTGCAAGGCTCAACAGTTCTAGGTGATATGGTTTATGTTTTATTGCCTACTTGTTAGATACATACTACATTGGTCATGGTATGCTTAGATAACGTAGCAACTACTATTTGAAAACCTTGTTTGCTCACACTCTTCTGTCATTCCACACTTGCGTTTTGATACGACGCACTTCTCACTTGTGTCCTCTTAGTTGTGAAGATCATGAGTGGACGCGTTAACATGACACAAGCCCAGCTGACGGCTTTGATCAACCAACAAGTTGCTGCGGCACTTGCAGCCGCACAAGCAGGAGGTCAGCATGCTCAGCCACCTGTTTGCACCTTCAAGACTTTCATGGACTGTCATCCTAGCACATTCAGTTGCACTGAAGGGGCCGTAGGACTCCTCCATTGGTTTGAGAAGCTCGAGTCCGTCTTTGAGATGTGTGAATGCCCTGAGGCTCGCAGGGTGAAGTATGCCACTGATACTCTCGAAGGCATTGCGCTGACTTGGTGGAATGCGCAAGTACAGATGCTGGGGTTGGCGGCTGCTAATGCAACCCCATGGAACGATTTTAAGGAACTGATTAAGCAAAATACTATAGTCGTGATGACATCCACAAGCTAGAAGTGGAGTTCTTTAATCTGAAGAGGACGGGGTCAGAGATAGAAGCGTATATGAAGCGATCCAACGAGCTGGCCATCTTGTGCCCAACGATGGTGGACCCTCCTATCAAGCGCATTGAGTTATACCTTAGAGGCTTAGTACCGGAGATTTAAAGCCATGTGACGTCTACCAACCTTGCTACTATTCAGGATGTTACCCGTCTTGCTCATCGCCTAACAGACCAGGCAGTGGAACAGAACAGGCTGCCTAAACGCATCGGTGCTACTGCTATTACTACTCCTGCTACTCCCAGTGATAACAAGCGAAAATGGGATGGAGCCTCCAGCAAGGGTTCGACTTCGGTTCAGTCCCAGGCACATCAACGAAAGATTGATGACTATCAGAGCCTTGGTCAGCAGTCTTCTGGTAGTCAAAGGCAGGGGGGATATCGAGGAAACCTCCCGAAGTGCAATACATGCAACAAGCACCACAATGGTCAGTGCAACAAGGGTCGTTGTCAGAGATACCTCAAGATGGGTCATGAAGCTAAGGATTGCAGGAGCTCACGACCTGCGAATCAGAACTAGCAACAACAACCACCAGCTCCACAGAACCAGCAGCAGCAGCAGCGAGGCAACAGGGGATGCTTTCAGTGTGGTGCTGAAGGCCACTTCAAGCGGGACTGCCCCCAGTTAAACCAGAATCAGAACAACAACAACAACAACAACAATCAGGGCAATGGGAACAACAATGGGGGAAACAATAATGACAACGGTGCTTGGGGTCATGTGTTCGTGCTTGGTCAGGGTGATGCTACTATTTTGTTTGATTCGGGTGCCGATACCAGTTATGTGTCTCTAAAAGTTAGTCAAATGCTTAAACATGCACCAACTCTTTTAAACACCAAACATGTCGTAGAGTTAGCCAATGGTAAAATTTTAGAGGCCACACACATAGTTCAGGGTTGTAATCTTGTCCTCGCTGGCCAGACTTTCTCTATCGATCTCATTCCTATAGTTCTGGGTAGTTTCGACATCGTCATTGGGATGGATTGGTTATCCCAACAGCAAGCAGAGATCCTATGCAAAGAGAAGATTGTTCGTATTCCCCGTGCTGGTAAAGAACCTCTCGAAGTTCAAGGCGACAAGAGTGGTGCCGTGGTGGGCATCATCTCCCTCCTAAAGGCTCAGAAGTGTTTGCGAAAGGGCCACACCGCAATTTTAGCGCTTGTTACTGACACATCAACGAAAGAGAAGAGATTAGAGGACATTCCAATAGTACGTGACTTTCCTCAAGTGTTTCCTGAAGATTTACCTAGACTACCGCCCCATCGCCAGGTCGAATTCCAAATCGAGCTAGCTCCTGGAGCAGCACCAATAGCTCGTGCACCGTATCGTTTAGCTCCATCAGAATTGGAAGAACTATCTACACAACTACAAGAACTCTTGGATAAGGGTTTCATTCGTCCTAGCTCTTCGCCTTGGGGAGCTCCAGTATTGTTTGTGAAGAAGAAAGACGGTACCTTCCGTATGTGCATAGATTACCGCGAATTAAACAAGGTGACCGTAAAGAACCGCTATCCTCTTCCACGTATTGATGACTTGTTCGATCCGTTGCAAGGGTCGAGCTACTATTCGAAGATTGATCTGAGGTCAGGCTACCATCAACTGAGAGTCCGGGACGAGGACGTCTCCAAAACGGCATTCAAAACTCGCTACGGCCACTACGAGTTTCTGGTCATGCCATTCGGGTTAACAAATGCGCCTGCAGTCTTCATGGATCTCATGAACAGAATGTGCAAGCCTTACTTGGATAAGTTTGTGAGTGTATTCATCGACGACATCCTGATCTACTCTAAGAGTCAGGAGGAACACGAGCAGCATTTACGACTCATTTTGAAACTCCTTCGAACAGAACAGTTATACGCCAAGTTTTCGAAATGCGATTTCTGGCTTCGTGAAGTCCACTTTCTAGGCCATGTGGTAAACAAGGATGGGATTCATGTTGATCCATCCAAGGTAGACTCGATTAAGAACTGGCCTGCACCGCATACACCAACGGAAATACGCCAATTCTTGGGTTTGGCAGGTTACTACAGAAGATTCATCAAGGATTTTTCTAAGATTGCGCAGCCGCTTACTCTACTGACTCAGAAGGGTGTCACCTGTCGTTGCGGTGATGCACAGGAAACGGCGTTTCAGCACTTAAAGGATAGACTTTGTAGCGCACCTATCCTCTCATTGCCTGAAGGCACAAACGATTTTGTGGTTTATTGCGATGCATCCAATCAGGGACTCGGATGTGTGTTGATGCAACGTGACAGGGTCATTGTTTATGTGTCACGCCAACTTAAGGTTCACGAAAGGAACTACACTACGCACGATTTGGAGCTGGGAGCTGTTGTTTTCGAGCTCAAGATATGGAGACATTACCTGTACGGTACCAAGTGCACCATCTACACCGATCACAGGAGTCTCGAGCATATTCAAACAGAAGGAATTAAACATGCGTCAACGTCGATGGGTCGAGTTATTGAATGATTACGAATGTGCCATCAAGTACCATCCGGGCAGAGCCAATGTTGTGGCTGACGCCCTCAGTCGAAAGGATACTACACCTAGGCGTGTACGAGCGTTGCAACTCACTATTCAATCTAGTCTTCCTGCTCAGATAAGAAATGCTCAGGTAGAAGCATTGAAACCAGAAAACGTCAGGGCTGAGGCCCTACGCGGCTCGAGGCAACGGTTAGAACAAAAGGAAGACGGCGCTTACTATGTAACGGGACGTATTTGGGTCCCAGTCTATGGAAACTTACGCGAGCTTGTGATGGATGAAGCACATAAGTCTCGCTACTCAGTACATCCAGGTTCGGATAAAATGTACCACGATCTCAGAACTACGTATTGGTGGCCTAGCATGAAAGCCCACATAGAAATTTACGTTAGCAAATGTTTGACTTGTGCGAGAGTCAAGACGGAATATCAGAAACCATCAGGCCTACTCCAGCAACCAAAGATACCACAATGGAAATGGGAGGAAATTTCCATGGATTTTGTTACTGGCCTGCCTAAATCTCAACGAGGGAATGATACTATTTGGGTGATCGTGGATCGACTCACTAAGTCTGCACACTTCTTGGCTATGAAAGAAACAGACAAGTTCTCTACATTAGCAGACATTTACCTAAAGGAAGTGGTTTCGAGGCACGGGTTGCCAACCTCCATTATTTCCGATCGTGGTACGCGTTTTACTTCCGAACTATGGCAAGCAATGCACAAATCGTTCGGCTCACCTTTAGACATGAGCACAGCTTATCATCCACAGACGGATGGGCAGTCTGAACGCACCATCCAAACCCTTGAAGACATACTTAGGGCATGTGTGATTGACTTTGGCAATGGCTAAGAAAAGCATCTGCCATTAGTAGAATTTTCATATAATAACAGCTACCACACCAGCATCCAAGCCGCTCCATTTGAGGCATTGTACGGGCGTAAATGTCGATCACCTCTTTGTTGGGCAGAGGTGGGTGATAGTCAGATCACGGGTCCAGAACTTGTAGTGGATGCAACGGAAAGAATTGCTCAGATACGGCAACGCATGGCGGCAGCTCGTGACCGTCAGAAAAGCTACGCTGATGAGCGCAGGAAACCACTTGAGTTCCATGTTGGGGATCGAGTGCTTCTCAAAGTCTCACCTTGGAAGGGTGTTGTTCGTTTTGGCAAATGAGGCAAACTTAACCCACGATACATCGGACCTTTCGAAATCATAGAGAAGATAGGCAAAGTGGGCTACAAACTAAACCTACCAGCAGAACTCAGTGGAGTTCACAACGTTTTCCACGTGTCGAATCTGAAGAAGTGTCTGTCAGATGAGACTCTCATAGTTCCTTTGAAGGAGCTCACTATCGACGATCAGTTGCGATTCGTTGAGGAACCAGTAGAGTTAACTGACCGAGATGTTAAGATTCTCAAGCGCACTAGAATACCTCTTGTTCGAGTTCGTTGGAACTCCCGTCGTGGCCCAAAGTTCACATGGGAACGTGAAGATCAAATGAAACTCAAGTATCCCCAGTTGTTCGAAAATAATGCAACCACTACTGAGGCTGAAGCTACTACAGAATTTCGGGACGAAATTCCAAATCAACGAGGGGATGATGTGACACCCCAGGAAAACCAGTAAACGACACAACTAGCTTTCTCAGTAACCGCATGCTAAATTTCGGGATGAAATTTCTTTCAAGTTGGGGATAATGTGACAACTCGTATTTCAGAACCCATCTTCGTGTTTAATGTAACGTATGTGGACCTTATGTGATTGTATGAACTTGGTTGATTAATTGAATGTTATGCTTGATATTGTGTTATGTGTATGTATGTAACTCGATCGCACAAGCCCATTCGGACCACACTTTTGCATCTGAAACCAATGGGCAGCCCAAGTTTGGGTTCGGCCCACCCTTTCATACGCATACACATACCCTAGGAAGTTTTGTTTCTCACTTGTTGCAAAATAAGATAACACACAAAACCCTACTCGCTCTCTTTCCCTCTTTCGAAGCCGACGGCAACACACCCCCATCTCTTGAAGCTTTCTTGTTCGAATCATCCTTGCTCCACCTTCTAATCGGTTAGTGTATTACTTTGATTGTATGATTGTTGATATGTTGGCTTACATGTTTTACATGATGATTTAGGGATGTTAGGTGTTTGATTATGATGTAAACTGCTAGGGTTTGGTGTTCATAATAATCGGCTCACGTGTGTACTTGATGATATTCATATGATTCAGATTGCATGATCTAGATTTAGAACCGAATATATATATATATAATCGGCTGTTGTGATTTGATGATCGAAGTGGTTGCATGATGGTTAGGATTTGCATATTGATATAAAAGTTCACTAATTTGATGATCCAGATTGAATGTTTGATTTTTGTTCATGACTATGATTAATTAGGGTTTATACGAAACACTAGATGAAACCTTGATTTAATCGACTTTTGATCAAACAGAAACTGTTAGAATTGATTCGGTGTAATCGGGTAAATATGGAAACTGCTAAATTGGTCAAACGAATTGATTAGAATTGGTAACTGATTGCATGATTTTAGGAAGTTAATTACCCAATCGCACAAGGTCAGATCACACAAGATCTGATCTGATCGCACAAGAGCTAATCGCACAAGCTGGGTACAACCATCTATGCTCAGGGTACTGTTTAGTTATGCATGATCGCACAAGACCTTGTGGATTGCACAAGACAGTTCCGATCGCACAAGGCTTGGGCTACACACAAACTACTTAAACTGTTACAATGTTGGGCCTCACAGCCCAATCTCAATCGCACAAGGACTGGCCAGTCGCACAACACCATCCGGACCGCACAAGACTCATGTTTATTTGTTGGGCCGTATAATGTTGGACTGCTTATGTTAGTTGGACCGGGCTTATTTGGATCGCACAAGTTGTTTGACTATTATTGGGCTTATATATAAGCTAGGCCGGGTATGTTTTTGATCGCACAACCTGTTCTGAGTCATACAAGATGTGCTGGAGGTATCCTTGGGTTCCATTAGTAAATCGCACAAGGTTGTTGGGCCTTTAGACTTGTGCGAGCCCAACCATTGGGTTCGAATATATATTATGTGTGACTGTTAACGTGTTACCTGTGTATGACATGATCGTTATGTGCTAGCAACCTGTTAGTTTATATGCAAACTTACGTGCACTACTTGAACCTAGACCTAACTTGTATGGTAACCATGTTAGGACGTGGTTGACCCCCTTATAGCTCAAGTAACCTTTTTGTGTATCTTCCTAGCAAACCAAGGTGAGTTCACACTCTTTCCAAGGCATGGGATTCCCAAGGGTTGGGAATGGGTAAATGAACTAAACGATAATTACGACCATCCTCCATGGGTAGGATGCCAAGATTACACACTGGACCAAATCTCTATCAATTAAGTCCCTCATTATATTGACTTAATCGCCGAGGCCTATGGCGAGCGGGTCATTAGTTAATAGCGCTATTAGGTTTAACAAACCTCACACCGTGTCGTTCGAACGGGCGTGTACTAATGGACTATGGGCAAAGGGTCAATGCTGATAGACATTGACTTAGGGCACCTCTTACATTTTCGTAGCAGTCGATACACACGGTCTAGTAACACATAGGAAGCCCCCACTAATCTTCGCACACATGTCTGGGAGACCGCGATACGAATTAATACGATACATGGGTTACAAAACGAACATATGGTTTACGAAACGAATACTATAACTAAACAACCAACTGTGAACTCGCTCAAATTTGTTGTTGACTCGTTGTTACATGCCTTGCAGGTCGTTAGGTACTCATGGAGCTTGCACAAGGAGGCGCGGACGTTGTGGGACATGGCAGTGTATGCCATGATAAAAACATTACCTTATTTCGTACTTAATACTGACAATGGGTTTTACAATTATGCTTCTGCTAAACACTTAACTATGTTTTTGATTTAAAACACCTTTCATATTGTGTGGTTGAATTGTACTTATTACTTGTTATGTTCAATATGATTGGTGGCTTGATCCAGGTCAGTCACGCCTCCAGGCGGTGGTACTCCGCGGGTGGATTTTAGGGGTGTGACAGATTGGTATCAGAGCTATTGGTTATAGTGAACTTGGTTTTAATAAAGAGAAAAGGTTTTATTAAAATCAGACTATAACCTGTACAGTGCTCAACGATCCACAACGACGCTTCACTCCACGTGCAAGGCTCAACATTTCTAGGTGATATGGTTTATGTTTTATTGCCTACTTGTTAGATACATACTACATTGCTCATGGTATGCTTAGATAACGTAGCAACTACTATTTGAAAACCTTGTTTGCTCACACTCTTCTGTCATTCCACACTTGCGTATTGATACGATGCACTTCTCACTTGTGTCCTCTTACTTGTGAAGATCATGAGTGGACGCGTTAACATGACACATGCCCAGCTGACGGCTTTGATCAACCAACAAGTTGCTGCGGCACTTGCAGCCGCACAAGCAGGAGGTCAGCACGCTCAGCCAACTGTTTGCACCTTCAAGACTTTCATGGACTGTCGTCCTAGCACATTCAGTGGCACTGAAGGGGCCGTAGGACTCCTCCATTGGTTTGAGAAGCTCGAGTCCGTCTTTGAGATGTGTGAATGCCCTTAGGCTCGCAGGGTGAAGTATGCCACTGGTACTCTCGAAGGCATTGCGCTGACTTGGTGGAATGATCAAGTACAGATGCTGGGGTTGGCGGCTGCTAATGCCACCCCATGGAACGATTTTAAGGAACTGATTAAGCAAGAATACTATAGTCGTGATGACATCCACAAGCTAGAAGTGGAGTTCTTTAATCTGAAGATGACGGGGTCAGAGATAGAAGCGTATACGAAGCGATCCAACGAGCTGGCCATCTTGTGCCCAACGATGGTGGACCCTCCTATCAAGCGCATTGAGTTATACCTTAGAGGCTTAGTACCGGAGATTTAAAGCCATGTGACGTCTGCCAACCTTGCTACTATTCAGGATGTTACCCGTCTTGCTCATCGCCTCACAGACCAGTCAGTGGAACAGAACAGGCTGCCTAAACGCATCGGTGCTACTGCTATTACTACTCCTGCTACTCCCAGTGATAACAAGCGAAAATGGGATGGAGCCTCCAGCAAGGGTTCGACTTCGGTTCAGTCCCAGGCACATCAACGAAAGATTGATGACTATCAGAGCCCTAGTCAGCAGTCTTCTGGTAGTCAAAGGCAGGGGGGATATCGAGGAAACCTCCCGAAGTGCAATACATGCAACAGGCACCACAATGGTCAGTGCAACAAGGGTCGTTGTCAGAGATGCCTCAAGATGGGTCATGAAGCTAAGGATTGCAGGAGCTCACGACCTGTGAATCAGAACTAGCAACAACAACCACCAGCTCCACAGAACTAGCAGCAGCAGCAGCGAGGCAACGGGGGATGCTTTCAGTGTGGTGCTGAAGGCCACTTCAAGCGGGACTGCCCCCAGTTAAACCAGAATCAGAACAACAACAACAACAATCAGGGCAATGGGAACAACAATGGGGGAAACAATAATGACAATGGTGCTAGGGGTCGTGTGTTCGTGCTTGGTCAGGGTGATGCTAGGAATGACCCCAACGTAGTGATGGGTAAGTTCCTTCTTGACGACTTTTATGTTACTATTTTGTTTGATTCGGGTGCCGATACCAGTTATGTGTCTCTAAAAGTTAGTCAAATGCTTAAACGCGCACCAACTCTTTTAAACACCAAACATGTCGTAGAGTTAGCCAATGGTAAAAGTTTAGACGCCACACACATAGTTCAGGGTTGTAATCTTGTCCTCGTTGGTCAGACTTTCTCTATCGATCTCATTCCTATAGTTCTGGGTAGTTTTGACATCGTCATTGGGATGGATTGGTTATCCCAACAGCAAGCAGAGATCCTATGCAAAGAGAAGATTGTTCGTATTCCCCGTGCTGGTAAAGAACCTCTCGAAGTTCAAGGCGACAAGAGTGGTGTCGTGGTGGGCATCATCTCCCTCCTAAAGGCTCAGAAGTGTTTGCGAAAGGGCCACACCGTAATTTTTTCGCTTGTTACTGACACATCAACGAAAGAGAAGAAATTAGAGGATATTCCAATAGTACGTGACTTTCCTCAAGTGTTTCCTGAAGATTTACCTGGACTACCACCCCATCGCCAGGTCGAATTCCAAATCGAGCTAGCTCCTGGAGCAGCACCAATAGCTCGTGCACCGTATCGTTTAGCTCCATCAGAATTGGAAGAACTATCTACACAACTACAAGAACTCTTGGATAAGGGTTTCATTTGTCCTAGCTCTTCGCCTTGGGGAGCTCCAGTATTGTTTGTGAAGAAGAAAGACGGTACCTTCCGTATGTGCATAGATTACCGCGAATTAAACAAGGTGACCGTAAAGAACCGCTATCCTCTTCCACGTATTGATGACTTGTTCGATCAGTTGCAAGGGTCGAGCTACTATTCGAAGATTGATCTGAGGTCAGGCTACCATCAACTGAGAGTCCGGGACGAGGACGTCTCCAAAACGGCATTCAGAACTCGCTACGGCCACTACGAGATTTTGGTCATGCCATTCGGGTTAACAAATGTGCCTGCAGTCTTCATGGATCTCATGAACAGAATGTGCAAGCCTTACTTGGATAAGTTTGTGATTGTATTCATCGACGACATCCTGATCTACTCTAAGAGTCAGGAGGAACACGAGCAGCATTTACGACTCATTTTGAAACTCCTTCGAACAGAATAGCTATACGCCAAGTTTTCGAAATGCGACTTCTGGCTTCGTGAAGTCCACTTTCTAGGCCATGTGGTAAACAAGGATGGGATTCATCTTGATCTATCCAAGGTAGACTCGATTATGAACTGGCCTGCACCGCGTACACCAACGGAAATACGCCAATTCTTGGGTTTGGAAGGTTATTACAGAAGATTCATCAAGGATTTTTCTAAGATTGCGCAGCCGCTTACTCTACTGACTCAAAAGGGTGTCACTTGTCGTTGGGGTGATGCACAGGAAACGGCGTTTCAGCACTTAAAGGATAGACTTTGTAGCGCACCTATCCTCTCATTGCTTGAAGGCACAGACGATTTTGTGGTTTATTGCGACGCATCCATTCAGGGACTCGGATGTGTGTTGATGCAACGTGACAAGGTCATTGTTTATGCGTCACGCCAACTTAAGGTTCCCAAAAGGAACTACACAATGCACGATTTGGAGCTGGGAGCTGTTGTTTTCGCGCTCAAGATATGGAGACATTACCTGTACGGGACCAAGTGCACCATCTACACCGATCATAGGAGTCTCGAGCATATCTTCAAACAGCAGGTAAAGGTCTAGAGATTTCATCTCTCTCTCTCCACCATAACAAAATGTTTCCACTATATCTCAGGAGTAGTCAAAGGAAGTACGGGGGGTCCGAGTAGGAAAAAATGAACTAAGAATTAGGGCAACGTCGATGGGTCGAGTTATTGAATGATTACGAATGTGCCATCAAGTACCATCCGGGCAGAGCCAATGTTGTGGCCGACGACCTCAGTCGAAAGGATACTACACCTAGGCGTGTACGAGCGTTGCAACTCACTATTCAATCTAGTCTTCCAACTCAGATAAGAAATGCTCAGGTAGAAGCATTGAAACTAGAAAACGTCAGGGCTGAGGCCCTATGCGGCTCGAGGCAACGGTTAGAACAAAAGGAAGACGACGCTTACTATGTAACGTGTTGGAACCTGAAGGTTTATTCATGTAGGTTAATATTATTAGGGATTGATCTTGTAATTAGTTTATTATGTTTTGGGTTAAACATTGTGGGTTGGGCTAGAATAGGTGTCGCATGGGCCTAGGTTTCGGCCCTAACATGTCTAGTATATAAACACCCTTAATCAATAGATTAAGGGTTTGTTGATAGCGAGTAGAAGGCAAGGCGACACAAGCAATAGGAACCGAGTTCCATCCGATCTTGTATCAGTCATCGATCCAGTTGAATGCAAGTTTCGGTTTGATTTGTTATTTATTGTTTGTTATTTGATCTTAATATTAATTCTTGAATCACCTTGTGTTTGATTTCCGCGCTCTCACAAGGTTTAGATTGATATCATTGTGATCCTCACGGGTTTTACAATTGGTATCAGAGCCATTGAAGCCATTCAAGGGCTCGGTTTGATATCAATCGGATTCAAGAAATTGCATATATTACTGATCCGGTTTGTTGAGTGTTTGCAGATTTTTTTATCGACTGTTCTTGACAAATTCATTGAAAAATCACTGATTTTGGTTTGTTGATTTCAGTATTGGTGTTTGCTGAAATTTCGGGATTTCGTTTCAACAGATTCAAAGATTACAATATCTTTGAATTTTGGAAATTGCTGAAAAGTCGGGATTGCGAGTAAACAGGTCTTATCACTTATTGTTTTGCAGGTTTCGACTCGCAATCACCCAGTTGCGGCTCATCTCGTTTCAGTTACGACTCGCAACAGTTGCTGGTTTCGGTTCATTCTGCCTCAGTTACGACTCGCAATCATTCTTGGTTTCGGTTCATCCTGCCCAGTTACGACTCGCAACCAGCTGTTTGATCTTCACTCGCAACCGTGGTTTCGGCTCATCCTGCCTTGTTACGACTCGCAACCACTTTGGTTACGACTCGTATTCACAGTTGACTTGACTCGCAACCATCTTCATTACGACTCGCAATCAACATCAATTTGACTCGCAACCTCGTTTCGACTCGCAACGACAGTGTGTTACGGACAATTTGGACTGTTGACTTTGGACTTAATTAAATTAATCAATTAATTAACCAATTAATTAATTAACCATGTCGTCAAACAACAGTGAACTGTCTGCCCTAACTCAACAACAAGAACTGGACTCAAAGCTTGGAACCACATCACGCATTCCTAGGCTAACTGATGCCAATGACTTTCCCGAGTGGAAGTGGCGCTTTGAACAGCATCTTAAGGTTAAAGATTACAAGCTATGGCGCAGCATCTTGAGGGGACCTAGGGAAATTATGATGGAAAGCCCTACAGAACCTGATGTTAAAATAAAGAAGCCTCGAGAACTATACACTGAAGATGATGTACTTATTGTTGAAGAAGATGATCGAGCTTTCTCTTACTTGACCATGGGTTTGGGTCCTAATATTGCCATGGGTTTTCGCACCTGCAAATCTGCCAAGGAATTGTGGGATTCTCTGGTCGAAGTGTATGAAGGGAATGAAGACATGAAAGAAAGTCGAAGGAACTTGCTGCAACAAAACTTCAACAACTTCAACCATATTTATGGTGAGACGGTGGATAATCAGATTCAAAGATTTGTTAAACTGGTGACTCAAATGCAGATGGAAGAAATTCACACCTCAAACGCATCCACCAACAGACAACTCCTAAATGCACTGCCCAAGAGTTGGGATCATCATGTGGCCATGATCAAGAAAACCAAAGATCTTGCAAGATGTACATTGTCAGAAATGATCTCACACATCAAAGCTTGTGAATTGGATGATAAGCAGAGAGAGACTAACTACAAGAATAGCATGCTGGCTGCTGGTTTCTCAATTGCTCCCACCACATCTAGCGACAGCAACACAGCTCTTCTATCACAAGGAGGTTTTCAGATGTTTCGCAATACTTCCTTTGTCTCTCAAACTGGATCCTCAAATCAAATCGTCTCTCCAGCTTCTCCAGCTTCAGTTCAAAATGCTGGAAAGGCACCTGCTGCTGCCCCTGCTTCCGCTCACTCTACGAACAATG
Source organism: Helianthus annuus (assembly GCF_002127325.2). NCBI lineage: Eukaryota > Viridiplantae > Streptophyta > Magnoliopsida > Asterales > Asteraceae > Helianthus > Helianthus annuus. The sequence continues at coordinate 98,612,209 of NC_035439.2, read as the reverse complement.
AGATGATGGCATTCTTCGCAAGTCAGTCAAAGGAAAAGCTAGACATAGCAGCTTCTGTAATCAACTGTTTGAATGCTTTTATTGCAGGGAAGCTTGATCCACCAAAGTGGAGTCCTGATGATTTGTCGCAAATTCATCCAGATGATGTTGAAGAAATGGATATTACCTGGCAAATGGCAATGGCGGCATTCAGAGCTCAAAAATTTGTGAAGAGAACGGGTAAAAACAGGTGGGGTAACGCTTGGAATGGAGCTTCTAAAGTGCCTTTCAATCTTCGCTGTTTCAACTGTCATGAGGAAGGACACTATGCTCGAAACTTCCCGAAGCCACCCATGAACAGAGATCAAAATCCTACAACTCCTGCTCAACCAGCTACTCCTAATCGAGAAAGGGCTCTTGTGTCCACTACAAGTGTAGCAGATGCAGCTGCTTCTGGAAGTCCACAGCCGCAAGGATTAGCACAAGCGCTGGTGGTGCAGCCAAATGTCAACTTTGACTGGTCTTCTGAGATTGAGCGTCTGAACATATCAGCTCCAGATAATCAAGCTGCAACTTCTAACATTGCTTTCATGACCTCAAGCGAGCATGACCCTAAGCCACAGGAAGAGACTGCAGCTGACGATTTCGCTTTCATGACTCAAATCCTGTCAGCACCTGTCAAAGGTCTCACCAAAGAAGAGGTAATTTCAGTTTTCTGCACTCCTGAATGTAGGGAACGTGTTGAGGCTTATAGAATACACAACGCTGAGCTAATCGAAGATTACAATGAAATTAAAAGGAAAAATTTCACTTTAACGAAAAATGAAAAACTTTTCAAAGAGAAAATCGAAGCTCAGCGTAAGGACATCGTTCAACTAAAGGACGATGTCAGTGTAGCTAAAGCCCAACTCATGATAGTCAAAGAAAAATTATGTGAAGTAACTAAGGAACTGGAGAATGTAAGAGATAAATACCAAATCAATCAATTAAACATCAAGAAATTCGATTCTTCCAGTAAATTAGTAAAAAATCTGTGTGATCAACAATTGGCTTACTCTAAAAAGAAAGGGTCAGGATTGGGTTACAATCAGACTCCTCCTCCATACAATAATAATTACACTTATTTGCCAATGTCTGAGGAGGAGATCTTGAACGAAAGCAAAATGACTTATGGCTCATCTAGTAAATCGTCTGTTCACAACAAACCTGTTGAGCCATAAAAGTCCTCGCCTTTAAAGTTTGTTCCTAAAGGCACAATTGATCCTAACATCTCGTTGTCATGTGCAGATGATAGCTCTGAAGTAAGATGTGATGATGTTCATGGGAGTGAACCAGTTGTTATTTCAAACATTTCTGAACCTTATTTTGAACATTATTCTGAACCAACTGAGTCTGACATTGCTTTTACTAGTTCTTTGTTTGCGTCGTTTTCTGCGTTTGTTTCGTCTTGTGAGCCTGTTGTTTTGGGCAAAACTGATAATGTTTGTGTGGATGATTTGAACAATACGTGTGGTGATGATTGTTTTTCAGCTAATGCTTGTGATGCTAACATATCAAATGTTTCAGCTTATGATAATGTTACAGGTGCGGTCCCTAAGGATGCATTCAGTGAAACCACTGAAGCTATTTCTCAAGAAAATCAAGTGTATCCTGATTCTTCTTCTGAATCTGTCTCAGTGGGTGTCCCTAATGTTGAATCTAGTGGGACCCCATTGGAAACCGAATTAACAAATGAATCAGAATCGGTGTCACAAAGTAAATGCTCTGAGGAAATGCATGTTGATGAAACTTCTTCAGGATCAGAAAGTGAACCTGAATCAGTTTCACTCGATAAATGCATTAAGGAAGAGCATATTGTTGAAACTTCTTCTTGCTCGGAAAGTGAACCTGAATCAGTTTCAGATGATAAATGTGTTGATAAAACGCATTTGGATGAAGCTCATACATGTTCAAATTCGGAATCAAGAGTAAGTGAAAAGGAAAAGGGGGTTGGTAAAAAGGTGAAATCATCAGAAGAAAATTTGATTAAAGAAAAACCACAAGTCAAACATGGTCAGAAAACTAAAACGTTGAATCACACGAAATCGAACAAGCAGAGTCCTAATGTCAAAAATGTTCAAAATGTGAAACGTCAAACATGTTTTAACTGTGGCATTGCCGGTCACATTGCCAGAAATTGTGGTAAACTCCCAAGGACACCAGACAAGAAACCATCAGGGCGAAATCAGAAAGTTACGTCTAATCGATCTCAATGTTCGGAGTCTATGAAGTCTGCTCGGACTAAGACGATGAAGAACAACGGTCATCATATGACTAGACCTTCTGATCAGGATTGGAATGCAGCCAAACGCCATAATCAGAATCGACAAACAAATTTTCAGCGTAATCGGAAAAAAATTTTTGGTAACGCATTTGAAAGTTTAAATTCTAACTGGTCTAGACAGTTTTGGAAACCTAAGGTCAATGGCATGCAATCCAATCCAATGAAGTCATATCATCAAAAGGCCGCAAACAGAAATGTTTCAAAATTTCTAAACAAAGAGAATTTAGTGTGGCAGAGAGTAACGTATTTCGATGCTCAAGGAAAACCCAGATCCACTATGGGCTGGGTTCCTAAATCTAACTAATCCCGCTACTCGTGCAGGAACAGCTGTGGAGGACTACCGTGCGCCTCTGGTACATGGATAGTGGCTGTTCCAGGCACATGACAGGAGACTTATCCCAACTTGTGAATGTCAAAGAATTTAATGGTGGATATGTCTCATTTGCGGGAGGTGAATCTGGCAGAATCACTTTGAAAGGAACTGTTCAAAACGGTGTTCTCAGCTTTGAAAATGTCAATTATGTTCCAGAACTGAAGCACAATCTGTTAAGTATTTCGCAGATTTGTGATAGAGGGAATTCAGTTCATTTTACGAAGAAAGGATGTCATGTTCTCAAGCCTGGGATTGTTATTCCAGAAGACTGGTTTTTGATGACTGCTGAAAGAAAAGGAAATGCTTACGTCATTGATATGAACAAGAAACCATGTGAAGAGATCACTTGTTTATTTTCGAAGATTTCAGAGCATGATGGTCTTTTGTGGCATCGTCGACTTGGGCACGTGAATATGAAGAATCTGAATCGTCTAGCTAAAGGTCAATTGGTACGAGATCTTCCGATTAAGGATTTCATGTTGGTGGAAAAGTGTGTTGCTTGTGCGAAAGGGAAGGCTCATCGAAAACCTCACAAGACTAAACCAGTACCCTCGACAAAAGCTATCCTCGAACTACTTCACATGGATCTTTTTGGTCCAGTGAATGTGCTGAGTATCGGGAAGAAAGCTTACTGTCTAGTAATCGTCGATGATTACTCTCGCTACACTTGGGTGTATTTTCTCAGTCACAAAAACGAAACTGCTACACTGGTGAAACAGTTCATTACATTGGCTGAAAATCAAGCGAGTACTAAGGTGAAGGTTATTCGATCAGACAATGGGACAGAATTCAAGAATGTTACTTTGGATACATTCTGCAGTGAAAAAGGAATTGATCGACAGTTCAGTGCACCTCGCACTCCACAACAGAATGGAGTGGCTGAAAGAAGGAATCGTACTCTAATTGAGGCAGCACGTACCATGCTGGCTGATTCAAAGCTTCCTAGCTTCTTTTGGGCCGAAGCTGTTAGCACGGCTTGTTATATCCAGAATCATGCTTTAGTTAATAAACGTCACATGAAAACCCCTTATGAGATTCTGGAAGGACGTAAACCTTCGGTTTCACACTTTCGTATTTTTGGTTGTCCATGTGTATTATTACTAATGGACTCAAATGGAAAGTTTGAGGTCAAAGGTGACGAATGTTACTTTGTTGGATATGCTAAAGGCTCTGCTTATAGGGTATACAACAAAGTAACTAGGAAAGTCGTTGAGTCGTGCAACATCGAATGGCTTGAAGAGAATGCTACAGACGCTAGAGTCGGTCCAGATTAGTTATATGATTATTCTGCTCTGTTTAAATCATTTAACATTTTGTCAAGTGATGTTTCAGTTGCAGGTGAATCAGTTCCAAAGCAACCATTGTCATTTGAAGATACAGAGGACGAAGCACTGATGGAAGAAAATGTGAAGCATCATACTGTTGATCCACCGGGAATGGTGTTTACGCAACATCCTACACCGATACCGATGGTCAATCAATCCCCTGAAGGTGCATCAACCAGTGACACTGCAATGTTTCCTGATCCAATTCCTGAGGATTGTACTGTCACTTCTCCTGTAGTTCACACTACAAGTGCACCTGATGAGGGGGAGAGTAGCAACACCACCACTGAAGAGGAGGTTGTACCTGATTTGGCTATACCAACAGGCGTTCAACGCAATCACCCAATCGAGAATGTGATTGGTCCTGTAAATGCAGGAGTTTTGACCAGGAGTCAATCGGGAATCATTAATACTTGCTTATATTCCTGTTATCTTTCTCAAATCGAACCTAAAACCATTGATATAGCTTTGCAGGAACCTGGATGGGTAGATGCTATGCATGAAGAGCTGAACCAGTTTGAAAAACTTGGAGTATGGAAGCTTGTCAAGTTGCCAAAAGGAAAACGTAAGCTTGGAACTAGATGGGTATTTCGAAACAAGCAGGATTCTGCAGGTGTCATTGTTCGAAACAAAGCAAGATTGGTGGTTCAGGGATTTAGGCAAATCGAAGGACTGGATTATGATGAAGTGTATGCTCCGGTTGCACGACTTGAAGCCATCCGGATCTTTTTGGCGTACGCGTCATACATGGGGTTCACTGTTTATCAGATGGATGTCAAGACCGCGTTTCTCTATGGAGATGTGAAGGAGGAAATTTTTGTTGAGCAACCGCCAGGATTTGTGCATCCAGATCATCCTGATTATGCCTACAAGTTAGACAAGGCGTTGTACGGATTACACCAGGCTCCTCGAGCTTGGTATGCCACACTAACAGAACATTTGTTGGCTCATGGTTATACGCGTGGCACCATAGATCAGACTCTGTTTATCAAGAGGGTAGGACGTGATCAAATTTTGGTTCAAATCTACGTTGATGACATCATATTCGGATCTACAAGCGAGGATCTGTGCAAGGAGTTCGAGAGAGTTATGAAGAAAAAGTTTGAAATGAGTGCTCTGGGGGAGATGACACTGTTTTTGGGTCTACAAGTCAAGCAGAGTTCACAAAAAATTCTGATTCATCAAGGGAAGTATGTGGATGATGTCCTGACAAAGTTCAAATTCACGGACGCAAAGCCTGCTGAAACACCTATGGCTGAGAGACCATTATTGACTGAAGATGAAGAAGGAGAGTCTGTAACTCAACGTCAATATAGGTCAATGATTGGGTCATTGATGTATCTCACAGCTAGCCGTCCGGACATCATGTTCGCTGTTTGCAACTGTGCACGCTATCAGGCTAATCCTAAAACTTCTCATCTTATTGCTGTTAAACGGATCTTTCGGTATCTTAAAGGCCGACCTCGGTTTGGCCTGTGGTATCCGAGAGATTCCAATTTTGACTTGTTTGCTTTCTCTGACAGCAATTTTGGAGGTACTGACAGTGACAGGAAATCCACTTCTGCGGGATGTCAATTTTTGGGTGATCGGCTCATTTCTTGGCAGTGCAAGAAACAACAAACGGTGGCGATATCCACAGCTGAAGCTGAGTATGTTGCTGCTTCTGCTTCTTGCTCTCAAGTGGTGTGGATGCAACATCAATTGCAGGATTATGGTTTGACTTATCTTAACACAACTATTTACTGCGATAATGATGCTGCCATACAAATTGTTCGAAATCCTGTTTTTCACTCCAAAACCAAGCACATTGATATTAAAGTTCATTTCATTCGAGACTGCTTTGACAGAGGTCTGATTACGCTTGAACAAATCGACACAGATGCAAATGCTGCCGATTTGTTCACCAAACCTGTCAGCAGCTCGAAATTCAGGGTGCTTGTGGATTTTCTAAAAATGATCCGTTTTACTGATTGAGCATGTTTTGTCTTTTCGTAGGTAAATTTGTTCATAAAGTTTTCTATTCTTAGGTAGTTTTTATTTATGCACAAATTTAGGGGGAGAAAAATCGAAAAATACAAAAACATTAAAAATTCGAAAAATACAAAAACATTGAAAAAAATTGAAAAATACAAAAAGAGTTTCAAAAGGAAGTGTGGCTTGACTGGGAAATGAAATGAATTTTCACTTTATGGTCAAGGGCTGACTCATGTAAGACCAGTATCGAAATAGTTTGACTCTAGTATGATGTGTCGGTAGGCTCTACCCTTAAGATTGGAAACATTAGCTGTTTCTGTCCAGAACTAAATTAGTACATGACCTCAGAAAAGAAAATCACTTGGAATTAGCTCATGTCTATTTGAATGTCTGTATGATTTCCCGATACACGCAATTTTGATCTAATTCTGAAATCTTATCTGAAAAAGTCGTGTACCTCCTCTGCTGCATCCAGATACATGCTGACCTGGAGGTGCTAGGCAACGACAGCTTCTGCTGCATCCAGATACATGCTGACCTAGCTGTCTGTTGTCGCGCTGTAGATCTAAACACCCGAAAGAGGCCCTCAAGTGCCCAAAAGAAACCCAAATAAACCTATGTCAAATTGAGAAAAACTCATTTGATCTGTATATTATATCACCTCTGCAAAAGATCTATTCTGTTCTCTTCTCAATCCACTCCCAGTTAAGATTTCAGAAATCTGGATTGGACTTGTGAAATATGTGGTAGGGAAGATACTTGCATGATAGAGTGTGCTGTTTATATTTCCGGGATTTGACTAGTATTTGTTTGGGTGTTCATGATTAAAATATCAAAACATGATAAAATGAAGTACAGGCAGTTATATGGAAAAGGTCTAGGGAGATGAGTTTAAGAGGACAAACATACTGGCAGTTGTCTAGATCATTCTAAAGTAGATCAGTGTTGATAAGTGAAGTCATGCCCGAAACCCCGTGATTTGATCCCTGAGCATCTATGCAAATTTCCTGATTTATTTTTTGTAAATAATATTTTATTATTTATTTTTGTTTTAGGTTTTGTTTTGTAAAATAATGCTCAATGGGTTTAATGGGTTATTATTGGAGAATCAGATTTTTTAAAAAATTGGGTTTGTTAAAAACATTTTTTGAAAAACCTTTCTTTGAGCCCAAGTGTTGAAAACCATTTTATTGAGCCCAAGTCCATAAGGCCTAAGCCCAACAGACTTGGGCCCATGAGAAATAGTGATCATATAAAAGGACATTACGAGTCATTCTTCATTATTCACTCGCATTCTCATTCAAATTCTCTCTCGAAATTCCGGTCAAAATCTCGATTCCGACTCAACTCCGGTTGCGACTCGCAATCCGATCAGATCATCAACAGGTAATGTGACGTCATTATTCAAGATTTTGCAGGAATTTTGAATTTTTGTTTGAAGATTCCGGCGAATCTATGAAGATTCCGATGAAGATATGAAGATTCCGATGAATTTTCCGATGAGTTTTGAAGTTTCCGATGAAGTTTCCAGTCGCAATCAAGAACAACAGGACTCGAAACCAATGATTACGACTCGCAACCTCGAGATTGCGACTCATGGTTGCGACTCATTTTGGCCTGTTGCGACTCATTTTGTCTTGTTGCGACTCATGATTGCGACTCGCAATCTTCTGGTTGCGACTCAGTTATCCTGGTTGCGACTCATGGTTTCTAGTGAACAGTAACAGTGTTTGTTTTATTTTTTAATTTTTATCACTGTTGTAAATGGAAACTTATATGTTGTGTGTGACGTGCAGAAAAATGGACTTAAAGTTTATCGCGTCTCACAATCAAGTAGCATATTTGGCACCTCCACCTGTAAAGCACAAGCAGCTGTTCACGTCTTTGATCAAAGGCCTAAATACATGCCGTATTGTTCACGCTCTTCGTGAAAATCCGGTTGTGTATGAAAGCCTCATTCAGGAATTTTGGAAGACTGCAAAGGTGGAAATCATTGAAGGAAAAGGAGCTATAGCTGCTGAGATCGACGGGACGAAGATTATTGTGACGGAGCAGACTATCAGGGATGTATTGAAGTTCAATGATCAGGAAACGGATCCAATCGAGCTTGCTGCTGGAGTGATTGAAGCAATTTTGCCACGACTGAGCTATGAAGGAAAATTTCCTCCCCTGGTTAAGAAGTTTGTTCATCCGTACTGGCGTTTATTATTGCACATGTTCCTGTTGTGCATGACAGAAAACCGCGGGGGAATTGATCAATTAAATACTACACAGACGGCTGCATTGATTTGTGTGATTACTAATGAGCCGTTCAACTATTCAAGATATGTTCTGGAAGCGATGAAGAGAAATGCTATTGGGCTTCGAAAGGATAAGTTTCTTATGTATCCTAGATTTGTGCAGATGATTCTCAATGAACGTTATCCTGAATTGAGGAGATCTGGTGATACTCTAGAGTTAAAGCCTATGGGCCCTTCGTGTTTTGGTGCTCTTACTACGAAGAAGGGAACAGAGAAAAAGTTTGAAGGTCTGATTGAGTTGGAGAAGTTTGGTCAGTTTGCAGAAACCGAAGTCATTGTTGAGAATCCAGTCAGGGCACAAGCCGTACCTGCACGTGCCATTGTTGCTGAAGAACATGACATTCAAAGGAGAGATGAAAATGAGCCTGAGCCAGAGCGTATCACTATTAACTCTGACGATGAAGGTGTTGAGATTACGTGTGATTCAGATGATGATAACATAGAACTTCCTCCTGAAGTTAATGCTGATGCTGTTTCTACAGTTAATCCAGTGATTTCTGCTGAGAATTTGGCGATGCTGTTAAAGAAAGTGACTGACACGATGGGAAATCCTCCTTCCAATCTGTCAGTATCTACTGAAGAGCCAGAAGAAAGCTCAAGGGATTCTGATTCTATTCCGTTAAAAAGGAAAAGGAGGGATCCTAGACCCGGAATGTTTATCGAACAAGGAAAAGATCAATCCGTGACTGTTGCTGATGATACCGAAGGTTTGTATGACTTCGATTTTGAAAAGTACGTTGACGATGATACCACCACCACTACAGAGAATATCTTTGAGTCTGGGGTTCATACTCAAGGTGATGATACAGTTATGACGAATGTTGAAGTTCAAGATGAAGCTGTGCCTAATGTTGAAGCTCATGTAGAAGCTGGGCCCTCTGGAACTGTTAGTGCTGGACCTTCTGGTACTATTCATGAAGAACCGAGCAGTTCAAGTGGTAAAAGGCCTGTAGAACCACTTAGAATGCCTTTTGACAGTGATTCTAGTGATGATGATGAGTTTATAAGCATGAGGGAAATGAAGAAACGTTTGGTTGTGCTTGAACAAGATTCAATTCATAAAGATGCAAAGATCATTCAACTTGAAGATACCATTGTGAAGAAAGATCAACAAATTGAGCAACTGCAAGGAGACGTTAGCCTATTGTTCAATATTGTTTATGATCTGCGAGGCAAGCTTGAGAAGAAATTTGGTCAAGAGTTTTCTGATCCCACCGATGTCGAGAACAGAAAGAAAGCTTTTGAGAAAGATAATGCTGAAAAGGCTGCTGCTATGGAAAGATACTTTGAAAGGGTTACTGATCCAGAAGCAGAGAAAGCGAAAGCAGAGAGGTTGAAGAAGAAAAGAGAGTTTGTAATTCTGAAAAACAAAAATGCTAATCCAGATGATGAAGATGCACGCGCTACACATCATTTGATGGATGTTGGTGAAACTCTCTACGATAAGGAAGGGAATCGATCTGGTGTTGTTAGCTGGGGTTATGATCATGATCGTAACAGATGGTGGATTAAGAGGAAAGTTGGACCGGTTGAATGGTACAAACATTCAGGGCAGTTTCAATCTTTCACTAAGGTTGATTTGATAGACTTGACAAATAAACCTTATGTGGATGATAAGCCTAATGGTCGTGGTTATGTTTTCTTCGAGAGATTGAAAAGGGAAGTTGCCAACGGTTTTCCTTCGATGCGTACAGCAGATTCTACTGTTAAACCAGCAAAAGGGATCAGGGATCCATATACGAACAAGCGTATGAAGATAGTGCACTGGCCCGCTACTGACAAAGAGAAGACGATTCCATTGGTGAGAAAGATTCCAAAAGGGGCGCTGAAGACAATGCACTTTTGGGCATATAATGAACGTCTCGGTCAAGCTGTGATCGTTTGTGATGGAGATGAAAGCTACTGTTTGGTAGATCAGATTGATTTGTTGAATCTTGCAGTTGAAGATCTTGAAGTCTTGGCAAGCAACCAAATCAGAGCTACTGAAAAATATGAGGAAATTGCTAAGGGTTGGACATCTGCAGTAGCTTCTGTCATGCATATTCACAAGAAGGGTTTTGGTGGATACAAAGACAATATGAGTGGTGGTCATCAAAGCAGCTGAAGTCAGAAGAACCTGCATGCATAAACCTAGGGGGAGATTGTTGGAACCTGAAGGTTTATTCATGTAGGTTAATATTATTAGGGATTGATCTTGTAATTAGTTTATTATGTTTTGGGTTAAACATTGTGGGTTGGGCTAGAATAGGTGTCGCATGGGCCTAGGTTTCGGCCCTAACATGTCTAGTATATAAACACCCTTAATCAATAGATTAAGGGTTGTTGATAGCGAGTAGAAGGCAAGGCGACACAAGCAATAGGAACCGAGTTCCATCCGATCTTGTATCAGTCATCGATCCAGTTGAATGCAAGTTTCGGTTTGATTTGTTATTTATTGTTTGTTATTTGATCTTAATATTAATTCTTGAATCACCTTGTGTTTGATTTCCGCGCTCTCACAAGGTTTAGATTGATATCATTGTGATCCTCACGGGTTTTACATAACGGGACGTATTTGGGTCCCACTCTAGGGAAACTTACACGAGCTTGTGATGGATGAAGCACATAAGTCTCGCTACTCAGTACATCCAGGTTCGGATAAAATGTACCACGATCTCAGAACAACGTATTGGTGGCCTAGCATGAAAGCCCACATAGCAATTTACATTAGCAAATGTTTGACTTGTGCGAGAGTCAAGACGGAATATCAGAAACCATCAGGCCTACTCCAACAACCAAAGATACCACAATGGAAATGGGAGGAAATTTCCATGGATTTTGTTACTGGCCTGCCTAAATCTCAACGAGGGAATGATACTATTTGGGTGATCGTGGATCGACTCACTAAGTCTGCACACTTCTTGGCTATGAAGGAAACATACAAGTTCTCTACATTAGCAGACATTTACCTAAAGGAAGTGGTTTCGAGGAACGGGGTGCCAACCTCCATTATTTCCGATCGTGGTGCGCGTTTTACTTCCAAACTATGGCAAGCAATGCACAAATCTTTCGCCTCACGTTTAGACATGAGCACAACTTATCATCCACAGACGGATGGGCAGTCTAAACGCACCATCCAAACCCTTGAAGACATGCTTAGGGCATGTGTGATTGACTTTGGCAATGGCTGGGAAAAGCATCTGCCATTAGTAGAATTTTCATATAATAACAGCTACCACACCAGCATCCAAGCCGCTCCATTTGAGGCATTGTACGGGCGTAAATGCCGATCACCTCTTTGTTGGGCAGAGGTGGGTGATAGTCAGATCACGGGTCCAGAACTTGTAGTGGACGCAACGGAAAGAATTGCTCAGATACGGCAACGCATGGCGGCAGCTCGTGACCGTCAGAAAAGCTACGCTGATAAGCGCAGGAAACCACTCGAGTTCCATGTTGGGGATCAAGTGCTACTCAAAGTCTCACCTTGGAAGGGTGTTGTTCGTTTTGGAAAACGAGGCAAACTTAACCCACGATACGTCGGACCTTTCGAAATCATAGAGAAGATAGGCAAAGTGGGCTACAAACTAAACCTACCAGCAGAACTCAGTGGAGTTCACAACGTTTTCCACGTGTCGAATCTGAAGAAGTGTCTGTCAGATGAGACTCTCGTAGTTCCTTTGAAGGAACTCACTATCGACGATCAGTTCCGATTCGTCGAGGAACCAGTGGAGATTACTGACCGAGATGTTAAGATTCTCAAGCGCACTAGAATACCTCTTGTTCAAGTTCGTTGGAACTCCCGTCGTGGCCCAGAGTTCACCTGGGAACGAGAAGATCAAATGAAACTCAAGTATCCCCAGTTGTTCGAAAACAATGCAACCACTACTGAGGCTGAAGCTACTACAGAATTTCGGGACGAAATTCCAAATCAACGAGGGGATGATGTGACACCCCAGGAAAACCAGTAAACGACACAACTAGCTTCCTTAGTAACCGCATGCTAAATTTCGGGACGAAATTTCTTTCAAGTTGGGGATAATGTGACAACTCGTATTTCAGAACCCATCTTCGTGTTTAATGTAACGTATGTGGACCTTATGTGATTGTATGAACTTGGTTGATTAGTTGAATGTTATGTTTGATATTGTGTTATGTGTATGTATGTAACCCGATCGCACAAGCCTATTCGGGCCACACTATTGCATCCGAAACCAATGGGCAGCCCAAGTTTGGGTTCGGCCCACACCTTCATACGCATACACATACCCTAGGAAGTTTTGTTTCTCACTTGTTGCAAAATAAGAAAACACACAAAACCCTACTCGCACTCTTTCCCTCTCTCAAAGCCAACGGCAACACACCCCCATCTCTTGAAGCTTTCTTGTTCGAATCATCCTTGCTCCACCTTCTAATCAGTTAGTGTATTACTTTGATTGTATGATTGTTGATATGTTGGCTTACATGTTTTACATGATGATTTAGGGATGTTAGGTGTTTGATTATGATGTAAACTGCTAGGGTTTGGTGTCCATAATAATCGGCTCACGTGTGTACTTGATGATATTCATATGATTCGGATTGCATGATCTAGATTTAGAACCGAATATATATATATAATCGGCTGTTGTGATTTGATGATCGAAGTGGTTGCATGATGGTTAGGAGTTGCATATTGATATAAAAGTTCACTAATTTGATGATCCGGATTGAATGTTTGATTTTTGTTCATGACTATGATTAATTAGGGTGTATACGAAACACTAGATGAAACCTTGATTTAATCGACTTTTGATCAAACAGAAACTGTTAGAATTGATTCGGTGTAATCGGGTAAATATGGAAACTGTTAAATTGGTCAAACGAATTGATTAGAATTGGTAACTGATTGCATGATTTTAGGAAGTTAATTACCCAATCGCACAAGCTCCCAATCGCACAAGGTCAGATCACACAAGATCTGATCTGATCGCACAAGAGCTAATCGCACAAGCTGGGTACAACCATCTATGCTCAGGGTACTGTTTAGTTATGCATGATCACACAAGACCTTGTGGATCGCACAAGACAGTGCCGATCGCACAAGACAGTGCCGATCGCACAAGGCTTGGGCCACACACAAACTACTTAAACTGTTACAATGTTGGGCCTCACATCCCAATCTCAATCGCACAAGGACTGGCCAGTCGCACAAGACCATCCGGACCGCACAAGACTCATGTTTATTTGTTGGGCCGTATACATGTTGGACTGCTTATGTCAGTTGGACCGGACTTATTTGGATCGCACAAGTTGTTTGACTATTATTGGGCTTATATATAAGCTGGGCCGGGTATGTTTTGGATCGCACAACCTGTTCTGAGTCACACAAGATGTGCTGGACGCACAACAGGTTGGGCCAGGTATCCTTGGGTTCCATTAGTAAATCGCACAAGGTTGTTGGGCCTTTATTCTTGTGCGAGCCCAACCATTGGGTTCGAATATATATTATGTGTGACTGTTAACGTGTTACCTGTGTATGACATGATCGTTATGTGCTAGCAACCTGTTAGTTTATATGCAAACTTACGTGCACTACTTGAACCTAGACCTAACTTGTATGGTAACCATGTTAGGACGTGGTTGACCCCCTTATAGCTCAAGTAACCTTTTTGTGTATCTGCCGAGCAAACCAAGGTGAGTTCACACTCTTTCCAAGGCATGGGATTCCCAAGGGTTGGGAATGGGTAAATGAACTAAACGATAATTACGACCATCCTCCGTGGGTAGGATGCCAAGATTACACACTGGACCAAATCTCTATCATTGAAGTCCCTCATTATATCGACTTAATCGCCGGGGCCTATGGAGAACGGGTCAGTAGTTAATAGCACTATTAGGTTTAACAAACCACACACCGTGTCGTTCGAACGGGCGTGTACTAATGGACTATGGGCAAAGGGTCAATGCTGATAGACATTGACTTAGGGCACCTCTTACATTTTCATAGCAGTCGATACACACGGTCTAGTAACACATGGGAAGCCCCCACTAATCTTCGCACACATGTCTGGGAGACCGCGATACGAATTAATACGATACATGGGTTACAAAACAAACATATGGTTTACGAAATGAATACTATAACTAAACAACCAACTGTGAACTCGCTCAACTTTGTTGTTGACTCGTTGTTACATGCCTTCCAGGTCGTTAGGTACTCATGGAGCTTGCACAAGGAGGCGCGGACGTTGTGGGACATGGCAGTGTGTGCCATGATAAAACATTACCTTATTTCGTACTTAATACTTACATTGGGTTTTACAATTATGCTTCCGCTAAACACTTAACTATGTTTTTGATTTGAAACACCTTTCATATTGTGTGGTTGAATTGTACTTATTACTTGTTATGTTCAATATGATTGGTGGCTTGATCCTGGTCAGTCACGCCTCCAGGCGGTGGTACTCCGCGGGTGGATTTTGGGGGTGTGACACATGTGAGCATAGTTCCCACGACGCACAGCCAGTCAACTTCACAAACCAAGTTTTTTTGCTCTGCGCCAAACAAGCTTGCTGCTTCTCAAAGCAAAATGCGCACACTTCATTTTATCTAGTCTAGTGCTCCACCTACTTGCGTAGAAGCAACACTGGACTGGGGGGACTTAAATGGGTATGGTCCCAAAAACCTCGCGCAAGCGAAGAGGACCATACCACAACCTTATCCCTTAAGCATCCTGGATAAAGACCCTGCGCGGCTGCGCAGCGGTCCAAAGTAGGATTTGGGAATTAACAGTTCGAAGACAATGGAATATGGTCTAGGAAACCTTACGCAAGATCACAAGACCATACCATATTCTTATTCCAATAACACCTTTAACAAAGACCCTACGCGGCTGCGCAGCGGTTCTGAACAAAGATGCGGAAGAAAACAGTCTTCGATAACCGTGTGCCGGAGAAAGGGTGAAACAAACATTCAACTAACTCCCTTGCACAGACTCACGCAAGGGTATAGTTAGACTTGAAGGTAAGATCCTAAACATCTCCGCGCGCTCGGAATCAAGACTTGAACAAAAGTATCTTTTCTGTTATAACAGAATAGACACGTGGCAAAAACGTAAAGGTATACAGCTGTAGATCTTCTAGAAGACTCTCTGAAGGCTCATCGTGCACAACCATTCGGTTACAATAGAAAGATGACGTGGCACAATCCTGGACACTCATCTAAATCACGATGATAGCATCAACTCGGAGAAGGGTTTACCCAAACCCACTTTCCACGTGGCAACTCCCTAACCGTCGATCACACTCATGATCCGTGTGATTGGTATAACGTTAATGATCCGACAGAAAAGAGAATAACCGCCTATGGAAAATGCTTTCAGTTACTTCCTCCGTCACACCAAATTCCCGCCAAAAGCCGGCTATAAATAAGCTATTACAGGTATGATCTCACAAGCTACTTTCACTTCACTTTTACTACTTCTTCTTCTTCATCGAGATCACTGTACTTATTCTCACGATGGAGGGTGGTCACGGAGAGAACCAGGGCCGGCTCTTGGGCCGGCCAACCCGTGCCGTCGCTCAAGGCCCAAATTTTTAAAGGGTCCGAAAGGTTTTTATAAGCTTTTATATGTATAGTAAATTATATATTTAGCATATGCATTCATTTTTTATACATAAAAATGTTTGTGATGTAGTGGGAAAAACCATCTCAAGATTATGTAGAGGTCTCAAGTTCAAAGCTTGGCTCCACCCCCAAGGTCTTATTTTATTTTTTAATTCATTACCCCTTATCACAATTTTGGGCCCAGTTTTTTATTTCGCTCGGGGCCTAAATTATTTTAAGAATTCTCGGAGACGGCTCTGGAGAGAACCCGCATTCTCCCCGTGGCGAGTCTAACGGCTTTTTGTTTTGCAGTGATCACCGGAGAAGGAGCTCACTCGTACCCCTGAATTAGAGAGAGGATTAACCTTTTTATGCAGAGATTAGATCCCTGATCTGATTGATTCTGATCATTCGGATCACTGTTTCTTCATATCCCGCAATGGAAGACGGTTATCGATAAGTTCGACCAGCGATTATCTTTGTGGAAAGCTCAGGTTCTCTCGAAAGGAGGAAGACTCGTTCTTCTTAAATCGGTGATGGAAGCCTTGCCAACTTACTTCTTTTCGCTATTTAAAGCGCCGGTGAGAGTTATAGAGATCCTCAAAGCTAAGCGTCGTAAGTTTTTATGGGGAGGATCCGATGATATAAACAAAGTAAATTGGGCTAGCTGGAGTGATATTACGAGGCCAAAAGAAGTTGGGAGTTTGGCGTTAACTCCTTTACGGGATGCCAATATAGCATTAATGATGAAGTGGTGGTGGAGATACAAGACGCAACCATTTGCACTTTGGAGAAAGGTGATCAATGCCCTTCACTTCTCTCCGAGGTCATACACTGTTGTTCCAGTGGGTTCGAATTGCACCGCAACCTAGAAGTCGATAGCCAACATCCAAAAGATGCTTGCAGGTTCTAATCTTAATCTCTGACGGCTTTTTGCTGGCAAAATGGGTATGGGGGATAGAATTAAATTATGGTTGACCCTTGGTTGGATCCTGAACAACTGAGTTCGTTATTCCTAATTTACTTTGAATGGCTAAAGATAAATCGACTACAATTCATAAATGTTATTCCATTCAATATGATGCGGTCGATTGGAATTGGGTGTTGAAACGTAATCTAAATCAGCAGGAAATGACTGAGTTGCAAGTGTTGGTAAGGAAATTACGACATGCCAATCTTAATAATTCCCAAGATACGTGGAGGTAGGTGTTGAACGAGTCAGGAGTTTTCACTGTCGGATCAATGAAGGAGGCATTTTTTAAGGCATATAGAGAGTCAGACCAATTTGTTTAGGAGTGGAATTCATGGGTGCCCTAGAAGATTAATACTTTCGTATAGAAAGCAGTGAGGGAAGGCTGCATACGTTGGCGGGGCTTAGACGGCGAAACATTATTTCCGATCCAAGCCTTTGTAAACTGTGTGGCAAAGGCATAGAAGACAGTGATCACCTATTCTCAACATGTAGTGTGGCTAATACAATCTGGCTATTTATAAGCAGGTGGTGTGACATTCCAAACCTTTTTTCTTTTTCATTTAAAGGCCTCCTGTCCATCCACGATGTTTCAAACCGTAATACTTGGAGAAAGAAATGCACTCAAGTGGTGATCTTAACGGCGGCTTGGTGTATATGGAAAGCTAGGAACGAGATGATGTTTCAAAATAAGGCTGTGAGCATCCAAAAGCTAAAGAAGGATATTTTGAGTCTTTGTTTCCTTTGGATCAAAAATAGGTCGCGGTATAAATCGTTAGGATGGAAAGATTAGATTAAGTTCGATTTGTAATTTGTGTATGTCGTTGTTGGTTTGCTCTAGCGATTTGCTTAGCGTGTTTTTTTAATGAAAGTTGTCGTTTAAAAAGAAAACTATATCATTGACCTAAGAGATCATGATTCATTAACTATCATCACTCATTAACTATGACTGCTATCAATTTTTTGACACCTAAATACAACCGCAGTTTACACTTCTAACCGCAAAATATTGAGTACGAGAGTAAAATATGAGTCGTTCAAAATTAGTTGAGTAAAAAGTGCAAATATATATCTATCTATTCTATATCTATACTATATTATAATGCATGAGGGAGGGGTATTTTAAGATACCCAAAAAATAAGAACTTCTTCCCTCTTTATTTATAAAAACACCCCTAAAATGAGGGTAACTTGGTCTTTTAAACACTAATTATATTTTAGTCCCTCATATTATTACACTTAAATCCCTTTATTTTAACAAAATTATGGCTAATTAGTTACACTTGTCCCTTTTCACAACAAACTTATAATTATTTTACATATTCTTGTCATATTTTATAAACTATAATATTTTTTAAAAAATCCAAAGCTACCGTGATGACCTACTCATTTTTGTCAACATTTCGATAGTTGTCTTAGTCAGTATTGTTGTGTGGATTAAAATATACAAGTAGATGATGCATTAGTGTACAAGTGATTAAAGCAATTTGTCCTATCACATTTCAAATGTTCAAGACTATCTACGTTGTTATCATTAGCATCAGTATAATAATATTCTAACCCTTTTCACTCCGATTTTCGTTTGATTAAGATTGTTCACCAATTTATTCTGGCGACTAGATTAAATTTCCTTGCACATACGGGTTTGATATTATCTTTGTTCGCATTCTGTATGTTTGTATATTTACTTGGTTGGGTGCATACACTTACATGGGTTAGCAGGTAGTAGATTGACATCAAACAAGCTCACTTGTTTTATCTAATTGGTTGTATTAAAAAACTTTATATAATACCATATTCAACAAAATGGAATTTTAGTTTTCATAAAAAAAATATAAAAAACGTTTTTAGAAGCATTTTCATTTTTATAAAACCTTTTTTATAAAAACTTTTTTTAGAAGTTTGTTAAATAAGTTTTCCACCAACAAACTTTTAGGAAAAAACTCTATAATCTAAACATAATACATCTTCAAAAAACTGAATACCAGATTCTGTTGCAGTTTTTTAGGATTATAAGTACAAAAATACTCTTATAGATAATATTAGTCAGTTGAGAAAAGCTACAGGTTATTCAATTCATTGGTTTATCTATACTATATTATAATGCATGAGGGAAGGGTATTTCAAGATACCCAAAAAATAAGAACTTTTCCCCCACTTTATTTATAGAAAGACCCCTAAATATGAGGGTAGTTTAGTCTTTTAATTACTATTTATTTTTTAGCCCCTAAACTTATTACACTTAAATCCCTAAGGTTTTAACAAAATTATAGATAGTTACAATTCACCCATCCACAACAAACTTATAATTTTTTTTTACGTATTCTTGACATATCTTATAAACTATACTGTTTAAAAAAATCCAAAGATAGCATGACGACCTATACATTTTTGTCACGTTTCGGTGGTTGTCTTGTTCAATATCGACGCACGGATTAAAAGGTACAAGTCGATAATGCTTTAATATACAAGTAATTAATACTTGTGATCTAATGCGCCTAATCTACAAAGATGGGCTCTATCTATGGAAACAAAAACAAAAAGAACTAAAAGTACCGTAACATAAAATGAAGATATTATGTGTCACATTTTATTTTATTAAAACTGCCTAATACCTGTACTTAGATATATCTTATAAAAACTTAAAACTAACTAAAACAAACTTCCTAAATAAAGGGGTGTCAAATTTAAAATTAAACCCTAATGCACTTTTATAGTTACTATTATAAATACATAGCAGGACACCTCTATATCTATTGCTAAACAAAGTTAAAAAAAATGGATCCAGTTCTGAATTCAATTGTTGCGAAAAACCAAGCATGTGAGATTCAAAATTCTAAGGTCAGTTCTCTTATATTGCAGCAGTGAATAATTGTTTTCTTTTATTTACTTTTATGTGAATGTTAATTTATTTGATTTTTCAGATTCAGTTGCGTGATGAACATGCCAATTTAAACAACCCATTTGTCGAACAATCTTCTAAGGTATTCATATTGCTGGTCTTTAAGTATTATTTTTGCGTACATCTTTCATATTAACATGTCCGTTATGTTATTATATGTGTGTTTTATTGTAGGATGATGGTGATAGAAGTGTTGATATTATTTCTTATGGTGCAATGTTTAGTCCATACAAGTCTAATCTTTAACGTGAATTTAATGAAGAGGTAATTTTAAGGTTTATTTAATCTTTTTTTAACTTTTCTATTCAATTTTTGTCCTTTTTAAGGATCGAAAGTTTGAGACTCAAAGGAAGAGATCCAAGAGACTCTCTGAATGGAAATGGAGTGAGGTTATTAATTTAGACGATTCTGAGGACAATGACAAAGAAGAGGAATTAGAAGATACTGCTGATTCAAGCACAAACCAGAAACCCGATTAAAAATACCTCGAGTGTCAATTCAGAAGCGGGACAGATTTCATGTAATCTATATGAAATCTATCAAGTGTTTTTATGTTTTTTTTTTCATTTCGGTTGTTATGTTTGATCTAGACGTATGAATAAAGTTTATTTTATATTTGAACTTTATTTTTGGTGTTAATATAATGCAGTTATTGACCATATTAATAAAGTTCAAAATAAAGTTAGTATCCTAAATTTACAAGTCAACTAAACTTATATAAGTTAATATCCTATAGTTGTAATAAATAGATATTGCAATTAGATATAGTCAAGCTGAAATTGTAAAATATTGCAGTTATTCTTGGATATTAATCAAATAATTTGTATTTCTTAATTAAAAAATAATAAAGTAATAAAATTTAAAGCTAAACAAAAAACTGAACTTACTATGATATATATATAAAGTTAATAAAGATATAAACTCTTAATATCCTATTTCTTACAAGAATTGTTTTTAAAATTTTATAAAAATATAATTTTTATACATATAAAAACGAAATTTAACAATTAAAGTTAAAGGTGTAAAACGTACTTATGAGTCAACTACTATTTTTTTTTACAAAAACAAAAATTTTAAACTTAAAGTTTATTGGATGAGTACCATGTGGATAACTAAAAAAAGTTATGAACTTTAAAGAATAAAATTATAAACTTTATCATTTAACCAACAAAATAAACTTACTTTACAACTATAACAACTTATCTTTTATTTTTTGTCATTTTATTATCATCTTAAAAAAACGAAACTTTACATGTGTAAAACATTTTTTACTTTATTTATAAACAAAACATCTTGTTTTTATAAAAAAAAATAATTCTTTTATAAACATTTTTTGTGACAAGTAATATAAATAAAATACTCCAGAAATTTACCATCTTTACTAGATAAATACTAAATTGTGTTGCAAATTTTTAGGAATTATAAGTTCAACTATATTGTTCTAGATAATATTAGTCAGTTTCAAAAGAATTCTTTACCAACTTGACTAGATACATAGTAGATTGTGTTGCATATTTTCAGGGATTATAAGTTAAAAGTAGACTTATATAGATAAGATTAGTTAGAAACTAAAAATCTGAACTTAGTACGATATAAAGTTAATAAAGATATAAACTCTTAACATCCTATTTTTTTTTTTATAAAAACAGTTCTTGAAATTTTATAAAAGTACAACTTTTTTATATCTATAAAAAACCGAAATTTTGACAATTTAAGTTAAAGCTCTAAAACGTACTTACGAGTCAAATACTATTTTTTATTTTTATAAAAACAAAAATTTTAAACTTAAAGTTTATTGGATGAGTACTATGTGGATATTTAAAAAAAGTTATGAACTTTAAAGAATAAAATTATACTTTATTATTTAACCAATAAAATAAACATACTTTACAATTATAACAACTTATCTTTTATTTTTTATCTTTTGATTATTAATTTTTATAAACAAACTTTATTTTTTGTCTTTTTATTAAAAAGAACAAAACTTTACATATGTGTAACACTAATGACATATATTCACCACAATAATGTTATCATAAATATTATACGAATAAGAAAACTACCAGAAACAAGTGCCGCAATCCAAAGTGTCGCCCCCGCCGCATCGCGCGGGCACCCTACTAGTAATAAAATAAACATATGAAGGACATATGTCATTCATTGGAACTATCTATTTTTTTGTTTTCCCGCCTCACGCTCCTACTTAATTATACTCACTTATCTTTTAACAATTAAAGATATTCATTATTGAAGAAACAACAAGTCTAAATCCATGGTATTTATCGTTGTGGGGATGGTCTCGTCAAATGAGGGTTAATCCTTTATCTTTCTTCGAGAATGAACTAAGCCTGATCTGCAAAACAAAACACCATGAGACTGTTACAAGGAGGATAGGTTGGGGTTCTCCTTGTAACCACCATCCGGCGTGAGAATAAGTATCATTTAAGAAGATAAAACGAATGTGTGTTATGAGTGTGAGAATGAAAGAGTCGATCCTTAAACCTGGAGGTGAAGTTCTCTATTTATAGCCGAATGGCAAGGAAGGAGATTGTGGGCTGATGGGCCTTGGCCAGCTGTCATCCCTAAGGAATATCCGTTTGGTCTCCCCTGGCAGGACAACGACATTTGCATGACTAGGGCCGATGTGGCGTGACTCTGTTCGTTCCACCTCAGTGTCTCCCTATACCTTTGGTCGGCATGTCGGCAGTCGTTTTATGGAGAACATGGGGCAGCGTTTGAGGACCAATGAGTGGTGCCAGGTGGTGTCTTTTTGTACGAGCTACTCCTTGTACGATTTCTCCATCGTGGTATTGTCGAGGACAGGCCTTGCTATGACCTGATTAGTTGCCTGGATCAGGCCATGACCCATCTTGACACTCACGTAGTTTTAATTTATGTGTTTTAAAATTGTTGATTTTGAAATTCCAATCGTCATACTTTCCATTTTCATGAACAACGTAATGCCTGATTTAGTGAAATGAAATGAAATTTTGAAATTTCAATTTATTGTCGCAATTTAGTGTTATGTTGTCTTTGAACAATCTATTACGTCTCGCCCCGTTGTTTCCACCATCGGTTGGGGTGTGACACTTCTGATGGTCCGCATTTTATAACTATGACTGATGTGCTAAATGTGGTCAAATAAAACTATCTAATATTAACCTAAATTAGACACTCTAAGCTTTAAATTTATAAACTTAGACTCGATCTAAACCTAAACCACACAACCGGCAAGTGTACCAATCAATGTAGTAAAGCTAAAGTAAGTCCGAGTATCGAACCCACGAGGCTCTCTAATTACGCTAACTAAATTATCTAGACCTAGACTGACACGGACACGACACTAATCATTTTTATATTTAGGGGGGGTTCTAAATATCCTAAAAT
The DNA here is from genome assembly GCF_002127325.2 of Helianthus annuus. Classification (NCBI taxonomy): domain Eukaryota; kingdom Viridiplantae; phylum Streptophyta; class Magnoliopsida; order Asterales; family Asteraceae; genus Helianthus; species Helianthus annuus. The sequence continues at coordinate 98,589,113 of NC_035439.2, read as the reverse complement.
TGCAAATTAAATTAATTAACTAAAATTACCTAGCATGAATTACTTTGGATTTTTACTAAAGACTGCCTAGACTGGATTCCTGACTTATTATAGTAGTGACTTACTATTATGTTTATTAATTATTATGGAACCGAGATCTTAATATTCTAATCTACCGAGATACCGAACAAGACCCTCGACCCTTCTCAAGGAGACACTTATGAAACTCTAAATAGGCTGTTATGATTACCGGTTACTAGACTCCTTCACAGGTTATCTAGGTTTACAAAAGTACCCTAATCCGATTCACTCCCTCACGGGTTATAAGCCTAGGATAAGTTTGGATTTTAATTTAACTTGTTAGACAACTATCACTAAAGAAACTAGTTCAGACTCCTCGCAGATATCCTACCTAGCAATTTAATGACGAAGACCTAACAATAATTTCGCACCTCACAGCTATTGAAATTAGTATAACACTTTAATTCGTTAAATTACCAATTATTACTTCTAAGGTGTATTGCGCAATTAACCCTAAAGATTATAAATTTATTCTGTGATATAGACACTCACCAAAACTTATAACCTAGTATGAATTTATTTCGTAGTATAGACATTCACCAAAATTCATACGAAGCAACAAAAGACAATAAAACAATTTAAAGCATGCAAACACATTAAACCTAATAAACCAAACCGACTACTTTTGTCCACAATCCATAAATAACTAATTAAACATAATAAAAATTAAAACTTATAAATCCATCGTCCAAGTTTAGGCAGTTAAAGGTTCTTAGCCAAGCATAGTCATGAAAACAATAAACACAAGAGTAATTTTAATCGCAAGGTACATGATTAAAGAATAAGAACAAAGAATAAGGAACCCAAATGATGCAAAGATGATCTGGACGACCTCCTCAGCTTCCAATCTTCAACCCGTAGCTTCAAGCTCTTAAAACCGCTCCTAAAGCTCCAACTTGAAGCTGAATTCGTCTTCAATTGATCTTAATTCGTGAATAGGGTTTATGGGATGTTAAAGGATGTTTATATATGGTTTAACATAACAATCCAAGCCCAAAACGAATTCTGCCACGTCATTACACCCTTCGCGCTACGCGAAGGGTCTTGATCCTTTTCACCGCGTGACGCCAAGCAAAAAGTTAACCCGAGTCAACGGGAAGTCCTCGCGACACGTGGAACAAGCTATTCAACCTGTCGCGACGCACGACAGGCATAACCATCTCATTTTTTCGTTTCATTTGACTCTCGAACTCCCTATCTCGTCCCAGCACTTGGTTTTTAGCATGTTTTGACTTGTTTTCCACTCTTTTCAGCTACTCTAATCAACCAAACCCTACAAAACACAAACGAATCAAATATAAGAATATCTAACTAGAAATTAACGTAAACGACATGAAAATTATACAAACTGTACATGATAAATGGATATATTTTGCAATACATCAATGACGCCCCCCAACGTGAATGAACGTTGACCAATATGCCCTTCAGTTAAAAACAATTAAAATGAAGAAATAAACTTACATATAAACCCCCATAAATTAAGAAATTCCCAACTTACAACCCTCCCATCCTACTTTTCTTCTCCAACCATCCACCTTCTTCGGCTATGCACCTAGTCAACCACAGACAAATCTAGAATCTTTAAGCCGACATTAGTTTGAAACAAATCAGTGTCATCTAATCTATCAAGCTATCTATGTATCTCCAACATAAGAACCTGCAAGCTAAGAGGTTAATTTTTTGTTTTTTTTTTATCAAAATATGGTATTTCAACTGATGAAATCTGTTAAGTGATTTCATGTTCATGGCAACACCCAAATCTCAAATTCAACCTAAAAATTTTATATTGATGTAGAGGAACAAACATAAATTAATCCCTCTCTTCCAGATCATTTGTTCTATCCAGGGGCAGATCTACATATGTATATCCGATTCACACGAATCCACCGAGTTTCGAAATTTTAATAGATCGGCTATACAAAAATTTAGAGTGAACTCAATAATAAAATTGGAGTGAACCCATACATTAAAATGAAGAATAGTTGCGGTGGTTAGGAAAATGGATTTCAAAGTGTTAGGATCTGAGAGTACATTTGTGAGTGTTTTTAATGAAACAGTGACGTGTTGTTGTTATAAATGGAAATAACACGAATGTAGCGGAATTAAACAAAATCACAAATATGGAAAGAAGTAATGACTATCACCCCCCCCCCCCGCTTGAACACTAATATCTGTTTGCACAAAAGGATGTGATGAAAGTGATAAATAGATCCCTAACAAGTGAGATCTATATATAGTAAGTACAAACGTCTGTTTGCAATCAAGGCTGACATCACTGTGGTAGTGACACCTAACATTCCTAATAGAAAAGATTCTCAAATATTAGAAACATCTGATGAATCCTAACAATTGTTCTAAGACTCAAAACAATTGTTTTATAGACACTATTGTATTGGTAACATCTGTACTTTGATCCTCTGTTTGTTGATACTGAACATCTGTTTAGCCTAAACATATGTTTAATCTTCTTTATCAACAGTTTATCTTCAACTGAGCTTTATCCTTATTAAACAGAGTTTTGGTCTTTATTAACAGATCTTTGGTCTTTTCAACAGTTCTATGAGTTCTTAACAGATCTTTGGTCTTTTCAACAGTTCTGTGAGTTCTTCAAACAGATGCTCTATCAGTGTTCAAGAATTACTATCTTTAGGAAGAGTTGATCTCCATGACTTGTCTAATTCTTAGTATATTTTGGCTTGCAATTATCTGTTCTTTTACAGGTTCAACATAAAGTATGAGTAAAAAAATGTGCAAGGTGGGCATGCCCATATTTCCTTATTCCACTCTTTGCTAGTTCCAACTAAAAAAGAAAAACAATAAACAACTGTAGAATATTGAAATTCCAAGTTGCCTCTTTCATTTACAAAACAATGTATATAAAGATACAATGAGATCTCCTAATTTTGGAGATAATAATCACAATATCAAATACAATATTGACATAATCAATCATATAAAATACGGGCTCTATTACACCCCCGCAGTCGAAGCGGGAGGCGAACGGATGCTTAGACTGGATCGAAAATCATCGAAAAGGACCCGAGGTAGACCTTTAGTGAATATATCCGCAACTTGAAATCGTGACGGGACGTGAAGAACCCGAACCAGGCCTTTTTGAACATGTTCCCGAACAAAATGGATGTCCAACTCAATATGCTTGGTACGTTGATGTTGGACCGGGTTTCCTGAAAGGTAGATGGCACTGACATTATCACAGTAAACAAGGGACGCTGTGGACAACGGCCGGTGTAGTTCAAGTAAAAGATTACGTAGCCAACAGATCTCAGCGACAACATTAGCAACCCCGCGATACTCGGCTTCAGCACTGGATCGAGCAATGGTGGACTGACGTTTAGAAGACCAGGAGACCAGGTTGCCACCGAGATAGACACAGTAGCCAGAGGTAGAGCGGCGGGTGTCAGGGCAACCGGCCCAATCAGCATCCGTATATGCACGGATGGATAAAGAAGAAGAGGAGCTGAGGTGAAGGCCATACTCGGAAGTGCCTTGAATGTAACGAAGAATGCGCTTCAGAGCGTTCCAGTGAGCCAGACAGGGAGCATGCATGTGCATACAAACCTGTTGTACCGCATATGTGATGTCAGGCCTGGTGAAAGTAAGATATTGCAAGGCACCAGCCAAACTGCGATATGTAGAGGGGTCATCGAACAATGGACCAGGTTCACTACTCAGCTTGGTTTGCGTGTCAACGGGGGTGACAGCGGGTTTGCACGAATCCATGCCCGCACGATGGAGAATGTCCTTGGCGTATGCCTGCTGAGATAAGAAAAGAGAATTGGCTGTGCGAGAAATAGAATTACCCAGAAAATACGTGAGCGGGCCCACATCTTTCATAGCAAATTCACTGGCGAGGACAGACATGAGCCGTTGTCGTAGAGAGTCAGTCGATGTAGTGAGGATGATATCATCGACATAAATAAGAAGATAAGCGATGTCATGGCCATGATGATAAATAAATAAGGAATTGTCTGTCTTGCACTGAGAAAAACCTTGTTGAAGGACAAAGTCAGTGAACCGTTGATACCAAGCACGAGGAGCTTGTTTGAGACCGTAGATGGACTTCTTCAAACGACAAACGTGATCCGGATAATCACGATGTCGAAAACCCAATGGTTGATGCATAAAAACTGTCTCATGTAACTGGCCATGTAGAAAAGCATTAGTCACATCCAACTGGTGAATGGGCCACGACTGAGATATAGCCAAAGAGAGAACGGTCCGTATAGTAGTGGGCTTAACCACTGGACTAAAGGTCTCCCCACAATCGACACCAACCTGTTGACTCCGACCATCACATACCAACCGATCTTTATACCGTTCGAGGGTGCCATCAGACCGAAACTTGTGCTTGTATAACCACATACAACAGATAATATTCATGTCAGGACGACGAGGAACCAATTCCCAAGTCTCGTTTTTAATAAATGCACTAAACTCAGTTGTCATGGCATTAAACCATTCCGGTGTGGACAAGGCAATCTGTGGTGATTTAGGAATTGGAACAATGGTAGTGGTGTGGAGATTGAGAAATTGTTTCGGTTTGAGGATGCCATCCATGGCACGAGTGCGCATGGTGCGAGGTGGATTCGTGGGAACGGGTGGTGTGGGCTGAGATGTGGTAGTAGTAGTAGTGATTGGGGGGGGGGTCGGTGGGGCTTGTGTAACGGGCTGAGGTGTGAGGCTAGTGGAAACAGTGGGGATGGGTGGAGGAGGGAGTGGGTCGGAAGGTGTATGAGGAGAGGGTGAGGAACCGGGTGGGCTAGAGGGTGTGAGAGGGCTGCTAGCGGCATGTGGGCCAGGAGCAGCAGATGGGCCAGAAGAGACGGTTGGGCCGGTGATGGGTGGGCCGGAGAAAGATTGTGGGTGTATATATTGGGAATTAGAGGGAGATGTTGGGCCGATGTTGTTTGGGCCGTTTGGGACAGGAGACTGAGGGGAAGGGTGAACGTGTGGGCTGGGGTTTTGTAAGGTATCCTAGACTAGTGGATTAAGAGAGGGTTATAAGAACTCATAGTTTTGGGGTGAGGATGGATGTTGGATGGAAAAAGGGTAGATAGATTCCTCGAAGAGGACATGACGAGAGGTGAAAACTTGTTTGGTATTAATATCGAAACAAGTGTAGCCACGATGTTGGGATGGGTAGCCTAGGAAAACACAAGGTTGGGAGCGATTAGCGAGTTTGTGGATGGTGGTAGAGGGTAGAACTGGGTAGCATAGACACCCGAACACACGGAGGTGCTCGTAAGTGGGTATAACGTTGTAAAGAAGTGTGGTGGGGGAGAGAAGTTTGTGTGATTTCTTTGGTAGAATGTTTAGTAAATATGTGGCAGTTTCGAGAGCGTAGTGCCAAAATGAGGGGGTAGGGAGGCTTGAGATAAGAGGGTGCGAATCATGTTATTGATGGTGCGGATTTTACGTTCCGCTTTACCATTTTGCGAGGAGGTATGAGGACACGAAAAACGAAATTGCATGCCATTAACATGACAAAAATGTTTGAAGTTATTATTAGTGTATTCGGTGTCGTTGTCACATTGGAATTGTTTTATTTTCCGTTCAAACTGAGTGTTAATGAAATTGTAGAATTGGGTAAAGGTTGAGAAAACTGTAGATTTATTTGGGAGAGGATATGTCCAAAGAAAGTCGGTTAAGTCGTCCAAAAATAATATATAATAACGATGACCACCGGTGCTTAATACCGGTGATGTCCACAAGTCACTATGAATTATATCAAACGGTAAAGAAGTTTTATTAATAGAATCAGAAAAAGGAAGCTTGACGCTTTTGCCAAAAACGCAAGACTGACATAGTTTATTATTTTGATTACTAAAAGAAATAAAAGAAGACGACTTCAACGAATGCAATATGTTGGTGCCCGGGTGCCCAAGGCGTTGATGCCAACGTTCTTGAGTGATAGCAGTAAGAGCAGTAGGTGAGGTAGAAGGCTTGATGAAGTTGGTGGTCAGCGGATAGAGGTCGCCCGAGCTATTGCATCGTAGGATAGGAGCTTTGGTCTTGAGATCCTTCACAACAAAACCAAAAGGGTCAAATTCAATAAAAAGTAAATTATCGGTTGTTAAGCGACGAACCGATATAAGGTTTTTAAGAAGGTTGGGAGCATAGAGGATATTATTTAATTTGAACGGTGGGAAAGGTGGTGGTAGGGTTTGATTGCCTTGTCCAATTACCAGGATGGTCATACCATTACCAACTATAATTTGTTTGTTAGTGCAAGGATTAAAAATAGACGGGGAATGATTACCTGGTAGTTGCATATGTCCGGTAGCTCCAGTGTCCATAAACCCAACCGGTTCAGTCTGCTGGTTCATCGAGAGAGTGTAGAGTGCATGCGCGATGCCAGTGGGTGTTGGGCTGTAAGATGCCATGTGTGCCTGATCGGGTCGAGGCCCAAGTATCCCCTGACCGTTTGTAGGTCGCGGTGTAGAAGGGTAGGGGCACGGTGGAGAAGAGGTGCTCTGCGGGCTAAACTGTTGGGCCTGATTCAGAATAGAGGCCCATTGGGCCGACGTCCAGTTTTGAGGAAATACGATGTAGGGATGTTGTGGGGCAGGCGAGTATGAGTAGTTGGTGTTCCGGCCTCGGCTGGTGTTTTGGTTGGTCGAACTACGCCCACGGCCACGGCCGCGTGACCGGCCACGACCTCGAGAAAATTCTGACCGATTGTCAGCAGGTGGCGAGGGATGAGTGGCTGAAAGAGTAGTAGTGCGGCTTTGGGTATGAAGTGTCGTGGCAGTTTGAGCGGACGAATGCAAAGCTTGGTTGGCCTTGGTGGTTTCACTCATGCACAGTTGAGATCGAACTTCCAGAAACGAAGGGAGAGGCTTGGTGTTTTGGATGACCGTTTGCACGGTCTCGTACTGCTCAGTAAGTCCAGCCAAGGTTTGAAGAACGAGGTCTGATTCATCGACCGGAGCGTCTACACTTTCAAGTTGATCCGCGAGCACTTTGAGTTCTTGACAATAAGCGTGCATGGAAGAAAAATTTTCTAAGCGGGTATTAGAAAATTTCTGTTTAAGGTAGAGAGCACGGGTAGCTTTGTTGTCTTGGAATAAGGCTTCGATGGCCTTCCAAGGCATCATACGCAGTGGTTTTGTTCTTGATGACAGTTTTGAGGAGACCGGGAGATATAGTGCCATATATCCATTGAAGGACGATGGCGTCCAGGCGCTCCCATGAGTCGGCAGCGGGAGGGGCAGCGGGCTGTTTGTCAGAGGTAGAGGATTTTTCAGTGGGTTCGGGTCGTTTGGAGAGGTGATCGGAGACAAGGAAGGCGGTGCAGTGAATGCGAAACAGCTCGGACCATGTATTGTAGTCGGCTGCTTCGTTATCCAGGATGATGGGAATGGCAGCCTTGATGTTGGTAACTGTAACAGCCGGATGAAGTTTAGAATCGGCCATGAGGATGGTGGCGACAGCGCTAGCGGCTGTCGGCAGAAAAGAAATCGAAGGTGTGGGGGTAGCGACGGCACTAGGGGGAAGGAGGGTTAGGGTTTTAGGCTTGATACCATGTAGAATATTGAAATTCCAAGTTGCCTCTTTCATTTACAAAACAATGTATATAAAGATAAAATGAGATCTCCTAATTTTGGAGATAATAATCACAATATCAAATACAATATTGACATAATCAATCATATAAAATACGGGCTCTATTAACAACAATTAAAAAAAAGACTAATATATAGAATAAACTTTGCATGATGATTTGTTTGGAGACGTGGGACTGTGGAAGTAACTCCAAGGAATGGCACATAACACTTACCAGTGTTGTTTTTTGAAAAAGTTTATTTTTTATAGCCACAACAGAGGGGTTTGATAGATCTTACTGTTTGAATTCCTAAAATTCATTAGAGTACGCAATAAGTATGTTTCTTTTTTCCTAGTAGAGTGCAATGCATCAATTTTGCAGTTTTTTTTGTAATATTTGATTTTGATTATATTATATCTAAACACTGTCTATTTGGGTTAAATCTATGTCTTGTAGTCCATGGTTACTTGATAAGGGGAGGGGGTGGTTCACTAGTGATAGATTCTATCACTTCCATTATCCAATCAAGTCATGCCATGTGTACAATCAATATTCTATCACTAGTGATAGAAATGTAGGGGGGTGGTATCACTAGTGATGGGATTCCAATGTACAAGTATTAATACACAATGTACAAGATACCATTCATTCACTCACACTGTTCAACGCGTTATGTATATAACGGAATCTACTCCATCACTCGTTATATTAGGGGAGGCGGCGGTGTTCCACGAGTGATAGAAATTTATCACGGATCATAACGTTCCCACCCCGTGTCACCTAACTTGATGGTTTGAGAGATGATTTGTTTTGTTGGTATCTAGTACCAAGTCTGCAAGTCGGTGTTCTCTAGAAGCAATACTGCAATGGTGACTGCACCATTTTGTCAATGGCTCATGGGGTTTTGTTTTTCTATTTGTGAGAATTTTAGATTTTGTTTCTTGTTTGTCATTTGATTCCAACCGATAGCAGTTTAATCCCCCCACTAAAATACTACATCATCATCATACTCAGTAAATCCCACCAATAGCAAAGCTAAGGTAGGGTCTGAGAAGGGTAAGATGTAGACAACCTTACCTCTATCCCGTAGGAATAGAGATGTTGCTTCCAGTGAGACCCCCGGCTCGATAGTAGTTTTGCATCAAGCTTTGGAAATAAGGCATATAACACTCAGCAATCGTGACAAAGACCGATTAGTTCATATACCCTTTTGTCTTTCAGCTATCAACGCCACCACATGATGAATGATTAACCGTCCCTCGCTTTTAACGTTATTTTCACGAAATTAGTAAAATAACGTTAAAATTAGTTCACTTTCACTTTTGCCCCCCGACGGCACACACATATATACATTATATGCGCATACCGTAGACGGGGAGTAACTAAAATACTACATAGGTTTCTATAATGAAAGTTGAGATGGATTTCGCTGGACATGCCTTTGGTAATTTGAAATTTAGGACTTGTTTTGACACACAAATGATAATAATTGTTGATCTGGACTTGGTATTTTGATTAATACAGATACAAGTTAATCCTAAGTGGCGATTCAAAATAGAAACTTTGTTCATTGTTGATGTATCTTTGTTTCAATCAGAAGGCAGGCTTTTAAATGGAAACATATTAACAAGAAATATACCCGTTGAGTTATGTTTTATTTCCAACCATCATATTAATGTTTTTTAATTAAAAACTAGTATTTAGGACCCGTGCTTTGTGGCGGTACCGTTAAGCAGAACAAAAAGTAACGTAAAAATGATAAATCACGCACACACGTTACGGCATGTTAATTCACAAAAATATGACCGAATATGTATAACATAGAAAAGAATAACTAATTCGGCATAGGACCCCGCGAGTTTCGACGGAACCGTTAAACCGTAAAAGAATAGAAGTAAAAACGTTTAACCACACGCACGCGTTGCAACGTGTTGACTCGCAAAATTTAGAACGAATCGTAAACCGACAAATTTGTAAAAGATATAAAGTACAAGGACAAAATTTGAAAACGAAAAAGTGTTGGGGTTAAAAATAGAAAATGTTTGTGACAAATATGTAAAACATAAAAACTATTGGGTTAAAAGTGTAAAAGATGAAATCTATGAGGCTTAAAAGATGAAAAATATCGGGTTTAAAAGAGTAAAAGATAAAAAAAAAATAAAAGAGTTAAAAGTAAAAGAAAATTTAATAGTAAAAAAGTGAAAAAGTAAAATAAAAACGAATAGTGAACATGTGAGGTGGAGAATTTTTGCAAATTAATATAGAGTAAATATGTGATGCTAAAGTGGCTATATGGAATTAATAAAATTTCAAATCTAGACGTGTATCGTCTATAAAAACCCATCTGGTTCCTCTTCACTATATCTTGTATCCACTAAACTAGGGTTGTAAACGAGCCAAGCCGAACCAAGGTGGGCCCGGGCTCGGCTCGTTGATGTTGGGTTAAAACACGTTATATTTTGTACTAGTTTGCGTTGATTTTTAGTGTGTTAAATATGTTAATTCGTATTTGTTTATTTACTTATCGTGTGTTGGTGTTTTTAGTTTAATAGGTGTTAAAAAGGGTAAACGAGAGAAACCGAGCTAAAAAACGGGCTTCACGGGTAACACGGGGCTAGTAGCGGAAAAAGCCTACTTGGGAAGCCCAGGCGACACGCGGAGCTGAAGATGTACTCTCCCGCAACGCGCAGGAGATACTAGTTACAGGAAAAAGTTTAAATTACCCTAATTTGTTTTTTAGGTTATCCCTTCTCATTCCAGCCGTTCCAGACGAACTCAAGGGCGAATTCCTGCACTTTTGACCATAAACCTCATCCGTTTAAGTTCTTTATCATGTCTAATCCGTCCACGATGAAGATTGAAGTTGTGAGGACAACCATGAGTGACTAAACGCGCTGTGACTTCCGCTCGGATGAACAATTGCTTGTTTTGATACAATACTTTGTTTCTGATTCTTGTAAAGTGGTAAAGCTTGACCATTTGTGTTGATTTTGTGCAACGTTGATTATATTTGAATTATATGTCGTTTATTAAGCGTATTGGTGATATACTTGCATCGTTAGCGGGTTAATAGATTGGTGGGTAATTGGTATAATTAAACAGGTTATTAGGTTGTATGGTGAGTCTTAAAAACTATCCCTAATAATTAATCAAAGTCATTAATTCCAAGGCCATGTCTATGTTGTGTTTTGAATCAGTAAACAGGTGTTTGTGTTAAAAACGGGTAATTAGGATTCCGGGTGGAGGTTACTTTTTCTCTTATTGGTCACAACTTTCTCATTGATCTCCGTTTTCTTTCAAACAATCATTAAAACTCCTGAATTTAGAATAGATTAGATCATAGTTTAATTGAACATTAAGCACATATTCTTCATGGATACGATACCATACTTACGCTATCTAAGTAGTTTAATTATGTTTTTTATTGACCCTTACGACAGTCATCAAAATGGCGTCGTTGCCGGGGAATTCGTGCGCTTAGTGTTAGTTTAATTAGTTGTTTTTATTGCTTTCTAAAAATTCCAAAAATATTTCTTTTTGTCTATTTCTGTTTCGTTCGGTATTACGCGTTGTTTCTTGTTTACTTGTGTGCAAGTGATATCTAGTTGCATGCACACCCGGTTTTCAGGAAGATCATCACCACTTTTGTTCAACCCCGAAATCGAAAAGACCACACGACAAAATTTACTACTTCATTCAGATTTGAAAAGAAAAAGAAAAAGTGATTGAGTCAATAATGAATCCCCTAGAAAGTCAAACGACCTCGAATCAGCAAACACCACAACAAGACCCGCTTCCTGATATGCCACCACTACCATTCCAAAATCAAAGCTAACAAAATCAACCTCAATCCCTAAATCATCAAAATCAACCACCATCACCCTTCCAAAAACAACCAAATCAACCACCACCACAAAACCTAAATGCTAGACAAGCACCTCTACCAGGTGACTTTCAGGTGAGATGTGGAGATTTAGAGTACCCACGCATGGGTAATCCGTTAGGAAACCAACAACAACCTGAGCCGATTCGGGTTGTGAATAGACCTAACCGTGAACCTCACCCACACCGTGCAGGCAATCGGTTTGAACAGAGAATGAATCGGGGTAGAGTGGATGGTTGGGAAGAGGGTAGGTTGGATTATGGTTCGGAGTATGATGAAGAATGGGATGAGCATGAAGCATATGCGGGAATGCAAGGAGGCCAATTGAATTTGGTAGTAAACCGGGATTACCAAGGATTTCAGTGAAGACAACCACGTGGTGGTAATTGATATCAAACCCCACCACAGGTGAATCGAGCACCCGCCGTACCACGTCAAAGGCAAAGAGATCCGAGATTTATGGATCCGTATAGCCGAGGAGTAGAGAGTCACTTCCGTCCACAAATTGCGGAACATTCTTCCCCGATCGTCATGCTAGTTGCACATGGGAATATGGATAGGTCGTTTGAGGCGAAACCTCATATCTTGAATATGTTGCCCACTTTTCATGGAAAGGGGAGTGAAGAACCGTATGCTCATATTGCGGAATTTGAGGCGGTTTGTAGTATGATAGGTGGACACGGGTTCACACTTGATCAAGTTAAGTTGGTACTATTTCAGTTCTCCCTAAAAGATCCAGCACGTGAATAGTTCATCTCTTTGCCTTATGCGAGCATTCACACATGGCAAGAGTTGCAACAACAATTCCTAGAAGAGTATTATACTCCACAAAGAACCAAGATGGGGAGAGCCGCTCTTAGAGAATTCCAACAACTTCCGGGTGAGTTGTTCTATGAGTCATGGAAGCGGTTCAACCAATTGATCCGTAATTGTCCTCATCATGGTATTCCAAGATGGGAATTACTTACCGCTTTTCATGACGAGGTGTCTAATGAAGATAGGCGAGACATCAAGGCCACAACGGGTGTTAATTTTCTAAGGAATCATATCCTACAGATAGCACCAGATTCGGTTACAGATACAAAATACCCAGATACAAAAATAACTGGCTTCGAGTACGGTTTTTTTCATCTCTACTTCCTAAATCCTTTTCTTTAAAATTTCAAGATACTCAAGGTGTGGGCCGAGATCCATCATCGTCATATGGACTAATTTATTACTATGGTTTCCAACAGGAGCCCAACAACTGATCAAACTGATGCCACGTGTAACACCGTGATTGGAAGAATCTCGCAAGTTGAAAAGCTGCACGAACTGAACCAGAGTCTGAAGTGTATATCTCGTTGTCAAACCCCCCAATCTCTCTCACTACCTTTTCCGTCACCGGAGATTCAACTCCGGCCACCGTACTCCGCCTCACAACCACTACTTCCGTACATACACTCACAATCCTTCAACAACAGATCGCCTTGTACACGCACGCACAACAGTTAAACATCTCGAAACTTCGAAAGATGACGTCATCACCGGAGAAATCAGGATCAAAGGATGAACTGTGTATGGAGATCGATCCTCCGTTGGGAGAAAACCTAGCTACGGCGGAGGACTGGCGGAAGGCGCTACAAAAGGTGGTTCCGGCGGTGGTGGTGCTTCGAACAACCGCGTGTCGTGCGTTCGATACCGAATCAGCTGGTGCCAGCTACGCTACGGGGTTTGTTGTTGATAAGAGGCGTGGAATTATATTAACCAATCGTCATGTGGTTAAACCTGGTTAGTTAGTTAGTTATTATATTTTCCCCAAATTAGAGTTAGGGTTATGAGATGCAATATTATTAAGGATGAATTAATAGTTTGTGTTGAAAGTAATGTGTTACATTGGTTATAGTAGTGGAGATGAAGGTTTAAGTGTTTGTTTTAATAGGTTTAAGCTAAAAAAGCTATAAGCTTTGTTAAAAAAGCTAGGCCAAACACCCCCATAGAGTGACATTGTGAAGTGCTTATAATTTGTAACATTTTTTGATTGATCATATGTTATTTTAGGTCCGGTGGTAGCTGAAGCTATGTTTGTAAATCGTGAAGAGGTTCCGGTTCATCCAATCTACCGAGATCCGGTGAGCTGCTTAATGGATCATGCATTTTTTTTTGTTTCTAAATGTTAAAGATTTTAGCATTCTAATTTTGTTTTTGTTTTCGAGCCGGGGGTCTCACTGGAAGCAACCTCTCTATTCCTACGGGGTAGAGGTAAGGCTGTCTACATCTTACCCTCCTCAGACCCTACCTTTGCTTTGCTATTGGTGGGATTTACTGAGTATGATGATGATGATGAATTTTGTTTTTATTTTCAATCTTATCTTATTTTAGAATCGATAATGTTTTTCTTGGATCTTGGGTTGCTAGGCGACTTAGTGAGTTAGTGGTTTGGACTCTGCAATTGTTTTCAATATGTTTTGATGTGTTACATTATGCAAAAAGCATTTAATATGTTTTACATCAAAAGTAGTTATTGCATTGAACGTAAAGTGGAACTCTGCAGCAAGAGGCATTCAAACTCATTGGGCTTCTTAAGTTAGAGTACTACCATTTTGTTATCTTTTTTTACTTTGTCTGTTAGTAAAATGTAGCCCAATTGGTCTTATAAATCATGTTGAATGAACTTCTTTGTACTTGTAATTCTATCTTTTTTTTTTCTTATTTTTTGCATCACATGACCATATTCATTTATCAACATTATGACTTGTAAAAATCATAGTTGTCGAGGGCCCAAGGCACAAAGGGTGTGCCTTGGGCGCCTCAGTGCAAGGCGCTTAAAAAGCGAGGGTGTTTTAGGCAAGACATATAGTATAAACATACAACTTTTAGGGGTTTTAGACCTGCTTAGGTTTTATTAGGGATAGTTTAGGTTGATTCCAGGCTTGTTTAAGGTTGCTATACTTGTTTCAAACCTGTTTAAACTGGTTCAGACAATTTTTGGCCGGAATTTCTTCGGAACTTGGCCTGAAAAATGCAAGCGAGAAGGTTGCGCTGGGCCTGAAAATTGGGCCCAGGCTGAGCCTTGACAACAGAGGTATCAATAACACGGGTTCATTCGATTGGTTTGATTGGGCTACGTCCACGATTGAACTCTAGAGATTTGTTAATTTCAAAACTTGATACAGTATAACGTACAAATACAAGAAGATATCAGGGTATAAAGTTTACGCAATTGCTTTGAGAATCGGGCCTAAAGTTCCAGCGTTTTGAGCCTATCATTCTAGCTTTATATGTGACTGTCTGACTCAGTGTTTATCCATCAGCGTAGACACTGTCAGTGTTGATTAATGAGCGTAGAGAATCGACTTCCGTAAGATCAACTTTGGAAAGCATCTCTAAGCTGCACAAAACTAAAACCGCTTTAGTGTAAAACCCCTGACTGGTGCCTTAAGCTGACCAAATTTACTCAGCTCTTGCCAACACCGAATTTCATCAGACTCCATAATTCTAGTAAACTGTATAATCCCCCTTATCTAGTGTGAGATCTTCTCATGAGTCGTGAGAAGATCAATCGAAGTTATGCAAAGCTTCAACTTATTTGTTGTTGTGTAAACATATCTGCATGATTCTTCATACCAAGAATCTTCTTTAAGTACAATGTATCGTCGTTAATGAATTTCTTGATAAAATGATATCTCTTCTGACTGTGTTTTGTTCTACTGTGAAATCCTGAATTCTTTGCAAGATGAATTGCATTCTTGTTGTCATAGACTCATATGAGCCCTTTGCTTACTTCTGTAGTTGCCTTATGTTTTGCTTCATTGATTGAAAGAGCAACCATCTTATGTAACATTGACATCCAATTGACAACCCCTCACTTTGAAAACATAACTTGCAGTACTTCTTTGTTTGTTTGATTTGTGCATTGTTGAATGTTTGGGTCCAAATAGCTGTTTCTTGTGCATGTAACTGAACGTTATGCTTTTTTGTTCTTTAGGTTCATGATTTTGGATTCTTTCGTTATGATCCTGCTGCGGTGCAATTTTTGAGCTATGAGGAGATTCCTCTTGCTCCAGATGCTGCTTGTGTTGGCCTGGAAATCAGAGTTGTTGGTAATGATAGTGGAGAGAAGGTATTAAATATTCTTCGTGTACAATATTATTTACACTATTCTGTCATGGTAGCAGCTTAATTTATATTAGATACTGTCCGTTTAATATTCTTCATGAAGTTCATGTACACTATTGTTTACTTTTTATCTGAATTTATAGGTCTCTATTTTGGCTGGTACCCTTGCTCGTCTGGATAGAGATGCTCCACATTATAAAAAGTATGTACTGTACTATGTTTTCTTTTTTAATTTTTTTTCCTTTTTTTGTGACGTAAAAGTTGTGCTTATACTGGTTAAGTCATCTATTATTTTCTATAGTTGTGCTCTAGACTCTAGATTACATGTTTAATGATAATATGAAGTATTAACTATGAGTCTTCTACCTGCTGCAGGGATGGCTACAACGATTTCAACACATTCTACATGCAGGTTAAGCAAAAATGCTGTTGCAGATTTCTGCACAATTGATGACCCTTCTTTTTTATTGTTTTTGTCCCACCTTTTCTTTTTTTTTTTCTGAGTAAAATGCCATTTTCATCCCTGAGCCCTGAGGTTTGACCAGTTTTGCGACTTTCGTCCGAAGGTTTGTTTTTTCTGCATCTGGATCCAAAAGGTTTGAAACCTTGCCATTTTCATTCGGCTCGTTAACTCCATCCATTTTTTCTCCGTTAAGTCAGAGGTATTTCCATCTTTTTTGCTAACTTAAAGGGCAATTCGGTCTTTTTCACTTTATGTAAAAAGACCAAATCCTCCTGAAAAGGTTTAAATTGCCTTTTCAGTTAACAAAAAAAGACGGAAATACCTTTGACTTAACGGAGAAAAATGGATGGAGTTAACGTGCCGGATGAAAATGGCAAGATTTCAAACCCTTTGGATCCAAATGCGGAAAAACAAACCTTTGGGCGAAAGTCGCAAAATCGGCAAAACCTCAGGGACGGGACGAAAATGGCATTTTACTCCTTTTATAATTTTTTCCATTCTATTCTTCATTACATGGATCATAAAAGATTTCTATTCGTGTAATGTTATTGTGGTTTGTTGGATTGTAGGTATTTCTTACCAAATCTGATTGTTGCAACGCAAGTCAATAGAAACAAAGCTGTTTTTTTTGTTTCTTTTCATTTCTGTGCAGATAAATGATACCAAATTTGATTGTTGCAACTCAAGTTCATTAAAATAAAGTTGATTTTTTTTTTTATTATTCCTGTGCTTACAACAGGCGGCTTCAGGTACAAAAGGTGGTTCAAGTGGTTCTCCAGTCATTGATTGGCAAGGACGAGCGGTTGCCTTGAATGCCGGCAGCAAGTCTTCAAGCGCTTCAGCGTTTTTCCTACCATTAGAACGAGTAAAAATGATATATATTATTCCCATATCCAACTCAGCATTGTCGAACTGTCTTCTGTAATGTTTTGAAGACACAACATGTCACGTTTACAAAAAAATATAACTTTTTTTGTGTGACGTTACAGGTGGTTAGAGCTTTGAGTTTTCTGCAGAAGGGAAGAGATTCTTTTCAACATAAATGGGAGGCTGTTACAATTCTCCGTGGTACACTTCAGGTATGTTGGTTTCTCATTTGTTTACATACATTGTTTTTACACAACTAGTGGGTTACAACCTGCACTCCGCAGCGGGTTCGAAACGTAGATAAAAATAAGCAAATCGCGAGATTTAAAGTTGAGGGGCTAAACCTGTCATTATTAAAGTTGAGGGGCTAAACTTGTCATTATTAAAGTTGTTTATTATTAAAAGTTGAGGGGCTAAAGTTGTGTTAGTTAAGGGGCTAAACATGTCATTATTAAAGTTGAGGGGCTAAACATATCATTACCAAAGTTGAGGGGCTAAAGTTGTTTATTATTAAAGTTGAGGGACTAAAGTTGTTTTCATTAAAGTTGAGGGGCTAAAGTTGTTTTACTTAAAGGGCTAAACATGTCATTACCAAAGTTGAGGGGCCAAAGTTGGTTGATGGGAAATAATAGCATATTTATAGTATAGGGAATTTGTTTTCTTTAATTTTAATGTTTTTATAACTCAAGTTAAGTAGTGAATTATGTAATCATCACGTCTTTTATATCTATGACCTTAGGCCTGTAAACGAACCGAACGTTCATGAACTGTTCGTGAACTTGTTCAGCGGGAAGTTCGTTTATTTATAAACGAACGGACACGAACAAAAAAAAATTGTTCTTTTAATTAAATGAACGAACATGAACACACCTTGTGTTCGGTCGTTTATGATCGTGAACGTTCGTTTATGTTCGTTCATTTATGTTCATGAACGTTCGTTTATTTACGTTCGTTTTTGCTTACTTAAATTTTAGTAAATACATAAATAGTTATATTCATATAAGTATTAGATTTTCTAACTAATTATATAAATATAACCATAGTTATCGATTGCGCCTGTTGCGAGCGCTATTGCGTTTAGCGATGCGAAGCGGACTACCGGCGCTAAGTGGCTCTAGCGACTGAAAAGCGGGAAAAATAGCGACTAGGCACGTATTCCGGCGGCGAATTCCGGCGCCGGTGCTGCAATTCTGCCGGAAACGAGGAAGATGGAAATCGAAGGCTCAAATTGATAGGAAAGAAAGAAGAGATACCTTGTTTTGATGGCGTTCATAGTAGTTTTTCTAGTGCTTTTCTGTAATTTCATGGTCGTCGTCTACAGAATTGGAGTTCTGAGATTTGGAGTTCTGACGGCGGAGGTAACAATTGGGTGACGATCCAGCTATTTTAGGTTTAAATTAGTTTGTAGTTTTACAATTTAACCCCTCAATCTTTCTGTAGTTTACATTTATTCTCTAACTTGTAATTTTTTAAGATAAAAAAAGTAAAATTAGTTTGTGCATTTTAACATTTACCCCCCTCTATCTTTACTAGTTTACATTTGGTTCTTAAACTTACAAATCTATGAATATAAAGTATAAAATTAACATTATAATATATGTATATAATTATAAATAGCTATATTTTTATTTTTAAAATTTTCTACTACCTTATCGCTATACACAAAATAGCGGGCGCTATTTCGTCGCTATCGCTACGTAGCATATAGGTCGTCTGTCGCTATTGACCGCTATTCGCTATCGATAACTATGAATATAACTAATTAGTTATTGAGTTTTCTAATAATAAAAAATGAAATTTTAAAATTTTTCTTAGATCGTGACTGATCACTTAATATTTATATAAAAACTACTTAATTCCATTATCTATGAACCCTAATTTAGATGTGTTTTCGGATGAACTGCAATATATTAGACTTGTTTGTTTGTGTTCACTAATGTTAAATTGTGTTTGTTTATATTTGTTAAATTGTGTTTGTTTATATTTGTTCAATCGTGTTAATTTATGTTTGTTTATTCAAATATGTTTAGTTAAATTTTTTTGATGTTCATTTGTGTTCGTTTATGTTCGAGAACTGTTCATTTAGGCTTTAAATGAACGAACATAAACGAACATGAACATGCCTGATTTCTTAATGAACGAACGCGAAAAAAATGCGTTTGATTATATGTTCGTGTTCGGCTAAAGTTAAATGAACGAACACGAACATTTCGTTTACAGGCCTATATGACCTATTTTTGTTTAATGTTGCATAATATGTTCGATATAGGCAACATTTCTCCACAAAGGATTTGATGAGACTCGTCGCCTTGGTTTGCAAAGTGAAACAGAACAGGTTTTTATTTTTTTTTACTTCATGCATTGTTATTATTATTATTTTTGGTTTTCATGTTTTCTTTGATGCCTTATCTGAGTTATTGATGTAATTAGTTGGTGCGCCATGCATCTCCACTAAGCGAAACTGGAATGCTCGTGGTTGATTCTGTAGTAAGTCGTTTTTTCCACTTCTATTAATGAATTACTAGAGTGGATACATTCGTTAGTATGTTTGCATCTGATGACGTCATGCTCATTCTGTAGGTGCCAGGTGGGCCCGCTCATAAACTGTTAGAGCCAGGTGACGTGCTGGTTCGCATGAACAAAGAGGTGCGTATTCTTTGTGCTGTAACGCACACTTTAGATGCATGTTAAAATACTTTAAAATAAAAAAAATTTAGAGCGAAGTACACAAATGGTCCCTGTGGTTTACCAAAATTTTGGATTTGTTCCCTAGCTTTCCAAAAAATACACGGATGGTCCCTGTGGTTTGCATATTGTGACGCATTTAGTCCCCTACTTTTCCAAAAGTACATGGATGGTCCTTGTGTGTGATTTGCACTTTGTAACACATTTAGTCCCCAACTTTTTCCTAGAAGTACATAGATGGTCCCTATAGTTTGCACTTTGTAACGCATTTAGTGCAAACCATAGGGACTATCTGTGTACTTTTGGAAATCTAGGGACCAAATCCAAAATTTTGATAAACCTCAGGGACCATCCGTAAACTTTACTCTAAAATTTACCATTTGAGTTGTTCCAATTTTTATGCAGGTAACTACTCAGTTTCTGAAAATGGAGTCCCTACTCGATGACAGTGTCGGCCAAAACGTTGAGTTAGAACTCGAACGAGGTGGCAAACCCTTTACTGTTCAACTGCCGGTGAGCTACTTCAATTTTTGGATTCCATGTTATTATGGTAACTATTGGGACCCACCAATATTTGTTAACAGTCTTCAAGGGGGTTAACGGCATAAAACCAGTGGAAATTGGATTCACCTTAGACATCTGATAGTGACTCAAGCACTTACCGCTGCGCCATCCCCTTGAAGGTGTTTCGGATTCCATTTTGATATCGATATCGTTATTATTTATTTATTTTCAAACGCGTATGCTTTCTTCAGGTTCAGGACTTACACTCGATAACTCCAAACTACTTCTTGGAAGTCAGTGGTGCTGTGATACACCCTCTATCCTATCAACAGGTTGGTCTGAATTTACATTTGGGTCGGTTTTGACCAAAAACCATAACCGCGATGTCGGTTAATAGATAATCATAACCATAACCGGGTTATGGCGGTTTCGGTTAATTGGTTTCCAAGGTTATAGCGGGTTGGTTATGGGTCGGTTAACCCTGAATTTACGTCAGCTAAAAATAACTCAAATATTTTTTGACCATGAATAAATTGTTATTACACCTTTGTATATATTAATGTATTGCATAGCATTAAAAATACATATAACCTATAATATTAATACCGATTATTACCAAATATTTAAATAAAACGATATGATATAAACAATAAGTTCAAACAAACAATCAACCAAACGATATGATACAACCCATAAATTCTAACATACGCTTAACCAACATCAAATATTGAAAAATGGTAAAAAGTCCAAAATCTGACAAAGATTTTACTACATGTTGGTTCGGTTCGGTTATGGTGGATATGGAAACATTGGTAACCATAACCGACCCACCACTTTCGGTTTTCAAAAAAAACAATTAAACAACCCACTGGTTTTTTTTATTTGGTTTGGTTTTTTGGTTCGGTTTTGTCAGTTATGAGTCGGTTAATTCGGTTTTTCTGCAAACCCCTATTTGAATGTGTTTCATGTTTTTGCGATCATGTCATTTTTCCTCTTGTTATAAAAGCTTTAAATTGGTTTTTTTCATAAACAGGCTAGGAATTTCCGCTTTCAATGTGGTCTCGTTTACGTCTCGGAACCTGGGTACGTTCATTTACAGATTCGCTCAAATTGAATTTGTTGAATTTGTTCATTTAAATAGATTTATCGTGGTATCCCGTTTCTACAGTTATATGCTTTATAGAGCTGGAGTTCCAAAGCATGCCATAATAAAGAAGTTTGCAGGTGAAGAGATTTCGCACCTTGAAGACTTCATCAGGGTTCTATCTACGCTTTCTAGAGGAGCTAGGGTTCCATTGGAATATATAAGCTACACCGATCGTCATAGAAGGAAGGTAATATATTATACTAGCTTATAAACCCGTATATTACACGGGTTGAATATCGGAAAAAAATATAAATCGTAAATTTGTATATAATGATAATCATTATCGGCGAAATGCCTTATTACATAAAATGTGAAACCAAAGGAAAAGTTACATTTTCAATTATCCAAATATATCTTCTTAAGCTTTCACTTCTTTTTTGAGTCACTGTAATTCATCTTTTGTATCTTCTTAAGCTTTTACTTCTTTTTTGAGTCAGATTCCTCTTTTTATATATGGCTGTAAAATAGTAAAACCAAAAAAAAAAAAAAAATTGATGATGATGATGATAACATTGTAAGCGTTGTAAAAAATAAATTGCAAGTTATAAAAATAAATTGTAAGTTATGAAGTTATGGAAAATATTACGTATTAAAAAAAGCATTCTATGAATAAAATATGCGTTTAAAAAGTAGGACTAACATTTTTAAAACTATAATTTTGAGTGTCAAGACAATCTTTTTAGATAGTAGTTGGCATTTAAATATTTTAATTAAAGTTTTATAATCCTAACATGTTTTTATAGTGTTTCTCTTAGGATCTCTACCTTTTATGTATGTATATAAAGACACACGGCTATAATTTATAGTATAGAATAATAAAAGTATTTTTAATATTACACGCATAGCGACATTAATAAGTTTCTCCATGACATTAAAAGTATTTTATTTTTAGTTAGATTTGACGAAATTTGTAGTGTCATCTTGAATTTTAGGATTCATTCAAGCATTATAAAAGTTTAAAAAATAAGGCTTAAAAGTTAAAACATTTGTTACCGATTAGTGACATTATTTTGAATCAGTATTAAAATAAGGATAAAGATAAATGACATCTATGTATTTATTAATAAAAAATATTAAAATAAAATATAAGTAAATATTTTGAGGTTAAATGAGAAAATGTCACATAGCATTGATTGGAATCCTTTATTATGAGTTAGTTATCTAGTATTATGTCATCAGCGATGTTACTTGTGTGAATTCTTAAAACGTGACTTTCTTTGGCTGCAGTCAGTTCTAGTTACTATGGACCGACATGAATGGTATGCCGCACCCGAGATTTACGCTCGTGATGACAATTCTGGTCTCTGGATAGGAAAACCAGCTTTGCAAGCTGTCAGTAAACAATCGGTTAACGGTGTTATAAGTATGGAAACAAGTAGTAAAACCGAACGTGATCAAGATGAATCTGAGTGTGGAATAAAAAAGCGAAGAGTAACGGAAGATGGACCAAAAGTTGACAACCATGAAGATCCAAGATCTCAAGAAGATGCAATTTTGAGGGACCCACACGGTTCGGTTGCTGAGCGTGAGATAGAGCCGACACTCGTCATGTTTGAGGTTTTTGTACCGTCATCGTGTATGCTTGACGGGGTTCACTCACAACATTTTTTTGGAACTGGGGTGATCGTACATCATTCCGAAAACATGGGGTTGGTTGCCGTCGATAAAAACACCGTTGCGATCTCAGCATCCGACATTATGCTTTCCTTCGCTGCATTTCCAGTGGAAATTCCCGGCGAGGTTGACCTTTGACTTTTTTTGGTCTTATTATTTCGAACTTGTTTACCATCAAATATTCAAATCCACTTTCTTTTGGTCTTATTATTTCAAACTCATTTACCATCAAATATTCAAATCCACTTGGTTGACTTTTGTTTTGACTTTTAGGTCGTTTTTCTCCATCCGGTTCACAACTATGCTCTTGTTGCATATGATCCTTCTGCACTTGGAGCTGCAGGGGCTTCTGCAGTGCGAGCAGCTCAGCTTCTTCCTGGTTGGTTCATATGAATTTTCATTACGTTTTCTCGTTGTAGTTATTCCATATGCATGGTGATTAGGGTTGCAAACGAATCAAACGGACATGAACAAGACCTTGTTTGTGTTCGTTTATTAAGGAAATATGTGTTCACAAAGTGTTTATGAACACTTACTGAACGAGATTTCATGTTCGTGTTTGTTAATTTAAAGCAACGAATGTTCATGAACACAAACTAATGTTCATGAACACAAATGGAAACAAACGAACACAAACAACCGTTCATGAACAGAATATATAATACATTGATACTTATTAAATATTTTATTTGTCGGAATTTTTAAGTATTTAAATAAAATATAAAAACTAAAAACACTAATGAACTATCGAACACAAGCGAACACGTTACCAAACGTTCACGAACATAAATCAACAAACGCGGCCCCTGTTCATGTTCGTTCATTTAACTAAACGAACGAAATTTCTTGTTCGTGTTCGTTCATTTATTAAACAAGCGAACAAAAATGAACTTCTCACCGAACAGTTCACGAACTGTTAGCTGAACTCATCTGCATCCCTAATGTTGATTACTCTTTTTTGGTAATCGTGATAATCTTTTGTGATAATCTTTCACTGAAAAACTAACGGGACCTGCTAGTACCATGCTAACCAATGGGATCGGGTAAAATGTTGATTACCGTTTTTCGTTTTAATGTCAGAACCTGCACTACGACGTGGTGATTCCGTCTATTTAGTGGGTTTAAGTAGGAGTTTACAGGCAACATCAAGAAAATCTGTTGTTACAAACCCATTTGCTGCGTTAAACATTAGCTCAGCTGATTCTCCACGGTACAGAGCAACCAACATGGAAGTAATCGAGCTTGACACTGG
Source organism: Helianthus annuus (assembly GCF_002127325.2). Classification (NCBI taxonomy): domain Eukaryota; kingdom Viridiplantae; phylum Streptophyta; class Magnoliopsida; order Asterales; family Asteraceae; genus Helianthus; species Helianthus annuus. The sequence goes on along the minus strand of NC_035439.2, from coordinate 98,564,970 downwards.
TACATGTTCTAAAATATCTACTGTATATATTTTATTATTTTTATCTTGAAGTCTAGCTATTTATCGGCTTTGTGTTTGCAGATTTTGGGAGCAGTTTTTCAGGAGTGCTAACCGATGAGCAAGGAAGAGTTAAAGCCATATGGGGAAGCTTTTCAACTCAGGTTTGCACAAGTTTTAGGCCGAAACGCTAACTACGATTTCGGGAAACGACAAACTAAACAGGCGGTGGGTTGGCCGAGTCGACCGGTATTACCAGTTTGGCAGTTTAATGGTTCGGTTTTGACGGTAGCATTAGTCCGTATTTTAATTTCAAAATGATAAAGATTTCATAATATGTATACATAATTACATATTTAAAAAAATGAAAAAAATACGACCCACTAATGGTCCCAAGCTTTCCAAAAGTACACGGATGGTCCCTGTGGTTTGCATTTTGTAACGCATTTAGTCCCCAGCCAAGAAATCTAAAAATTTTAGCATCTTCAAGTTAGGGACTAATTGTGTTACAAAGTGCAAACCACTGGGACCATCCATGTACTTTTAGATAAAAAAACTGGGGACTAAATGCATTACAAAGTGCAAATCTCAGGGACCATCTGTGTACTTTTAAAAAAGCTAGAGACTAAATCCAAAATTTTGGTAAACCACAGGGACCATCCGTGTACTTTACTCAACAATACAGGTTAAACGACTGGTTCCAAACTGGACCAAACCAAAACGTTAAACTGCCAAACCCTGAAGTCCTGAACCAAACAGTTTGAATCTCAAACCAGCCGACTTGTTTCGGTTTGAACCTTCAACGTTACTGAACACCGCTAGTTTGTATACGACTTTTTATGAGTAAGAACTGAACTGATGATATTTATTTTTTACAGCTGAAATATGGGGGTAATTCATCTGAAGATCATCAGTTTGTGAGGGGTATCCCTATATATACAATAACCCAAATACTCGAAAAGATTATATCCGGTGCAAAAGGACAACCGCTTCTCATAAACGGCATTAAACGACCGATGCCTCTGGTTAGGATTTTGGAGGTTGAGCTTTATCCTACTTTGCTTTCAAAAGCTAGAAGTTTCGGACTAAGTGACCACTGGATCCAAGTTCTAGTGAAACAAGATCCGGTCAGACGTCAGGTTTTACGGGTCAAAGGTTGTCTAGCAGGGTCTAAAGCTGAAAATCTATTAACACAAGGTGATATGGTGTTGGCTATTAACAAGAAGCCCGTTACATGTTTTCGTGATGTTGAAGACGCGTGTCAAGCCTTGGATCTGTGTGATGACATGGAAGCCAAACTTGAGCTGACCGTGTTTCGTCAGGTTAGCCGATTCGGGATGTGATTAATGATTGTTGGTCAACGTATTCGAGAAGCGAAGAGATGTTGACGATGGTTGTTGTTTGTGATTTCTCAGGGGCTCGAGATTGATGTTCTTGTCGGAACTGATGTGAGAGATGGAAATGGAACAACGCGTGTTATCAATTGGTGTGGGTGTTTTTTACAGGATCCGCACCCAGCGGTTCGTGCTCTCGGGTTTTTGCCTGATGAGGGTCATGGTGTTTACGTCACAAGGTATTGCATCTTGATATTGAACAAGTTATATATAAACGGTTGATTTGTGTAATATGTTTCAGGTGGTCTCATGGGAGTCCGGTGCATAGATACGGTCTATACGCTCTTCAATGGATTGTAGAAGTTAACGGGAAACCAACTCCCAATTTGGAAGCATTTGTTAATGTAACAAAGGTAAATTCTATCGTGTTACACGTGCATCAAAAATGTTTTCATTTATATAATACAAGTCAATTTACATTTCATTGTGTAAACAGGAAATAGAAAATGGGGAATTCGTTCGAATAAAAACGGTGCACCTCAATGGGAAACCACGCGTGTTAACATTGAAACAGGACTTGCACTACTGGCCTACCTGGGAACTGAGGTTTGATCCTGACACTGCGATGTGGCAACGGAAAATAATTAAATCGTTATGAGTCGGAGAAGTGGTATACATACAGAAGTGATCAAGATTATTGGTGTATATCATAATTTTGTATTAGATTTTGAGCTGATACAAATTATTTATACAATAACCAATATCTGTTCCTGAAATTTGGTGGCTAGAGTTAGAATTTTCTAAGAATTTACTTTCGGTTATATCGTTTACATTGGATGTTATAGTTGGTATAAACCTGTAATGCATTGGCTATATGTTAAGATATTCATGCTTCATTTCTATAGGACTTTAAAGTCTTGTCTGGATATCAGAAATTACCTTTCTATATGTAATCTTATTTTATGAGTCAAATATATGTTAAAATAACCTTTCTCTAAGATTAGGCAATAAATTACCTTTAATCGCCTCTAATTCTATTTATCAATCTAATAAATTCGTCGGTACCCTTATCTCGGAGCCGAGTCTTTGAGTTAATTAACCTCACCTCTTACCAATAAAATAAGGGTAAATTACACTTTTCGTCTTTTATGTTTACAGCCACAATCCTTTATTTTAAAAACATGTTGCATGCTTCATCCTTTACCTCAAACCCACTTAGAAAATTAAGTTAGTTTTGATCATGTGTTTCGCACGTGAGAGCATTTAAGACATTTACCAACCAACTACCCACCATATAAGAGCATTCTCATCCAAACCATCAAAATATGTGAGGGGTAGTTTTAATATTATAAAGGGTATAAAAAATGGTTGTGAGTGGAGAAGAGAGAAAATGTTACTGTTCATCTGTATATTTGAGGGGACACTGTTCACCCTGTATAATTTTTTTAATATATATTGAAAGTGGTTGTGAGTGAAGGAGAGAGAAAAATGTAATGATAATATTATTTAATTGAAAAGGAGAGAGAAAAAGTATTTGTTTTTAATGAAAATATATTGATATAGGCGTTTTTTTAGTGGAATGCATGTATAATTTGATGGATTGGATGAGAATGCTCTGGATACCCCATTTTCTCCCCCCAAATCCACATTAGGGTTTATAACCTGCAACTCTCTACCTCAGCCACCATCTACCATCACCACCACCATCCTAATCCAGCCACCACCATCTCTGTTATCGTTACATCTTCGGATTAAATGACAAAACCCTCGGATCAGAGATAGATCCCGACAGAGATTCACAGTTGTGGCCTGTGAACGGGACTCTAGTTTCAACAGTGATTGTGGTGGTGTCTTTGCTGGAGAACAGGCAACGGTGGAGGAAGGAGGCGGAGGATGCGGCGGAGAAAGGTTTCAGGGGACCGGAGCTCCGGCGAGTTAGAGCCATGACGACGGTGGTTCATGGCCGGATCTGAGATCTGATAGAGATGTCGATTCGGCAAGAAAGTAGATCCACAGTTGTTCCAGATATGAGATATGTTTGAATCTGTTGATTGATTTATGCAAACTTATCATATTTGTTTTAGATCTAAGTTTATCATATGCGAAGAAGTATTTAGTTGTTGAAAAAGAAAATATGTGAAAAGTGATAGGTAAATATTGTATGGAATTTGCATCAGAGTTCATTTATAAAAGGAGATGTATTGTTGTGGAACTGGGCAAACTACATGGTATTTGGACTTCAAATGAATATAAAATCGTTACTTTGCAGAAGAAAATCATCAGATTGTTATGAATTTTGGATCTTGGATATGATTGTAACCTTTTAGGGAGAGAACTTATATTTGTTTTCATGATAAGTTATTTAATACTATAAATAATTAAGTAAAAAAAAAGACTAAATTGCCCTTATAAGAATAGATTTAACTGAAAATTTTAACCTTATTAGTGTTAAAGGACGTAGTATGTAATTAGTTTTACAAATAAAGGATTGTGATTGTAATTATTGAAGTTAAAGGACATCCATTGCAATTTCATACAAACATAAAGGACGAAAAATGTAATTTACCCATAAAATAATTATAATCCGTCCCAAGTGGATTCGAAGATCAAAAGCAACATTCTTCGTGCTCTTGATATTCTTTGCTAATCATCTATTACTTGCTTTTATATTCTTGTTTTAATATAAAAATAACAAAATATAATTAATTAAATTAGTTGGTAATTTTAAGTAACTATTAGAAGTCGTATCTTTTGGGTTCATACTTGGTTCCTGGTTTCTACATAAACTCACTACAAACGATAGGTATACTTGCATGTTGTGTGTGTTTAGTCTAAGTAACAATCATTTCTTGTAAATTTAAAACTAAATAATCTTGTTGCAAAAGTTATTAAGTTAACTCACCTAATCGTGCTTAAAGTTATTAAATTAACTAGACCAACACACTAAAACACGCACATCAGAGGCTCAGATATGTAAATATAATGGAACTAAACATGATAAAACTACAGGGGCTGCAAGTCTTTTGGTTGGAATGTGTGAGTCGGTGGTGCAGTGTTGACGGAGGTGAATGTTGACAAGAGGGTGAGGTGGGGCCCACTTAAAGTTTATTGATATTTTTTTTTTAATTTGTACTTCTATTTTTTAACTATTTTATCTTTTAGAGGTATAAAATAGACATTACATACTTACTTAATGGAGAAATTTAATGGCCCTTAAGGGTAGCTAGACAATGACCACCATAGTTATAAAATTCATACCTATAAACTCGTTAGTGTGCCTATTACTCCGTTGTTTTCGTTTAATCTCGGGGCTAAAAATTAACTATAAAAATCCAGTCTTATGGGTATAGGAGTTGACCTTGGTCAGGTTGAAGTTTTAGGTGCTGTTTGTTTTTTCTGCGGGAAAAGGTCTGCAGTCTGCGGACCACATCTGCAGGCATCTGCAGGAGAAGAGGTGGACCAAATGTCTACAGTCTGCAAGGAGAAGAGGGTTTGATTTATTTCTTCTACAAAACCACTTTTCACACACACAACACACACACTTCTCTCTGCCTCAACTCTCTCTCTCTACAATCTGCGGACCACCACCGCCCATAGCACCACCACCACCGCCACCGCACCACCTCTGCCATCACACCACCACCATCATCTTCGTCGTTCAACCACCACCACCGCACCACCTCCGCCATCACACCACCGCCATCATCTTCGTCGTTCAACCACCACCACCGCCTTCGTCGTTCAACCACCACAACCGCCTTCGTCGTCTCCAATTTGGGGGTTTTGTTCGATTTGGGGTTTTTGGTTCGATTTGGGGGTTTTGTTCGATGATGATGGTCTCCGATCTCTCTCTCTCTACGGTATCTCTCTCACTCTCTCTCTCTCTACGGTATCTCTCTCACCGATCTCTCTCTCTCTACGGTCTCTCTCTCTCTACGGTCTTTCCCTCTCTCTCTACGGTCTCTCTCCGATGATGATGGTGGTGGTGATGTATCAGGTGGCGGTGGTGGCAGGGATGTGGTGGTGTAGGTGGTGGCAGGGATGTGGGGGTGGAGGTGTGGAAGAAGAGGTCTGTGCTAAGAAGAGGTTTGTGTCTGTGCCAAGAAGACATAGGTGAATGTCTGTGTGGTGAAGAGGTCTCGCAGACCTTTTTTAATGAAAGATCTGCGAGAAAACAAACAAGCTGCGGACTCCAAACCTCTGCGCGCGTCTGCGTGGCGCAGACATAAGTGGCCAGAAATGCTTCTGGCCAAAAAACAAACACCACCTTAGCTTAACGGTTGCATTGCAAAGCTGAAGCGACCCCGTTTGTGTATTTAGGTATCAAAGTCGGAGCTAATATGTACCAGGAAGTGAATTGGAAGGCCATTATGGATATCTTCAACACAAGACTTTCAACTTGGAAGGCGAGCTCCTTATCTATGGGAGGTCGGCTGCCTTTGCTTAAATCGGTCCTTGAAACCATCCCCACCTATTATTTTTCTTTGTATAAGGCCTCGACTTCGGTGATAAAAGCGTTAAAGGTAAATAGAAGAAACTTTCTTTAGGCAGCGAAGTATTGTTGGGTTAAGTGGAAGCAGATCACATCGCCCCAAAAGTACGGTGGGTTGGGCTTAAGCTCATTAAAGGACTGCAACACCAGTCTCCTATCGAAGTGGTGGTAGAGGTTCAAATCCGAGTCGGATGGGTTATGGAGAAAGGGATTGCCTCGATACACACTACACCAAGAACGTGGCCAGCCCTCCCCTGCAACAAACGACTTCTTGTGGTGTAGGGTCAATTATAAAGCTGGAAAATTGTCTTGTATCCACGAACTTGACTCCAGACATGCTATTAAAGAGAAGTTGGGTAATGGAGAAGATATTAAATTCTGGTTGGATGTGTGGATTCTGGACAAGCCGCTAAGCGAAGCCTTCCCTCTATTATTCAGAATTGAGCCCAAGAAAGGATGTAGTGTTCCAGACCGGGTCGGCTGGGCCAATGAGGGAGTCATCTTCAAACGGGACTGGAAGAAAGCTAATTTAGATGGGAATGAGTTTTGCGAGTTAACAAACCTTACTCCTATCTATAACAGCGTGAGGTTGGGTGCTAGTCCTAACTCTTGGGTCTGGCTTGGGGATGATAGTGGTGTTTTTACAATGGCTTCGTTTAAAAGTTGTTGGCAAACCCATACCCGATAGCCTAGAATGAGCTCTTAACCTGGAATAACTAGGTCCCTATAAAGATAAACGTGTTTAGATGGAGCTTGGTGTTGAATAGGTTGCCAACGGAAGGCAATCTTATCAAGAGAAACATTATTGTGGGGCTGTCGAGATGCAATTTATGCAGGTGCAAAACTGAAAATGCAGAGCACTTATTTACAGCTTGCTACGTGGCCAGGATTATCTAGCAAAATCTGAGCCGATGGTTAGATATCCCTCCGATAATTTTCTTTTCTGTTAATGATGTTTTGGAATACCATAATCATGTGCAAAGTAATGAGAGACATAAGAAGACAATTCAATCGTTAATGATGATAACTTGTTGGAGTATATGGCGTGCAAGAAACAAATTTCTCTTCGAAAAAGTCTCGGGGAATATTCTCTGTCACACCCCCAAAATCCACATGCGGAGTATCACCACCTGGAGGCGTGACTGACCAGGATCAAGCCACCAATCATATTGAACATAGCGTATAAATAATGTAAAACCCAAACACAATATAATTGGTATCCAAACAAAACACAGTTTAAGTAATCAGCGGAAGCATAATGTCTAAAACCAAAGTATAAGTTCAAAAGTATGATAAATGTTTAACATGGCATAAGACTATCCATGTCCCACAACGTCCACGACTCCTCGTGCAAGCTCCAAAAGTACCTAACGACCTGCAAGGCATGTAACAGCGAGTCAACAACAAAGTTGAGCGAGTTCACAGTTAGTTGTTTAGTTTTACCAGTTCGTTTTGAAATCATATGTTGTTTCGTAAACCACGAGTTAACTAGTACTTTCGTTTCCCAAACCATAACCATAATCAGTGGGGGCTTCCCATGTGAACCACTAGACCGTACCATATCGACTACTAACGAAATATAAGTTGTGCCCTACATCAGTGTCTATCATCACTGACAGTTTGCCATAGTCCATTAGTACACACCCGTTCGAACGACACGGTATGAGGTTTGTTAAACCTAATAACGCTATTAACTAATGACTCGCTCGCCATCGGCCTCGGAGATTAAGTCGATATAAAGTGAGGGACTTCATGATAGAGTTTTGTCTAGTAAGTTGTAAGGTTGTTGTCCTACCCAAGGAGGACGAACGTACGTAGTTCTACCCAAGGAGAATACGCAGAATTTATAGTGTCATCCTACCCAAGGAGGATGGCCGTACCTATCCTACCCAAGGAGGATATGTAGGTTTTCCATTTTAGTTCTTTAACCCATTCCCAACCTTTGGGAATCCCATGCCTTGTAGAAAGTGTGAACTCACCTCGGTTTGCTCGGTATGCTTAATTACTTGTGCACAATTAATTCAATCAAAGCCTATAGTTTGCACGTACACACAATCAGTTGACATTCACAAAGTTCGACTAACAGTCAAGATCATCACGTACATGCAAGTAACAACTAACACATAACATTTATCAGTTATACAAGCTCATGCAACCATGCTTTACAATTAACAGTTACTTGTACTACCCTTATCAGTTAACATAGTCTTCACTAACCTAGTTAACTACTAACAGAATTAACCGAGTTACTGTGCTTGATTAATAACTTGACGAAACATACTTGTTTCGTCGTGAACCCCTTCGGCGAAACCCCCCGGTTTCGTCGTGATTACCCTCGGCGAAACTCCCCTGTTTCGTCCTGATTGGCGTTTCGTCCAGGATGCAATTCAGTTACGTCGTGTTATCAGTTTATTACACAGAAACCCTAACTGCCGTTTACGATTAACATCAAACAATCCACATATCATCAACAGCGATCATCAAAACTTCTCATGAAATCATAACATCCTAACTATCATTTGGCTAACCTCATTTAGACTGATTCAAGAAATAGTTTCGTCAAACATTAAAGTAAATCATATACTGATCATACATCCTCCCCTTACTAAGCTATCATGCCATCCGTTCATTACACAGGCTAGACGAAACATAACACAATCATAAACATATATCAATCATTCGTTATCAAGACTAGACACCTTCATACAATCCTAAAACTAGCAACCCTCTTCTAAACATTTACAACAACACTCAATCTTGATATCGATGTCAATACGCACATAAATAGTCAAGAGTCTTGATAAAAAAGAACGAGTTAACATACCGATCAAATGCAAAGACACGAGAGGAAATGTTTTGAAGATAAAAGGGTTCCGATGAGGAGGTGTTGTCTGCCGTCGAGAGGTGTAGGGGAAAAACTAGGGTTCGCAAGTTATGATTCACGTAATATAATCAAGTGCTACTGGGCCTATCCTGGGCCGAAGCCCATGTCCACGAAACGCCATGTTTCGTCGATGGATGCATGACGAAACCCCTGGGTTTCGTCAAGTAAGGGTTGTGGCGAATCATAAGTTGTTTCGTCGAGCTTACTAGTGTGAAACCCTAAGTGTCATCAAGTTAAACCAATCACAAGTTTATAACACTAAACACATAACACAATAGTCACATAACATCTCAACATATATTAAACACGTATGGTTACAAGGCAAACAAGTCGTGTAAGCAAACAACTAAACAATTAACGTATAATTAGCGTGAAGACGAAATCTTGAAAACTTGAGTTGTCACATTATCCCCAACTTGAAAGACATTTCGTCCCGAAATTTAGCATGCGGTTACTGAGGAATCTAGTTAAGTTGCGTGGTTTACTAGTTTTCCTGGGGTGTCACATCATCCCCCCGTTGATTTGGAATTTCATCCCAAAATTCCGTAGTAGCTTCAGCCTCAGTAGTAGTTGCATTGTTCCCGAACAACTGGGGATACTTGAGTTTCATTTGGTCTTCTCGTTCCCAGGTGAACTCTGGGCCACGACGGGAGTTCCAACGAACTCGAACAAGAGGTATTCTGGTGTGCTTGAGAACCTTCACGTCTCGGTCTGTAATCTCTACAGGTTCTTCGACGAATCGCAACTGATCATCGATAGTGAGCTCCTTCAAAGGAACTATGAGGGTCTCATCTGACAGACACTTATTCAGATTTGACACGTGAAATACGTTGTGAACTCCACTGAGTTCTGCGGGTAGGTTTAGTTTGTAGGCCACTTTGCCTATTTTCTCTATGATTTCGAAAGGTCCGACATAACGTGGATTAAGCTTGCCTCGTTTGCAAAAACGAACTACACCTTTCCACGGTGAGATTTTGAGTAGCACTCGATCCCCAACCTGGAACTCGAGTGGTTTCATGCGCTTATCAGCGTAGCTTTTCTGACGATCACGAGCTGCCGCCATTCGTTGTCGTATCTGAGCAATCCTTTCCGTTGTGTCTACTACAAGTTCTGGACCCGTGATCTGACTGTCACCCACCTCTACCCAACAAAGAGGTGATCGGCATTTACGCCCGTACAATGCCTCAAATGGAGCGGCCTGAATACTGGTGTGGTAGCTGTTATTATACGAGAATTCCACTAACGGTAGATGTTTTTCCCAACCATTGCCAAAATCAATCACACATGCCCTAAGCATGTCTTCAAGGGTTTGGATGGTGCGTTCAGACTGCCCATCCGTCTGCGGATGATAAGCGGTGCTCATGTCTAAACGTGAGCCAAAGGACTTGTGCATTGCTTGCCACAGTTCAGAAGTAAAACGCGCATCACGATCAGAAATAATGGAGGTTGGCACCCCGTGCCTCGAAACTACTTCCTTTAAGTACATGTCTGCTAAAGTGGAGAACTTATCCGTTTCTTTGATAGCCAAAAAGTGTGCAGACTTAGTTAGTCGGTCCACTATCACCCAAATAGTGTCATTTCCACGTTGAGATCTAGGCAGGCCAGTAACAAAATCCATGGAAATTTGCTCCCATTTCCATTGTGGTATCTTTGGTTGCTGGAGTAGGCCCGATGGTTTCTGGTATTCGGCCTTGACTCTCGCACAAGTCAAACATTTGCCAACGTAAGTTGCTATGTGGGCTTTCATGCTAGGCCACCAATACGTAGTCCTGAGATCGTGGTACATCTTATCTGAACCAGGATGTACTGAGTAGCGAGACTTATGTGCTTCATCCATCACAAGCTCTCGTAGGTTGCCATAGAGTGGGACCCAGATGCGTCCTGTTACATAGTAGGCACCGTCTTCCTTTTGTTCTAATCGTTTCCTTGATCCACGTAGGGCCTCATCCCTGACGTTTTCTGGTTTCAACGCTTCTACTTGAGCATCTCGTATCTGGGAAGGAAGACTAGATTGGATGGTAAGTTGTAATGCTCGCACGCGCTTAGGAGTAGTATCTTTCCGACTGAGGGCGTCGGCCACAACATTGGCTTTGCCCGGATGGTACTTTATCGCGCATTCGTAATCATTCAATAGCTCGACCCATCGACGTTGTCGCATGTTCAACTCCTTCTGTTTGAAGATATGCTCGAGACTCCTGTGATCGGTGTAAATAATGCACTTGGTACCGTACAGGTAGTGTCTCCATATCTTGAGTGCGAAAACAACAGCTCCCAGCTCCAGATCGTGAGTAGTGTAATTCTTCTCGTGAACTTTAAGTTGGCGCGATGCATAAGCAATGACTTTATCCCGTTGCATCAACACACAGCCAAGACCCTGAATTGATGCGTCACAATAAACCACAAAGTCGTCTGTGCCCTCTAGCAATGAGAGAATTGCTGCGCTGCAAAGTCTATCCTTTAGGTGCTGAAATGCTGATTCCTGTGCATTACCCCAACGATAGGTGACACCTTTCTGTGTTAGTGCAGTGAGAGGTTGCGCAATCCTGGAGAAATCCTTGATGAACCTTCTGTAGTAACCTGCCAAACCCAAGAATTGGCGAATTTCCGCTGGTGTGCGAGGTGCAGGCCAGTTCTTGATTGAGTCTACCTTGGATGGATCAACATGAATCCCATCCTTGTTTACCACGTGGCCTAGAAAGTGAACTTCACGAAGCCAAAAGTCACATTTCGAAAACTTGGCGTACAACTATTCTGTTCGAAGGAGTTCCAAGATAAGCCGTAGATGATGCTCGTGTTCCTCCTGACTCTTAGAGTAGATCAGGATGTCGTCGATGAATACAATAACAAACTTATCCAAGTAAGGCTTGCACACTCTGTTCATAAGATCCATGAAGACTGTAGGTGCGTTTGTCAATCCAAAAGGCATAACCAGGAACTCATAATGCCCATAACGAGTCCTGAACGCTGTCTTAGAGATATCCAAAAGGCATAACCAGCTGGTTATGTCTTAGAGTAAGGCTTGCACACTCTGTTCATAAGATCCATGAAGACTGTAGGTGCGTTTGTCAATCCAAAAGGCATAACCAGGAACTCATAATGCCCATAACGAGTCCTGGACGCTGTCTTAGAGATATCCTCGTCTCGAACTCTCAGTTGGTGGTAGCCTGACCTTAGGTCAATCTTTGAGTAGTAGCTCGACCCTTGCAGCTGATCGAATAAGTCATCGATGCGTGGAAGAGGATAGCGATTCTTCACAGTCACCTTGTTGAGTTCGCGGTAGTCGATACACATCCTGAAGGTACCGTCTTTCTTCTTCACAAATAATACTGGAGCTCCCCAAGGCGAAGAGCTAGGACGAATAAAACCCTTATCCAAGAGCTCTTGTAGTTGCGTGGACAGTTCTTCAAGCTTTGATGGAGCTAAACAATAAGGTGCACGAGCTATGGGCGTTGCTCCAGGGGCTAGCTCGATTTGAAACTCAACTTGCCGATGAGGCGGTAGACCAGGTAATTCCTCAGGGAATACCTCAGGATAGTCACGTACAATCGGGATACCTTCTATCTTCTTCTCTTTCTTCGAGGTGTCAGTAACGAGTGCTAAAATAGCAGTGTGGCCCTTTCGCAAACACTTCTGGGCCTTAAGGAAATAGATGATGCCCACAACAGCACCACTCTTATCGCCTTGAATCACTAAAGATTCTTCACCAGAACGAGGAATGCGGACGATCTTCTCTTTGCAAAGGATCTCTGCTCAATGTTGAGATAACCAATCCATACCAATAACAATGTCGAAACTACCCAGTACGATAGGAATGAGGCCGATAGAGAAGGTCTGACCAACTAAGATGAGACTACAACCCTTAACTACATGTGTGGCCTCTAAACTTTTACCATTTGCTAGCTCTACCAAGTGCTTGGTGTTCAAAAGTGTTGGGACACGCTTTAACATTTGACTAACTTTTAAGGACATATAACTCGTATCGGCACCCGAATCAAATAAAACATTAACATAAAAGTCGTCCAGTAGAAACTTACTGATGTGTGTAAAATGCAACATATAAATTACATCAAATGAGACATAAAACTAACCCTTTTTTAGTACTAATGTTGGAAAAAGAGTGTTTTTGTCTTCCTTTTTGTATTTTCAGGATTAAATGAGCTCAAATTCACAAAAGAAGCAAAAAGACAGCTAAATCTAACATAAATACAAGAAAAGGAACATAAGTGGATTGCCCGACCCCTCAACAGCATCCTCCCAAGCAAAATAGAGAAGGCAGAAGACTGAACACGCCCCATGCTCAGCCAGCACGGGGCCGTGCCCAAGAAGCAGCAGAAAAGACAAACCTATAGAAGCTTCTATTGCCCACCACGGGGCCGTGTCCAGTGAACACGGGGGCGTGGCGAAAGTACAGCAGGCGCATTAATTGTAATTGCGAATTACAATTAATGAAGAGAGAGAGAGTGTCAGACAGGCACGGGGCCGTGCCCAGCGGACACGGGGCCGTGCCCAGCCTTCTGTTCAGCCTATAAGTAGGAGTGCTTGGTTTCATTGCAACTCATCCCTTGGCACACCACCTCTCTCACACTTCATCCACCACCCACCACCACCATAACACCATCATCCACCACCATCATCCATTGTCCATCATAGAGTGTGTGAGTCGTCTCGGGATCCAAGATTGATCGTAAGAGTTCTTGACAATCAAGGCCATGTTTGCCTAAGTCTCTTACATCACTTGGTGAAGACAAGTGTTTAGTATAATACTTTTTATTTTCAATCTTTTGCACTTTTTATTTGGTTTTGTATTAATGACTTTAATAACTAGTTGCTTATGTTGAAGGTGATCTTTCCTTATCGTTTGTCCGTGGTGTCTTGGCATTAATTTACTGTCTATATAAAATAAAAGATTTTCACCATTCATATCTCCACGGTCTATATGAAGGTATGTTGGCTACCTGGTCGGGGGTTAAGGGAACGGTTTGGTAAGGGTCTTGCCCTTGTTCAGCGTTTAGAGGTCCTGTGTAACACCCCAACCCTACTAGGGCTGACGTGTCATTCTTACAAATATCAAAACTAAAAGCCAATCCATAGCATTAAATAAAAAAAACCCTAATTACATTTATTACATTACTGAAATAAAGAATCTTGACCAGCTACTTCCTAACGCTCCTCACTGAAATCCCAGATCATCACATATTACCTGTAAAACAAATAGGAAAAACACAAAAAGAAAAATACGGTTGAGCCAAAAATTGCTCAGTAACGGAGAAATCAACAGTACAAGTAAAGTCATATCAGCGGAAGCAAAACACAACATAACTGAGACTGAACTGAAACGGTCACTGACACGAGTACTAAAAACAGAGACTGACACTGAAACTAATGCACGAGCCGATCTGAAACTTTAACGTAGACTGATACGAAAACCAAAATCCGTCATATACATAACTGATACTGACCCCAACACAAAACCGATCCAGAGACTGATACGTCGTTGACCATGATGACTAAAGCATTTTATCTTGTATAAACGGACTTATTTTAAAACATCGTTTAAATAATCTAGTATTTGTATAACAAGAAAATCTTCTGACCAATCATTTGACAATGGAACGTTCGAACAAATCAAAAACTAATAACTATCAGATATTTGAACGTCTAATAAGGCTATTGTTTTTAAAACAAGATACTTGGCAAAACTATTTTCTTATAAGGAATGTTTGAATCTTATCAAAATAAAATAATTTATCATATTTAATAGCAAACCATTATCAGATAAAAAAAAAACTAATTTTCTAAAGATGAAAAGTTATATGTAAGAAATTGAATAATTCAACTTAGATTTCAGAACGAAGTACATAAGACAATTTCGTAAACCGACATGGGAAGCTAATACAGAAACAAAGCAAATACGTAAACCGAATCATTGCAAATACCATTTAAAAATTCCTTAACCTTTAAAAGAAAAGAATTTTTGAAGTTATTATCTTTAAATAAATGTTTGGATGAGAAATCCGTATATATTATCTTTAATAAAAAAAAATCATTTTATAGCTTTGGAGATTTACATTTAACAACCAAAATAATATTGATAACTTGATTTTAAAACTAGAACAATTTAGTCCATACGAAACTTATGAAACCGATCGAGAGAGTCGACACGAAACAAAGACATATTCAACGACAAGTATAGAACAAAAATTAAATCAAATACTGAATACAGGTACTGACAGATACAAACTATACGTATAACACGGAATCGAAATCCAAATTGAGACTGATACTGAGACGAAACTGATACAGAGACACTGAGTCAAAGCAGACATAACTAATACAGAACATAATCGGATACTAAACATAATCAGAAACAAGATTAACTCGATACATGATCAGAAACATGACCAGATACGTACAAAACATACCAGAACAGATACTGAACATAATCGGAAGCATAACCAGATACATAATCAGAATTATAATCAGACGCGTACAAGGCATATCAGACATATCAGAACAAATACTGAAAATATTCACATACAGAAACATATACTAACTTACACGACAAATGTATATCAACAGAACATATCGTGTAACACAGAAGCACCCAGAGCAACAAACAAACAGACTGGTACACAGGTAGCTACTCTATGTACCTATGAGACGGTGAGTGTGGCGTATACCCATTATTCCATCTCCAGACAACAGACTCAAACTTAGAGCTAAGATCGATCTATACGCCTCTAGGGGCCAAGGTGCTACACAAGCACGAGCTAGAGACGCCGTGAACCTTTATTACGCACTGTCACGATAAGTGCCATGCCGTTGACGCCCAAACGGCAAGCCAGACATGCTCGGGTGACAGAGTACAAATAAAAAGGCCTTGTAAATAATCTACAGGCAACTAAAATAAAACTAACGGGAACATGCGACCATGAATACAAATCTGAGGTATGGCATGCTACAACATAATAATAATAATTAAACCAGACGATACCAGAGATAAAGGACAATTTCCACAAACATTAAAAAGTATCAAATAATATAATAAGGAATTATTGAAGACTGACCACGATAACAAAATCCGTACTACAAAGTAACGGATACGAATTTATATTTATACTATGATGAAAATGAAACAGAATCCGTACCTTAATTTAGCCAAGCAAAATAAAATCGACAAATCGAGTCATCCTCAAGAATCCGGCAAACCTAAATCCCGTATCTTCAAGATTAGTTTTGTTTTGATTTTGTTTAATTTAAATTTCTTTCATTGAATATCCCGGCGACCGCAAACTTGACCTACCCGAAATAACTTATCAAGGTGCACGCTTTCGGTTAACACTTCCACAATAATAAATAATTTAAAAACCTAAATTTATATGTATATATAATATTAGTTACATGATTGATATACATATATATATATATAAATATATCTTAATTGTCTTGCTTAAAAAGAATCACTTAAATACATGATATATATCCATATTACATACACATGCATACTACGTACACACATAAAATATATATACGTACCACATCTTTACCCACATTATCAATAATACACACAACACAATGAAGATGCATGATGGAATGCATCATCGTCGTACATCAACACACACATAATAGTGTTCTAATCAAAATGGTGATTTATTGATTCAGCTGATGCATTGTTCAGTTATTTTATTTAAGTATTCTTAGTTTGTTTTATTTAACTACTCCTTAACTAGATATATTCTTTAAAACTTAACAAAGATTAGACTTGATTACTTAATCAGATTAATAATTTGCAAGTAAATTTATTATAAGACAAGTATATTAGATGTGATAAAAAAATGAGTCGCTATAATCACTTTCATCCATAATTCACCACTAGCTTATATAGATTCACATCAAGCCACCATGCACAAATACACACACTCATAACATATATACATATCTATATTTTCACACATACATATTGAATCAGATTTCGAAACCCTCTCTTAATTCGTAACTCGCCGGTAAACAACCTACACAAACCCCAAACCCCCGATCGCCGGAAATAACCCACCCTTAATCCAAAAAGAAAGTCTTTAACTAAAACATATTAACAAGGGTGATTTGTTTGTCTAACTCTTAGATCGAAACAACTCGCGCCATGCTATCGGAAGACGTAGGTGACTCAAGTGGTCTTCAAGGTGGTTCAGAGCAGCGGCGATTGCGGCAGTAGTGATTGGTGAAACCGACAAGGGTTGCGGCGGTGGCGACTACGGTAGTTGTACGACGGCGATATTCACCGAGGTAGTGACGCTTCACGGTTGCGACGAGTATAATCAAAGCATGGCGGTGGTTACAGTGGTGTATGGCTGGAGTGCGGTGGTGATAGGGGTCGTTCCATGGCCTTAGTTGCCAAATGGTGCTGGCCGGAGACCGACGGTTAGCGCTTCAGATGACGATCATACGGAACTGAATCGAGGTGAATAACAATGGTTATTCACGGTTTACGCACGTCTTTCTCGAATCAAACCGACTTGAACGGGATGTGAGTGGTGATCCGCGGTGGCAACCTTGGTTCGTGGTGGCGGACGGTGGCGCCGCGACGGTGTGAGGGGGTGATGTGGTGGCGTTTAACAAGGAATAAAATAGAATTTGATGTGAGGAGGTCAAATGCTGGGTCAAAGTGATTAAGGTTGGCTAAGAGGAGTAATTCCCCAATCTTCGCCCAGATCGTGACGGAGATAACCATTTAAATTTTGAATAGAATACCGATAAAGATGAACGATAAATAGGTAAGGGTATAAGGAGTGGTTAAACAGTTTAAAGTGGCAAAACATTGAACCGACCAATCAGAGCGTGCCATGTCAATTTGGCAAAAGTGTTTAAACTTTGGTGAAAAATGTTGGCAATGGTTTAAACATTTGGTAGAGTGGTAAACTTTTTAAATAAAAAAAAGGAAAAAGATGTGATTGGTTGAGATTGGAATGGACCCCACCCCACACCCCCCTCTCTCTTTCCTTTCTCCTTTGCCGCAGCGGTGAAGCATCACCGAAATGGTGAAACTTTGATTGCCAATGTTTATTGGCATTGGTTTGCCACATCAAACAAAATCGGGGAAGTGGGTTTGCCGACCCCCACTCCCCCCCACTCCGTATCCCCTAAGTGGTTTGGAAATTTTGAAAACTGGTATGGAAAGTCAATCATGGAATTGCCATACGGTTTGCTATTTCCTTCATCTAACAATAATTATTGTTATAATATATTATTTTATTTCTTCCTCTAAATAAACACAATTTGATTCGAAATGATCGAATCTTGCATAAATAATTTACCATTTCAAATTTCAGCTATACAATTATTTATCAAATACTATGTATAATGTTCAGGCTAATTTATTCATGATACATAGATTTTCAACTATTTGAACGATTAGATTAACATCATATGAAAAAAAAATCATTAGTGTGCAAAAGATAAGAATAATTAAAATGAATTATTGCATAAAGATCAAATAGTAGTATACATGATTAAAATATAATTACATAATAAAAATATAACTTATTAGAAAAAAAATATACATAAACATTTAATTAAATCATTACCAAAATTCTGGATATAACAATTCTACCCACTTAAAAAAATTTCGTCCTCGAAATTGATAAGTGAAACATCTTAGGGAACAAGAACAAACATTCCATGTCCCGATCACACGAAGTATTAAAACCATATGATTCAACATTTAAGATTAAAACTTTTTAACTTAAATTTAGATAGCAGAGAAATACTATCATATCGAAATTCAAACTCGAACATAGTTTGTTTAGATAATTAGAAATACGGTACATTCAAATACAAGTAGGTTGGGGTAACATAAAACACATTTGTGCCTTGTAATAAGATATTTAATTAATTAATTAATAATGAAACTAATTAAATCACCAATAGCTTATTTACAATTAACCTTATTTATTACTTTTACTACTGAAGTAATGCTATTCCAATACTATGCTTTTTAAAATGGTACGCCTTTTATAATAATTAAAACTACATGTCACAATAACACATGCTATTAACTAAAAAAAATCAAAGTTCAAAATAAAGGTTAGATTATTTAAATGGTTGTATTGTTTAGTATTTTACATTCTAAGTTCTAAGTCATTAAAATTAAAATGTCATTGATAAAAGTTCATGTCTTAGTAATGTGCATTGAAAGCGTCTATATGTTATTTAATACTATAATGGTAACGATAATAATGGTAATATCAACTTATTATATTTTTTTTATATATTCTCAAAGAAAAGTAGGTGTTTTTTTTGTCTATGAAATGAAGGCATTCATATCTCCACGGTCTATATGGAGGTATGTTGGCTACCTGGTCGGGGGTTAAGGGAACGGTTTGGTAAGGGTCTTGCCCTTGTTCAGCGTTTAGAGGTCCTGCAAGGGACCTGGGTCAATTTTAGTAGGATCTCCTTCAATGCCCATAGGTATTGGATGGGGGAGATCCAAACTCTTTGACCCCCTCATAAGTTAACTACTATTAATACTATAACCCGGCTATTTAGGACTGTATCCCTGCTGACTCAGACTACTTAGTCGAGGGTAACGTCACCGCCAAAAGCGGGGTCTACCATAATTTGCATTAATAACTTAATTCATTATCTTCCAATAATCCAACCCTTTAGGATTGTATCCTTGCTGACTCAAACTACTGGGTTGAGGGTAACGTCGCCTTCAAAAGAGGGGCCTACTACAATAACTAAGATAATCTCTTAAACAAGTGCAAAAGTGCGAAAATAATCCAAGGTTATATTAATACACGAGTCGGATCCAAATGATTCATCTTGTCTATCTGTTTTTATTCTTATTTTATTTTTCAGCATTTAGTTAGTTTTTATTTCTCTTAGTTTAAAAATCTTTTCTAACATTTTGATTTGATTAGACGTTGAGGATAAACCGGTACTAAAAGCTCTTGTGTCCTTGGACGACCTCGGTATCTTACCAACACTATACTACGTCCACGATGGGTGCACTTACCCATATGTGTGTTTAGTGTTAGTAAATATCATGTTTTATAAATTTAAACCCTGGCTAAAAGTGTAAAAAGGGCTTAAAATATACATCAAAAATATATTACACTACACACGCATCAAGTTTTTGGCGCCGCTGCCGGGGACATAAGGATTTTAAGAAAGCTTAAAATCGACGGCCTAATCTATTTTTCAAAACCTTTTCAAAACGCGCGCACATTTTTCTGCATTTTAGTTTAGTTTGCATTTACAGTAGCCTGAACACGGGGCCGTGCTCACTAAACACGCCCCCGTGCTGCATATTTTTAGTTAGACACCCAGATACATAGACTAAACACGGGGCCGTGCTCACTGAACACGCCCCCGTGCTCAACGAGACCAGTAACTTTAATTAAAACGCCCAGATACAGACCCTGAACACGGGGCCGTGTCCACTGAACACAGGGCCGTGGCCAGCTTCTGTTTCCATCTTTGTTTTTGTTTTCTGGTCCCGAGACTTGGTTGTGGTCTGTTGAGTGATTCTTATGGATCAATACTCAGGAGGCTACAACTACACCTATAAGGAGGATGATTATATGAGAGACTATTGCACTAATTGTGGAAACCCGCACTCGGTACAATATTGTAACTTGTTTCAACCATCCACTTCATACAACCATTATGAGGAGCCCAGGTACGAGCCATCGACTTCATACACATCCTATGAAGACCAAAGGTATGAACCTCACCCCTCATACTCATATTTTGATGAACCAAGGTATGAACCTTCATACTCATACTTTGAGGAGTCAAGATATGAGCCACCACCTTCATATACTTATTATGAGGAACCATGGTGTGAACAACCCACCTCATATGAGTACTATGAAGAACAAAGTTTCGACCCTTATCCATCATATACTTACAATGAAGAACAATGGTGTGAACCATCTACTTCATATGGGTACTATGAGGAACCAAGGATCGAACAACCGGATTCAAGCTTTGAGGATCCCGATCCTTTCTCTATCACCGAAGTGACCAATAGGATATTAGAACACATTAAAACTATCGAACGTTGCATAAAAGAATCTCGCGCAAGGGAAGAGGAGTCCCGCGCAAGAGAAGAATTAAATTATAATAATAACGTAGAGATAGTTGAAAATGTAAAAATGGAAGAACAAGAAAGTGAAAAACTGACACATGAGTTAAGCAACGAAAAAGGTGAGGCCGATAATGTTAAAATTCAAGAAGAGTCTAATTTAGAAGAAATTAATCTCTTGTCACCTTCTTTCGAAAATCATTGTTTAGTAACCCCTCATGCCAAGTTTTTAAAAGAGTTAAACACTAGTGCTAAAATCAAAGATATGGTAAGTGTTAAGTTAACAAATGATCAAACCTCGCTAATAAAAGAAGACCCTTTTGAAATTAACATTACACCGGTTCCATGTTTCTTTCAAAATTCATTTATTGGTAATATTACCATTGATAAAGATCTTTGTGTTAACATAATGCCTAACTACATTTTTGAAAAGTTAAGTATTAGTGATTTTGCTCCACTTCAAATACCCATTTTTCTATCCGATTGGAAAGTAATAAAATCAATCGGTGTAGTTGAGGATGTCTTGGTTCAAGCAAATCAAATGGTTATTCCAACCGACTTTGTCATTCTCGATGACGCTCCTCTAGTCTTGGGAAACCTTTTGTAAAAACTCATAAAGCTTTGAAGAACCGGAAATTCAACAATCTACCTCTTCAATTAGGGGCATTCAAAAGGAGCATAGATCTTGAGCGTTCAATGAAATATCCTTTTGGCAATAATGACCCCCTAATTGAAGATGAGGATGAGCCACCCGATACAATTGAAGCAGATAACCACTTTGTTGAAGAAGAGATCGCCATAGAACAAACCTTTAAGGTTCTTGATTTAGATGAGCCACAAAATAAGGTGTCTCCTAAAGACCCACCCATTGAGCTCAAAGAACTTCCTAAAGGTCTGGAATATGCTTTTCTAGACAAAGATAGTAATTTACCTGTAATTATTTCATCTAAATTAAGTAGCATAGAAAAAGAGAAATTAGTTAATCTTCTTAAAAAACACAAAAATGCGATTGCTTGGAAGCTTGTAGATATTAAAGGAATAAGTCATTCCATGTGCACGCACAATATTTTAATGAATGATGATTACAAAACAGTAATTCAACCACAACGAAGAGTAAATCCCAATGTACAAGAAGTGGTTAAAAATGAAGTAATCAAGCTACTTGACGCCGGACTAATCTATCCTATCTCCGATAGTCCATGGGTGAGTCCCGTCCAAGTAGTCCCAAAGAAAGGAGGTATGACGGTAATAACTAATGAAAAAAATGAATTAATACCGACAAGAACCGTCACAGGATGGAGAGTTTGTATAGACTATAGACGATTAAATGAAGCAACAAGGAAAGACCACTTTCCTTTGCCCTTCATTGATCAAATGTTAGAACGACTATCCGGTCATAAATTTTATTGTTTCTTGGATGGTTTTTCAGGTTACTTTCAAATCCCGATAGCACCTGAAGACCAAGAAAAGACAACTTTCACATGCCCCTACGGAACTTTCGCCTATCGATGCATGCCATTCGGTCTATGTAATGCACCTGCAACATTCCAACGTTGTATGGTAGCCATTTTCCATGATATGATAGAAAAGACAATGGAAGTCTTCATGGACGATTTTTCTATCTTTGGAGACTCATATGACCAATGCCTCGATAACCTTGAACGAATGCTATCCCGATGTGAGGAAACCAACCTCGCCCTTAACTGGGAAAAATGCCATTTCATGGTAACAGAGGGAATAGTACTCGGTCACAAAATCTCAAGCGAAGGTATGGAAGTTGATCGAGCAAAAATAGAAACTATTTCTCGACTACCCCCACCATCCTCCGTTAGAGCAATCAGAAGTTTCTTAGGGCATGCCAGATTTTATAGAAGGTTTATTAAGGACTTTTCGAAAATTTCAAGACCTCTAACAAAATTACTTGAAAAAGATGCACCTTTCATCTTTGACAAAGAATGCAATCAAGCATTTCTAACCCTTAAGGAAATGCTAGTCAATGCACCTATCATGATAGCACCCGATTGGAAATTTCCTTTCGAAATCATGTGTGATGCAAGTGACTTTGCTGTTGGAGCAGTCTTGGGACAAAGAAAAGAAAAGCATTTCCACCCAATTTATTATGCTAGTAAAACGCTTAACGATGCACAAGAAAATTACACAACTACAGAAAAAGAATTACTAGCTGTGGTGTTTGCTTTTGATAAATTCCGTTCTTACCTTGTTCTTTCTAAAACTGTAGTCTATACAGATCATGCAGCTATCAGATACCTCTTCAAGAAACAGGATGCAAAACCCCGTTTGATCAGATGGATTCTACTCCTCCAAGAGTTCGACATTGAAATCAAAGACAAAAGAGTAGCAGAAAACACTGCTGCAGATCATCTTTCACGCCTAGAAGACCCAGCTTTGGAGGCAACCAGGGATGAGCAGATCAACGAAAAATTTCCCACAGAGTCCTTGGAAATGATGGAGAGTAGACAAGAACCATGGTATGCCGACTATGCTAATTATTTAGCTAGCGGTATAGTCACCAAAAGATGGCCGCATCACCAAAGAAAGAAATTCTTTGCTGATGTAAAGCATTACTTTTGGGAAGACCCTTATCTTTTCAAAATCTGTGCCGACCAACTCATCCGAAGGTGTGTCCATGGTAATGAAGCACGAAGAATTCTCCGTCATGGTCATGAAGGTCCATACGGAGGACATCATGGTGCCGCTAGTACCGCACGAAAGATATTTGATTCAGGATTTTATTGGCAACCATTTACAAAGATGCACAAAATCTTGTAAAGACATGTGACGCTTGCCAAAGATCAGGTAATATTTCTTCCAAAAACGAAATGCCTCAAAACGGCATTCTCGTTTGTGAAATTTTTGATGTGTGGGGACTCGATTTTATGGGACCCTTCCCACCGTCAAAAGGAAACAAATATATACTTGTGGCAGTCGATTACTTGTCTAAATGGGCAGAGGCCGAAGCTCTTCCAACAAACGATGGAAGAGTAGTGGTAAAATTTCTGAAAAAGTTATTCTCTCATTTTGGAACACCAAAAGCTTTGATAAGTGATAGAGGTACCCATTTTTGCAATCATAAACTCGAAAAAATATTAACAAGGTATGGGGTCTATCACCGGGTCTCAACAGCATATCACCCTCAAACAAATGGGCAAGCCGAAGTGACTAACCGAGGTTTAAAACGAATACTTGAAAAAACCGTAGGTTTAAATAAAAAGGAATGGGCTGATAAATTAGATGATGCTTTATAGGCTTTTCGAACTGCTTATAAAACCACTATAGGCACAACCCCATATAAGCTCGTCTATGGAAAAAGTTGTCACTTGCCGGTAGAAATAGCTCACAGGGCCTACTGGGTAATAAAAAGTGTAAACTTAGACTTAGAAACTGCAGGTAAAAATTGATTCTGTCAAATGAATGAATTAGACGAATTAAGGAATTATGCATACTCTAACTCCGAAATTTATAAGGAAAGAATGAAAAATTTTCACGATAAATATATTAAGTCTAATGAATTTCGGGTAGGAGACCAAGTTCTGTTGTTTAATTCGCGACTTCTATTATTTCCTGGTAAACTAAAATCTAGGTGGTCAGGACCTTTTTCCGTCACCCATGTTTTTCCTCACAGTGCAGTAGAAATTAAAGCTCGAAATGGTATACCATTTAAAGTCAATGGCCAACGGCTAAAACTCTACCGAGGATCCATTGAGGATGAAGAAGAGGAGATCTCGCTTCAAACGGTTAACGAATAAAAAAGCATCCACGTCATACCCTACATGTTATGAACAAGCAAGTATACATTAAAATCGGTAAGTCTTCTAACCATGTTTTCGGAAAAAGGGGCATGCACACGAGCACACAAACATAAAAAAAAAATCAAAACTTTTGCTCGGCACGAGGCCGTGTCCGCTGGACACGGGGCCGTGTCGACGCAACTGTCGGGATAAAACCCTCTTTTCATAACAGTTACCTCATTCCACACGCCCCGTTTTACCAAAAACGCTCTGGTTCAAGGCGATTTTCCGCAGATTTCCGACGTTACTTCCACGTTTAACAACATCAAGGTATGATTCTATCATCATTAGTAGTTAGATTAGTTACTTGCATGTAGTTAAACATCAAAAATTTGGGGAAAAATCTAGGGTTCTTCAAGTTCATCTAGATCGAACTTCAAATTTTTGATGTAATCTGTTAGTATTAGTTTAGATTAGTATAATGGGAAGTAAATACACTTGTATTGTTGATAGATTTGTCCGATTTCTCACTAAAACCTCAAACCCTTGTTTTTGAACCGAAAAAGATGAAATTGGAAGGGTAAACTGGTTGTTTTGGGAAAAACGACACTTAGGGTTTCATTTTCGGGGGAAACCGCACCTACTTGGCCAAAAATTTTCAGATTTTCGGGACCGGGACGAAAAATGAAGTTTTTGGGTTACAGACGTCTGGACACGGGGTCGTGCCCACTGAACACGGGGCCGTGTCCAGCCCACTGTTTGCAGTTTCTTTAAAAAATCTAATTGTTTCGTGCTAACTTTTGGTGTATTCTTTCAGATGGCAAAGTTCACAAGGTTCAATGCAAGCGAGCTCGATGCTAGGGCAAGATACGAAATACTTCAAACAAGACCGGAGGAGTACCCCAGGCGAGCATGCACGGACCTGTTAACCTTGGTAAACCAGCTGGACCGATTCAACAACATCGTTACGGGACCACTGAGGGTTGCATTGACCACTCGGCTTCGGTCGGTGCATCAATGCACCATGGAGTTCTATAGTACTTTTACCTTCACCTCAAGGTGTGACCCGTTCGACAATGAAGGGGTTGCATTTCGGTGTGGCGGGACAAGGTACTCGATCTCTATGGCTCAGTTTGGAGCAATTGTGGGACTGTACGGGGAAGAGGAATCGGGAAACGAGGAAAACACCGGGGGATTACGAGATTTGGATGAAAATGAACGTCAAGCCGCATGGGCTCAAATCGGTGAAGGAATCTACAACCCTAGCAGCACCAAGAGTACTAAGCTGAGGGATCCGCTCTATCGCTACATTCATAGGCTCCTCACCTACTCACTTAACCAACGTCACGACAGTAGTGGCGTTGTAGGGTTGAAAGATTTGGTTGTCCTTCACTGTATCCACAACCAGAAGCCTCTCGATGTTCCATATCTCCTGTTACGAAACATGCATCTCAACCGCCTTGCTCGTGCTCCAACACCTATCTTCTTTGGAGGATGGGTGTACCGCCTCTTCAAGCACTTCACGCGAATTCCAAGGTCCTTTGAAAGAAGCCCATGGTCGGGACGAGTTGACTACCACATTTGCTGAGCCATGAACTTACTTTATGAGGCGGAAGACGGGTCAGTGAGCTTCCAAAGAATGCAAGGCTATGCATGGAACCCGCAGGAGGCCCTAGTTCTTCACGCACCACCTCCCCACTACCAGTATCAACCCCATGGTGATCCGGGTCAATCCTCCTCACAAGGAGGCGGTTTTCCTAACTTTCAAAGCTTACATGATCTTTTGCAGGAAAACCTCATGTGTACCAAGAACACCTACAACCTCGCCAACAATACATACCACCGGGTCGGAGCTATTGAACGTAACATCAACGATATACAAGACGATATCGGCAGCATCCGGGAGTATATGGCGGGGCATGGGGATGGAGGTGATGACAACGATGAAGACATGGACTAGGGGGAGCAGGAGCAGGTTGATGACAAGCCCACAGGTTTAAGTCCCTTTATCTATCGAACAGTTTGTGGCCTGCGTGCCAAGTGTTGAACAATTTACTTTCCTTGACTACTTTTATTTTCCGCTTTATTTTTCTTTTACTTTATGCTTGGAACAATTAACTATGGTAATGTAGGATGTTTGTGTTGTTTGGTGTGGTATTAAGTGATGAAACAGGTACAAACCGAGGCTTAGAGTGCTAAGCCTTAGCACTCATAAGGCCAGGATGGAAAAACCGGAAGAAGGAACCTATTTTTCAGGCTTACAGACTGTCCACACGGGGACGTGTCCAGCCGACACGCCCCCGTGCTCACCTCCCAGACCTGCTATTTGGTTACTTTTCTGCGGGTTTTTGTCAGACCTGGGGCCGTGCCTAGCCAACACGCCCCCGTGTCCGCCTTCTGTAAGTTTTTATTACTGGCAGTTCACCACGGGGTCGTGTCCAACGGACACGGGGCCGTGTCCAGACTGCCAGTAACATAAATCTTTGCTTTTAACACTATATTACACATCTAATCAACCTAAAAATTTATTTTTGGGACACATTGAGGACACTGTGTAATTTAAGTGTGGGGGGGATGCTAAAACCTTGAAATTTTGCAAGTCCTAATAACAAGCCTTACACAAAACTCTATTGGAACCGCTAATCACCCCAAATTTTTTTCAAAAATTTCCATTTTTTTTACTTGTCTAAAGTTTAAGTTAGGAATTCTAAGATTAATAAGGTTATATTTTTATAAATTTACAACCAAGAGCGTCGTGATAAAAAGAACCAACATAAGAAAATTTGAAACGGGCATGACAAGCTTAGTTAAAATTTGATTATATATACTTGATCACATAGAAAAACCCATTCCCACAAAAAGTGAGTTTTGAGCCTTTATTGAGCATACAAATATACATCTTTAGACTAAATGCTCATTTTTCGTTTCTTGTGTGAATAGCCGCTTGGTTCTTACGACTCTAGAACTTGCCACGACGATTCATTCCCGGTCCTTACCAACTTAAACCCAAGTAAGTAAATGATGGAGGCATTAGGACTAACCCTTTTTCTTTCTACACCATTTTTTTTCATTTTTTTACCACCTACCTAAAATCCCCCTAGTTAACCCCTTTGAGCCTAAACCTTTCATTTCTTT
Organism: Helianthus annuus; assembly: GCF_002127325.2. Lineage (NCBI taxonomy): Eukaryota > Viridiplantae > Streptophyta > Magnoliopsida > Asterales > Asteraceae > Helianthus > Helianthus annuus. Next base: position 98,537,291 of record NC_035439.2, on the reverse strand, counting down.
ACCCTAAAAACCCTTTTTATTTTTTTACCCTTTATTTTAAGTAACAAGCTCGGTTTTCGTGTGACTGAAAAAAAATATATGATGAAGTTAGAAATAAACAAACAAAGCTCTTAAAACAAAAGCTTGTTTGAAGAAATACTTCAAAATAAAAAAGTCACTAAAACAAAGTGTTCTACGAAAACCGACGTTTTTTACGCTTTTCGCCCTTTTCTACTAACCACTAACCCATTCACCCACCTTTAGCCCAAGCTTTTACCCAAAAAAGTCCTCTTGATATTTACAAAGGTAACAAGTTAAAAAGGAGGAGGATTGATTGCTTGGCAAGCTTATGGTAGGAATAAGTTCCATGCCGCTCTCGAGTGATTCACTAAAAATACACCTTCGGCCGAGTGTGAGTGATTTCTCTCGTGAGGTATGTGAACTTGTATATAAATGGAATTTTAAAAAGGCATGCTATGCCCAAATAAGTAATTTCTCCTATGAAACGTTCCAAACAAATCATAACGAATAGGATTGTAAATAAATAAAAATAAAACCCAAAAAGATCTTGGATTTCCGACACTCTATGACAAGCCAAAACCTTCTCTTCTACCAATTCCATTTGGGAGTGTAAGCCACATATTAAAGAGTTTTGCTTGAGGACAAGCAAAAGTTCAAGTGTGGGGGTATTTGATGTGTGTAAAATGCAACATATAAATTACATCAAATGAGGCATAAAACTAACCCTTTTTTAGTACTAATGTTGGAAAAAGAGTGTTTTTGTCTTCCTTTTTGTATTTTCAGGATTAAATGAGCTCAAATTCACAAAAGAAGCAAAAAGACAGCTAAATCTAACATAAATACAAGAAAAGGAACATAAGTGGATTGCCCGACCCCTCAACAGCATCCTCCCAAGCAAAATAGAGAAGGCAGAAGACTGAACACGCCCCGTGCTCAGCCAGCACGGGGCCGTGCCCAAGAAGCAGCAAAAAAGACAAACCTATAGAAGCTTCTATTGCCCACCACGGGGCCGTGTCCAGTGAACACGGGGGTATGGCGAAAGTACAGCAGGCGCATTAATTGTAATTGCGAATTACAATTAATGAAGATAGAGAGTGTCAGACAGGCACGGGGCCGTGCCCAGCAGACACGGGGCCGTGCCCAGCCTTCTGTTCAGCCTATAAATAGGAGTGCTTGGTTTCATTGCAACTCATCCCTTGGCACACCACCTCTCTCACACTTCATCCACCACCCACCACCACCATAACACCATCATCCATTGTCCATCATAGAGTGTGTGAGTCGTCTCGGGATCCAAGATTGATCGTAAGAGTTCTTGACAATCAAGGCCATGTTTGCCTAAGTCTCTTACATCACTTGGTAAAGACAAGTGTTTAGTATAATACTTTTTATTTTCAATCTTTTGCACTTTTTATTTGGTTTTGTATTAATGACTTTAATAACTAGTTGCTTATGTTGAAGGTGATCTTTCCTTATCGTTTGTCCGTGGTGTCTTGGCATTATTTTACTGTCTATATAAAATAAAAGATTTTCACCATTCATATCTCCACGGTCTATATGGAGGTATGTTGGCTACCTGGTCGGGGGCTAAGGGAACAGTTTGGTAAGGGTCTTGCCCTTGTTCAGCGTTTAGAGGTCCTGCAAGGGACCTGGGTCAAGTTTAGTAGGATCTCCTTCAATGCCCATATGTATTGGATGGCGGGGATCCAAACTCTTTGACCCCCTCATAAGTTAACTACTATTAATACTATAACCCGGCTATTTAGGACTGTATCCCTGCTGACTCAGACTACTTAGTCGAGGGTAACGTCACCGCCAAAAGCGGGGCCTACCATAATTTGCATTAATAACTTAATTCATTATCTTCCAATAATCCAACCCCTTTAGGATTGTATCCTTGCTGACTCAAACTACTGGGTTGAGGGTAACGTCGCCTTCAAAAGAGGGGCCTACTACAATAACTAAGATAATCTCTTAAACAAGTGCAAAAGTGCGAAAATAATCAAAGGTTATACTAATACACGAGTCGGATCCAAGTGATTCATCTTGTCTATCTGTTTTTATTTTTATTTTATTTTTCAGCATTTAGTTAGTTTTTATTTCTCTTAGTTTAAAAATCTTTTCTAACATTTTGATTTGATTAGACGTTGAGGATAAACCGGTACTAAAAGCTCTTGTGTCCTTGGACTACCTCGGTATCTTACCAACACTATACTACGTCCACGATGGGTGCACTTGCCCATATGTGTGTTTAGTGTTAGTAAATATCGTGTTTTATAAATTTAAAACTTGGCTAAAAGTGTAAAAAGGGCTTAAAATATACATCAAAAATATATTACACTACACACGCATCACTTACCCATTACGACGTTGGGGTCATTCCTAGCATCGCCTTGCCCAATCACGAACCCACGGCCCCGGGCACCATTGTTTCCATTGTTTCCCCCGTCGTTACCCCCATTGTTGTTTCCGTTCCCCTGATTGTTGTTGTTATTCTGATTCTGGTTCAACTGGGGGCAGTTTCTCTTGAAGTGACCTTCAGCACCACACTGAAAGCATCCCTTGTTACCCTGCTGTTGCTGCGGCTGATTATGCGGAGCCTGCTATTGCTGTTGGCGATTTTGATTCACAGGTCGTGCGCTTCTGCAATCCTTTGCTTCATGACCAAACTTATTACACCTCAAACAACGACCCTTGTTGCACTGCCCACTGTGATGCCTGTTGCATCGGTTGCACTTGGGGTGGTTTCCCCTGTATCCACCCTGCCCTTGACTACCAGAAGATTGCTGACCAGGACTATGGTAGTCATTAGTCTTTCACTGCTGAGACTGAGACTGAGTCGATGTTGAACCCTTGCTTGAGACTCCATCCCATTTGCGCTTGTTGTCGCTGGGGGCATAAGAAGTAGTAGTGGCTGTAGCAGTAGTACCAATACGCTTGGGTAGTTTGTTCTGTTCCACCCCCAAAATCCACATGCGGAGTATCACCGCCTGGAGGCGTGACTGACCAGGATCAAGCCACCAATCATATTGAACATAGCGTATAAATAATGTAAAACCCAAACACAATATAATTGGTATCTAAATAAAACATAGTTTAAGTAATCAGCGGAAGCATAATGTCTAAAACCAAAGTATAAGTTCAAAAGTATGATAAATGTTTAACATGGTGATGCGTGTTAGTGTATATATGTTTTAGATATATATTTTAAGCCCTTTTTACACTTTTTAGCCAAGTTTTAAATTTATAAAACACGATATTTACCAACACTAAACACACATATGGGCAAGTGCACCCATCGTGGACGTAGTATAGTGTTGGTAAGATACCGAGGTCGTCCAAGGACACAAGAGCTTTTAGTACCGGTTTATCCTCAACGTCTAATCTAATCTAATCAAAATGTTAGAAAAAAGATTTTAAAACTAAGAAAATAAAACTAACTAAATGCTGAAAAATAAAAATAAAACAGATAGACAAGATGAATCACTTGGATCCGACTCGTGTATTAGTATAACCTTTGATTATTTTTGCACTTTTGCACTTGTTTAAGAGATTATCTTAGTTATTGTAGTAGGCCCCTCTTTTGAAGTCGACGTTACCCTCAACCCAGTAGTTTGAGTCAGCAAGGATACAATCCTAAAGGGTCGGATTATTGAAAGATAATGAATTAAGTTATTAATGCAAATTATGGTAGGCCCCTCTTTTGGAGGTGACGTTACCCTCGACTAAGTAGTCTGAGTCAGCAGGGATACAGTCCTAAATAGCCGGGTTATAGTATTAATAGTAGTTAACTTATGAGGGGGTCAAAGAGTTTGGATCCCCGCCATCCAATACCTTTGGGTATTGAAGGAGATCCTATTAAATTTGACCCAGGTCCCTTGCAGGACCTCTAAACGCTGAACAAGGGCAAGACCCTTACCAAACCGTTCCCTTAACCCCCGACCAGGTAGCCAACATACCTCCATATAGACCGTGGAGATATGAATGGTGAAAATCTTGTATTTTATATAGACAGTAAAATAATGCCAAGACACCACGGACAAACGATAAGGAAAAGTCACATTTGACATAAGCAACTAGTTATTAAAGTCATTAATACAAAACCAAATAAAAAGTGCAAAAGATTAAAAATAAAAAGTATTATACTAAACACTTGTCTTCACCAAGTGATGTAAGAGACTTAGGCAAACATGGCCTTGATTGTCAAGAACTCTTACGATCAATCTTGGATCCCGAGACGACTCACACACTCTATGATGGACAATGGATGATGGTGGTGGATGATGATGTTGTGATGGTGGTGGGTGGTGGATGAAGTGTGAGAGAGGTGGTGTGCCAAGGGATGAGTTGAAATGAAGCCAAGCACTCCTATTTATAGGCTGAACAGAGGCCTGGGCACGGCCCCGTGTCCGCTGGGCACGGCCCCGTGCCTGTCTGACACTATCTCTCCTCATTAATTGTAATTCGCAATACAATTAATGCGCCTGCAATACTTTGGGCACGCCCCCGTGTTCGCTGGGCACGCCCCCGTGGTGAGCAATAGAAGCTTCTACAGGTTTGTCTTTTCTGCTGCTTCTTGGGCACGGCCCCGTGCTCGCTGAGCACGAGGCGTGTTCAGTCTTCTGCCTTCTCTGTTTTGCTTGGGAGGATGTTGTCGAGGGGTCGGGCAATCCACTTTTGTTCCTTTTCTTGTATTTATGTTAGATTTAGCTGCCTTTTTGCTTCTTTTGTTAATTTGAGCTCATTTAATCCTGAAAATACAAAAGGAAGACAAAAACACACTTTTTCCAACATTGGTACTAAAAAAGGGTTAGTTTTATGCCTCATTTGATGTAATTTTATGTTGTATTTTATACACATCAAATACCCCCACACTTGAATTTTTGATTGTCCTCAAGCAAAACTCTTTAATATGTGGCTTACACTCCCAAATAGAATGGGTAGAAGAGAAGGTTTTGGCTTGTCATAGAGTGTCGGGATGTTTCCAAGATTGTTTAGGTTTTATTTTTACTTATTTACAATCCTATTCGTCATGGTTTATAAAGAACTTTTCATAAGGTGAATTATTTACTAAGGCATAACATACTTTTCTAAAATTCCATTTATATACAAGTTCACATACCTCACGGGAGAAATCACTCACACTCGGCCGAAGGTGTATTTTTAGTGAATCACTCGAGAGCGGCATGGAACTTATTCCTACCATAAGCTTGCCAAGCAATCAATCCTCCTCCTTTTTAACTTTATACCTTTGTAAATATCAAGAGGACTTTTTGGGTGAAGGGTTAGGCTTGGGCTAAAGGTGGGTAGTTGGGTTAGTGGTTAGTAGAAAAAAAAGGGCGAAAGTTGTAAAAAGCGTCGATTTTCGTAAAACATTTTGTTTTTGTGACTTTTTTTTATTTTAAATGAAGTATTTCTTGAAACAAGCTTTTGTTTGAGGAGCTTTGTTTGTTTATTTCTAACTTCATTGTAAATATACATATATAATTTTTTTTAGTCACACGAAAACCGAGCTTGTTACTAAAATAAAAGGTAAAAATAAAAAGGGTTTTTTGGTGGGTAAAAAGGGTTTTTGGGTTAAGAAATGAACAGGTTTAGGCTCAAAGGGGCTAACTAGGGGGAGTTTTTGGGTAGGTGAAAAGAAAAATAAAAATAATGGTGTTGAAAGAAAAAGGGTTAGTCCTAATGCCTCCATCATTTACTTACTTGGATTTAAGTTGGTAAGGATCGGGAATGAATTGTCGTGGCAAGTTCTAGAGTCGTAAGAACCAAGCGGCTATTCACACAAGAAACGAAAAATGAGCATTTAACGTAAAGATGTATATTTGTATGCTCTATAAAGGCTGAAAACTCACTTTTGTGGGAATGGGTTTTTATGTGATCAAGTATATATAATCGAATTTTAACTAAGCTTATCATGCCGTTTCATAATTTTCTTATGTTGGTTCTTTTTATCACGACGCTATCGGTTGTAAATTTGTAAAAATATAACCGTGTTAGTCTTAGAATTCCCAACTTAAACTTAGACAAGTAAAAAAAAATGAAAATTTTTGAAAAAATTTTTGGGGTGATTAGCGGTTCCAATAGAGTTTTGTGTAAGGCTTGTTATTAGGACTTGCAAAATTCAAGGTTTTAGCATCCCCCCACACTTAAATCACACATTGTCCTCAATGTGTCCCAAAAATAAATTTTTAGGTTGATTGGATGTGTAAAATGGTGTTAAAAGCAAAAATTTATGTTACTGGCAGTCTGGACACGGCCCCGTGGGGACCGGGCACGGCCCCGTGTTCAGGTGCCAGTAACAATAATTAAAGAAAAGGAACAGAAGCTGGACACGGGGGCGTGTTCGGTGAACACGGCCCGTGTCCAGTTACCTGAACTGGGCATTTGTCTGCAGGGTGTTCAGCACGGGGCCGTGTTGGCTGGGCACGGCCCATGCTGAACTTACTGTAATGGAGAAATTGTTGTCGGGTGGCCTTGTTTTTGTGCATGGGTTTATGTTTCTCGTTTCCCTTGTCATCCTTGACCACCATGAGTGTGTTTTATTACACCATTCAAGTTTTAAAACCATCATTCCATTAAAATCATAGAGAGATCTTACATAACGTTCCTAAAAAAGAAAAATAAAAAGAAACAAAAGAAAAACCTAGACTAATTAGGTCAGGAGGTACACAAAGTTATCATAAAGAGTTCTACCGTTTGTTAGGAAAATTTCGGGAATAGTTTCCCGATGTAGTAGGACTCTCGGCCGATGGTTTTTCTTCCTAAATGTTGCTAAAGCCATTCCTCTATTTCCCTTGGGAGAAAGAAGGCGGCTTCATTTTCCTCAACATCTTGTGGAGGAGGGGGAGCAACCACCGGGACTCCTTGTACTATCCCTTGCGGAGGTTCCGGGTGTAAGGCGTACCACTCGGCGGGTATGATGACTTCGGGGACCACGTTCCACGCCCTTTGGGTTATTACAGGAACCAAGGGGGAGAGGCGAGGAGGTTTAACCTCTGGTGCAAGAGGTTTACCTCTCGGAGACATCCCTCTAGTCCCACCGTTAGATGGTTGATACGGTCGACCAATGCTTCTTCCACCCCCGTTATTTCATCAATAGCCTCTCTTAAGGCGTAAACATAGTTTACAAGAGAGTCTTCTGCCGTTGATGATCTCCTCCCCTATCGGTTATTTCTTGATGAAGATGCTCCGCTAGTTCTGCTTGCCATTTCTGGGAAATAGACCGAAGAGAGTTCAATTTTTATGAAACAGAACCTTGGACACGGCCCCGTGCCCGCTGAGCACGGCCCCGTGTCCAGTTGTCTGCAGGTTTTGAGATCAAGGAATCTTGGAGTTTTAAATTATTTTTATGGTTTTTCTTTTGAGTTTTAAGCACAGATAATTTAAAGCAAAGTTATATAATTTACTTTGAGTAAGATCCCTTGGATAATAACCTTACAAACTTCACACCAAAGGCTGGAATCATGGAGTTTCCAAGCTTTAGTGGAGGAGATGTTATGAAAAATTGAAAGAGAAGGCAATGAATGGAAGTGGAAAAGACAAGAGGGTTCTTTGGAACCTTCTTTTAGAACTTACCTAGGATGGTATGAGTGAAGATCCCAGGAATCTCTGTCTTTTGAAGTGGTAAAAAATGAGCAGGAATCAGGCTGCATTTAAAGAAAACGACAGCGCACTGGACACGGCCCCGTGTTGGTTGGACACGGCCCCGTGTGCAGTAAAAGTCCTGACACATTTTGTCCGTATTCTGAAGAAATCAGCAAAGAATCTTTTTAGGTGGGCACGGGGGCGTGCTGACCTGGACACGGCCCCGTGTCTGGAAGCTGTCCTATGGAGTTTCTTTATTTCTAAGAAACTTATTGATATCGGGTGGTTCCTTACTGGTTGGAACAACCCCAAAGTGCCTAAGATACCTTAATTGTCCTAGACTAAGGCAAGAACGCAAGAGGTTGTCGGTGAGGGTAATTCCTCTTTTTATTCTAGGTGGACAAGTCCAACCCTTTCCCGGGCTCTCGTTAAAGAAGGTATATGCCGAATTGCTCAGGTCTATGTATGCACCGAACGAAGTCGATGGGGAGTCCTTCACGGCACAATCGGCACAGGGACAACTATCGTCCAAGTCTTCGCTAGAACTGAAGGTATTTTTGGGAGCAACGAGGTTGTTGGAATGCGACCCCAACATTTCTTCATGGTCGTCGTCTTGGGATGGATTACTGAAATCCTTCCTAAGCTCATTTAACCAATTTAAAATTAGATTTTCTAGTTGAAATAACTCGTCAAGGAGCATTTCTCCCAGAATATCTGGCTGGGCGCATTCGACTGAGAAATAGTGATTATTTTTACTTTCGCCCCTCTTAAGGTTATAGGGAGACGGTCGGTCTATATAGTGGGGCTTATAATTTAGAAAGTAACATTCTAATTCTTTATGTTTGCCTCCACATAATTGACACCACGTACCATAAGAGTGCCGAAAGTAAAAAGAATTACCATTACTCATGTTTGTGTCAGAAATTACCAACCGCCGGGATCTAACGGTTCTGTTTTCAGTAACTGAATCTTGGGCACGGGGGCGTGTTGAGTGAGCACGGCCCCGTGTTCAGCTTACTGTCTGACTTAAAACAAGATTGCCAGTTCCAATGATTGAGCACGAGGGCGTGTTCAGCAGGCACGGCCCGTGCTGAGCTCTGCAGAAGATGAAAAACTAAAAAAAATCCTAAAAAATTGAAAAGGAAAAAAAATGATTAGGCCGTTGATTCCTAACTTTCTTAAAATCCTTATGTCCCCGGCAGCGGCGCCAAAAACTTGATGTGTGTTAGTGTATATATGTTTTAGATATATATTTTAAGCCCTTTTTACACTTTTTAGCCAAGTTTTAAATTTATAAAATACGATATTTATTAACACTAAACACACATATGGGCAAGTGCACCCATCGTGGACGTAGTATAGTGTTGGTAAGATACCGAGGTCGTCCAAGGACACAAGAGCTTTTAGTACCGGTTTATCCTCAACGTCTAATCTAATCAAAATGTTAGAAAAAGATTTTAAAACTAAGAAAATAAAACTAACTAAATGCTGAAAAATAAAAATAAAACAGATAGACAAGATGAATCACTTGGATCCGACTCGTGTATTAGTATAACCTTTGATTATTTTTGCACTTTTGCACTTGTTTAAGAGATTATCTTAGTTATTGTAGTAGGCCCCTCTTTTGAAGGCGACGTTACTCTCAACCCAGTAGTTTGAGTCAGCAAGGATACAATCCTAAAGGGTCGGATTATTGAAAGATAATGAATTAAGTTATAAATGCAAATTATGGTAGGCCCCTCTTTTGGAGGTGACGTTACCCTCGACTAAGTAGTCTGAGTCAGCAGGGATACGTCCTAAATAGCCGGGTTATAGTATTAATAGTAGTTAACTTATGAGGGGGTCAAAGAGTTTGGATCCCCGCCATCCAATACCTTTGGGTATTGAAGGAGATCCTACTAAATTTGACCCAGGTCCCTTGCATGACCTCTAAACGCTGAACAAGGGCAAGACCCTTACCAAACTGTTCCCTTAACCCCCGACCAGGTAGCCAACATACCTCCATATAGACCGTGGAGATATGAATGGTGAAAATCTTTTATTTTATATAGACAGTAGAATAATGCCAAGACACCACGGACAAACGATAAGGAAAAGTCACCTTCAACATAAGCAACTAGTTATTAAATTCATTAATACAAAACCAAATAAAAAGTGCAAAAGATTAAAAATAAAAAGTATTATACTAAACACTTGTCTTCACCAAGTGATGTAAGTGACTTAGGCAAACATGGCCTTGATTGTCAAGAACTCTTATGATCAATCTTGGATCCCGAGACGACTCACACACTCTATGATGGACAATGGATGATGGTGGTGGATGATGGTGTTGTGATGGTGGTGGGTGGTGGGTGGTGGATGAAGTGTGAGAGAGGTGGTGTGCCAAGGGATGAGTTGAAATGAAGCCAAGCACTCCTATTTATAGGCTGAACAGAGGCCTGGGCACGGCCCCGTGCCTGTCTGACACTATCTCTCCTCATTAATTGTAATTCGCAATTACAATTAATGCGCCTGCAGTACTTTGGGCACGCCCCGTGTTCGCTGGGCACGCCCCCGTGGTGAGCAATAAAAGCTTCTACAGGCTTGTATTTTCTGCTGCTTCTTGGGCACGGCCCCGTGCTCTCTGAGCACTGGGCGTGTTCAGTCTTCTGCCTTCTCTGTTTTGCTTGGGAGGATGCTGTCGAGGGGTCGGGCAATCGACTTTTGTTCCTTTTCTTGTATTTATGTTCGATTTAGCTGCCTTTTTGCTTCTTTTGTTAATTTGAGCTCATTTAATCCTGAAAATACAAAAGGAAGACAAAAACACACTTTTTCCAACATTAGTACTAAAAAAGGGTTAGTTTTATGCCTCATTTGATGTAATTTATATGTTGCATTTTATACACATCACATGGCATAAGACTATCCATGTCCCACAACGTCCACGACTCCTCGTGCAAGCTCCAAAAGTACCTAACGACCTGCAAGGCATGTAACAGCGAGTCAACAACAAAGTTGAGCGAGTTCACAGTTAGTTGTTTAGTTTACCAGTTCGTTTTGAAATCATATGTTGTTTCGTAAACCACTAGTTAACCAGTACTTTCGTTTCCCAAACCATAACCATAATCAGTGGGGGCTTCCCATGTGAACCACTAGACCGTACCATATCGACTACTAACGAAATATAAGTTGTGCCTTACATCAGTGTCTATCATCACTGACAGTTTGCCATAGTCCATTAGTACACGCCCGTTCGAACGACAAGGTGTGAGGTTTGTTAAACCTAATAGCGCTATTAACTAATGACCCGCTCACCATCAGCCTCGGCGATTAAGTCGATATAAAGTGAGGGACTTCATGATAGAGTTTTGTCTAGTAAGTTGTAAGGTTGTTGTCCTACCCAAGGAGGACGAACGTACGTAGTTCTACCCAAGGAGAATACGCAGAATTTATAGTGGCATCCTACCCAAGGAGGATGGCCGTACATATCCTACCCAAGGAGGATATGTAGGTTTTCCGTTTTAGTTCTTTAACCCATTCCCAACCCTTGGGAATCCCATGCCTTGTAGAAAGTGTGAACTCACCTCGGTTTGCTCAGTATGCTTAATTACTTGTGCACAATTAATTCAATCAAAGCCTATAGTTTGCACGTACACACAATCAGTTGACATTCACAAAGTTCGACTAACAGTCAAGATCATCACGTACATGCAAGTAACAACTAACACATAGCATTTATCAGTAATACAAGCTCATGCAACCATGCTTTACAATTAACAGTTAGTTGTACTACCCTTATCAGTTAACATAGTCTTCACTAACCTAGTTAACTACTAACAGAATTAACCGAGTTAGTGTGCTTGATTAATAACTTGACGAAACATACTTGTTTCGTCGTGAACCCCTTCGGCGAAACCCCCCGGTTTCGTCGTGATTACCCTCGGCGAAACTCCCCTGTTTCGTCCTGATTGGCGTTTCGTCCAGGATGCAATTCAGTTACGTTGTGTTATCAGTTTATTACACAGAAACCCTAACTGTTGTTTACGATTAACATCAAACAATCCACATATCATCAACAGTGATCATCAAAACTTCTCATGAAATCATAACATCCTAACTATCATTTGGCTAACCTCATTTAGACCGATTCAAGAAATAGTTTCGTCAAACATTAAAGTAAATCATATACTGATCATACATCCTCCCCTTACTAAGCTATCATGCCATCCGTTCATTACACAGGCTAGACGAAACATAACACAATCATAAACATATATCAGTCATTCGTTATCAAGACTAGACACCTTCATACAATCCTAAAACTAGCAACCCTCGTTCTAAACATTTACAACAGCACTCAATCCTGATATCGATGTCAATACGCACATAAACAGTCAAGAGTCTTGATCAAAAAGAACGAGTTAACATACCGATCAAATGCAAAGACACGAGAGGAAATGTTTTGAAGATAAAAGGGTTCCGATGAGGAGGTGTTGTCTGCCGTCGAGAGGTGTAGGGGAAAAACTAGGGTTCGCAAGTTATGATTCACGTAATATAATCAAGTGCGACTGGGCCTATCCTGGGCCGAAGCCCATGTCCACGAAATGCCATGTTTCGTCGATGGATGCATGACGAAACCCCTGGGTTTCGTCAAGTAAGGGTTGTGGCGAATCATAAGTTGTTTCGTCGAGCTTACTAGTGTGAAACCCTAAGTGTCATCAAGTTAAACCAATCACAAGTTTATAACACTAAACACATAACACAAGCGTTATCTGTCTATCGCCTCCGTCAATCTAGTCTATAGCAGAAATCGAAGAAAACGAGAGTTACATTGTTATTTTAGTATTAGTTAGTCAAAAAGGCAAGGTGGCATAACTGTAATTAATGAGATTCCTCATTAACCCCTTGGCCTATAAATAGAACTCTAGGGCTTCTAATTTAGAACTTTTGCCATTTTCACATCTTGGAGAGATAGAAGCTAGAGAGAGAAAGCTAGAGAGAGAAAGTTCATTGTTCGTGATTCAGGTGTTGTACGTTTTCAGATTTGTCAATAGAATCACAGTTTAGAATACGTCTCGTGTGTTAGCTCGCGTTCGTGTACGGATTCTGCACGTCACATGTTGGATTACGTAATCATTTCGGAGTAAAACCGGTCCTAACAAGTGGTATCAGAGCAGGAGCTCGATTGCACTGATCTATCACACGATTTCGCACAGGATTACATCAGATTCAGATCCGAATTTCTTCTACTTCTTCATCTTTTTCATATGTTTCACGTTTTTTTCTGATTTTTGTCAAATCGAACAGGTTTTCACGGTCTGTTTCAGCTGATTTTTGGATATGTTGTGCGTAAACATCTGATCTACAACCCTACCAAATTTCAGATTCAAATTCCAAGCCGTTTAGGAGAAATTCAAGTTTTTAGGTCCGAAGTTCGTTTGAACAGCGAGTGTTCGTTTGAAACAAGGCTTCCGTTTGAACGATCGTTTGAATTGTCGTTTGAATTGATCCATCCAGTTTGAAAACAGCACCATTCTGTTAGAAACTGTCGTGTCCGTTTGAAACTGACACCATACCGTTTGAAAATGACACAGTTCGTTTGAAAGAGGTCCTATCGTTTGAACTTATCGTTGGAAGTGGTCCTCTCGTTTGAAAATACATGTCCTTCCCGTTTGAAACACGTTTACTGTTTGAAAGTGGTTCAGTAATTGTCAGTACATGTGATTAGCATTAATTGATATCAACCCACTTTAATGTTGGTCCTATGAGATTAAAGATGATTTGTAAAATTGTAGGCTGCATGTGATACATATTAATGGCTCAAATTATCGAACGAAAGGAACATTATGACAAAAAGTGATAAAGTAGCAGTCCACTAAAAATGTGCATGTGAATTGAATTGTCAGCCATCATTATAATTGTGCATGTGTAATTGTCGGCTTTTGCATAAGATTGAGTTGCATATTAATATTGATCTGTACATCTGATCTATCATTTGAGGTCAAATTACATTGTGTGGTGAATCAAAGTTTGTCGGCCACATTTATAATTAACTCATAGTTGTGTGATCAAAAAGGTCCAATCAAAGTTGTCAGTCAACTAATAGTGAGTTGAATATTGTAGTTGTCGATCACTTTAAATAATCCGGTCATGATTTAGTTTTTGTTTGGTCCTATCATTTTCTTACAACATAAACGTAGGTCCAATTAATAAATTGTAGCTTAATAAAATCAAAACAATTTGTTACAAAAGAAGTGGGGGTCCAATGAAGATAATTGATTGATTCGATGAGCTTTAATTGTAGTTGATATGTTTTTCAAACTGTTGGCCACTTAGTTTGATGTACAATTAATTGTTTGGAACAATTGTTGCCGCCCATTAACAAGAGGAACAATCGACCCAAGTTCAAAGCTTATCAGTTCAAAAGAAGAGGTCTAGTTCATTTGAACCTTGTCAAGTCATTTGGACTTAAGTTCAACTCGCACAGTTTGTTCATTCAAAGGTTCAGTTCGTACAAATTCAAATCTGTTCCAGGGCATGTGGTTTTGTCGGGTCATAGCATTTTGTACGGTTTGAAAATTTGAATCTCAGTTCGAATCAAGTTCCGTTCGCACGGTGTGTCAATCTACAGTTTGCTCAGTTTATCAACCTTCAATCTCGCACAGCATATTCACCAGTTCGAGTATTTTGTTTCAGTTGTTTGATAGTGTTTGAACTGATAAAGTATTTGTTTGTTTTGTGATTGTGATTCAGGTAATTGAAGAAATTCACATCATGGCTGAGGAATTCTACAACACGTTTTTCAACGCGTTCACATCCGAATCGACCGAGATTGCAAATGTTACCCCGAAAACCATTACGAAAGCCATCAACGAGAATATCAAGCATGATAACTTCTATGGAACGCATTCAAAGCCACCAACTCTTGATAGCATTGAAGATTATGTCTGGTGGAAAGAACGTTTCATCAATTGGGCAAAAGCGTATGCGCATGAAAGCTAGTTCTGTCTGGAGTTTGGATACGAAAGGCCAAAAAATGACAAAAACGAAGAACTACCATTCAAGAGTTTTACAAAAGATGACAAAGCAGAATTTGCTGCCGAACAAAGAATGATTGCATTGATCCAGTCAGCAATCAGAAATGATATATTTGCTTTGCTTACTCATGATGGATCATCAAAGTCGGTTTGGGAAGCTTTACGAGTTAAAGCTGAAGGGGGAAAACAGATTAGGAAAAATAAAATTGCTTTACTAAAAAAAGAATTTGATCTGTTTGATAATATAAAAGGAGAGACAGTGAGACAAATGATCGAGAGATTCTGTCATCTTAAAATCGAACTTGAACGTTTTAAAATTGACAAAACAAGAGAGGAACTTATCGATAAAGTCATTGAAGCGTTACCACGAGCAGATCAGTGGCAAACGTTTGTTTTTATCTTAAAAAATGATGCTTCATATGATGAAATTTCTCTTGATTCTTTGTTTGAAAAGATTGAAAGTCATGACCTGGAGTTACAAAAGCAGAGCAAGATGACTGGTTCTTCACATCAACAGAATGTGGGCTTGTATTACAAAGGCAGTGTACCTTCTGATAAAGGCGTTGGTTCACTAAAAATAGCATTTAGTGGTGAAAAGATGAAAGAACCACCAACAACATCAACAAGTCATCATTCTGGCTATCATTCATCTTCAAAGACAAGTTCTGATGAAACTGAAGAAATTTTGTGCAACATTGCTCTTAAACTGAAGAATTCTCCAGCAATGAGCATCAATGCAGCGAAACAGCAAATGAGTTTTCTTGCATCTGTCCTGGAGTCATATGAAGGTCTTGTAGCTGGTAAAATTGGAAACTCCAAATTGACCAAAGAAGACTACGACCAGATTGATCCGGAAGAAATAGAACTCATTGACATCCGTTGGTGTTTAGCTAGTTGTATTCGTCGCGCTCAGAGGTATATGGAGATTACCGGGAAACAATCGCTTGGAGGTGCTTCAACAAAGCTTGGATTCGACAAATCCAAAGTGACCTGCTTCAGATGCAAGCAAAAAGGTCATTTCAAAAGAGAATGCAGAAACTCTGAAGTTGCTGAAGGAAATGAACGTCCTTTCAACGATCACTATTATCGAAAGGCGATTTACCATCGAAGCAGAGAAGAGCCAAAGCTGATTGAAGATAAACAGAAAGAAAAATCAAGAGCTTATGCTGTAATTTACGAGGATGAAGGCTATGATTGGTCTGCAATTTGTCCAGAAGAAGATCGTTTGGAGAATGTTCGAAAAACAGCTCATGGGAGAGCTATGACAGAGGAAAGAAAGTTTGTTTTTGTTGCTGAGATTCAAGATGAAAACAAAGACAAAGCCACTGCTGAAATCCATGAAGAAAAAGTTGAGATCAAGGAGAAAACTCGAGAAGAGATCTTGAGTGAGAAGACTTACAGAGAAAGAAATGTGGTCTACAACAGAATGGATGACATGCAGGAAGAGTATGAAAATGCTGTCAGCAGTCGAAGATGGGATAAGAAAAGAGAATGTTACTACAACAGAGAAGGAGAACCGGTTGTTCCAAAGAAAGACATCATTTTTGATGATGTTCTTTTTGCTGTCCCGTTGAGAGCCGAATACTACAGAAGAGTGATGAAAGATGATGCATACGTTAAACAGTATGAAAAAGATATCAGATATGCTATGCTGTCATGTTTGAGAAAAAGGGATGAGGAAAGAATGAAGAAAAGTGTTGAAGAGATGGTGAACAATCTAAAGAAGGTTGCTGAAGAGGTTGAAACATAAGCTGTTGAAGCAGAAGTTGTGAAAGAAGCTGTTACTGAAGAACAGCAAATTGAAGAAGAAGTGAAGACAGAAGAAAAGAATGAGAATGAGAAAGATGGTGATGATGGTGATGCAGTCAGTACTGAAGTGGAGCAAGATGATGATGAGATGAAGCAGACAGAAGCTGCTGAAAACACCGAAGTGCCAATCACTGAGGTACATTCTGATTCTGAAGTCTTAAAACCAATTGAACAGTGCAAGAAATGCATGGAACCGTGCAGAGCTTGTACTGAAAAAGATGAGCAATTCAGAACAAGAGAACTTGAATTCACAAAAACCGAAAACATTTTCAAAGAAAAATGCAAAGAGATGTTAGAAAACGAAAAAGTTTTTAAAGAAAATGATGAAAAACTTTTAGAAAAATGTAACAAATTAGAGAAAGAAAATGAAGTTTTGAAAGAAGATGTTTTGACAATTAAAAATGAATGTGAACAAAAAGAGATTGCTTGTCAAGAAATGAAAAAGGAATATGACTCAATGAAATTATCATATCATGTTACAAAAGAGGCATATGATAAAGTAAAAGACGAAATGAAATATGCTCAATCTAGAATGAATTATCTTTCTGAAACATCCAAAGAGCTTAAACGAATGTATGCTATAAAACAAGATGTTGTTAATTCCTATATTGAAGATGTTGCTAAACTAAAGCGACAGATTGCTGATTTAGAACAGGATAACAACAAGTTAAAAAGTTACCACGTGTCGTCATATGTGCTGGAACGAATTTTCAATATAAAACCGGGTGATGGTGAGTCTGAGCAGAACAAGAAAGGCATTGGCTCAGAGTTTCATCAAGTTCCACCACCGGAAAAGTTTGCATTTTATGATGAGGAAAAGGTCGAAAAAGCTTTCAACATGGTAGATCAATTGCCAGACAACATTGACATAACCTATTCCAAATCTGATGATTCTCATGATTCAGAGGTGGTAGGTAAAGTCGTTGAAAGTGTGTTGAAAGAAGAGTCGATTGATACATGTAAATCTGAATCACATGATGAAGATGAAGGAAATCTTCATGATGGATATCTGAAAAACACAAAATCTGAGAAAAATTTGAATGATGATTCAAAGGGATTGGTTTATACCATGATTGGATCAGACAAATTGTTCTTAGATGTTGTCTTCCCGATTCAGAATGTGATTTCAGAAAAAGTTGACAAAGTTTTCAAAATGATTGAGATTGAGAAGTCTGAAATTTCAAAGTTTGTTGGTAAGAGTCATAAAGGTTCGTATAATAAACCTGGTTTCAAAAAGAAAAACATGAAGGCTGGGTTGGGTTATAAGAAGAAACAGAATGGAAAGAAAAATGAAGTGCCAAAATTATCAGGCTAAAATGAGTTTTGTTCAAGGAAACAGTTTGGATGAAGAAAAAGAACTTAAAATTGGACGACAGTCTAATGCTGAGTTTGAGGCACAAAAGAGAAAGCAACAACCACAGGTCAAAGATGTGTCCATGAGAACATGTTTCAAATGTGATCAAAAAGGACATCTTGCACGCAAGTGTCCAAATCTAAAACCTGTGGATGTTGAAAAAAAGAAGATTGATATTGAGGAACAAAAATCGGAGTATGTGAGACAAAGGTCAACCAGATTTGATTCAAAACAAACTTGGATGTACAACACAAATAAGTTTGCTTCGAATCAAAATTGGAAATCAAACCCGAATAGGTTCGATTCAAGACAGACCTGGAATTCTCATACACCCAGGTTCAGAACATCATAGAGTTGGAAAACATCAGTTGATATGACAAAACCCCAAGAGGTTTGGAATCCAAAAGTTGTTGTTCAAAACCAAAGTGTTCAAAAAGATTCACATTTTTACAAACGTGGAACACCAAATGGTCAAGCATGGAGTATTAAGAAACATGTTGATTTGGTTAAAAATGAGAAACAAAAACAAATCTGGAAATCGAAAACAAAAATAGAAAGTTCAACTTATGAGGTGAAAAAGGCTGAGGATTCAATTTCGATTGATTATGATGCGAATTTTCCACCACTTAAGCCTGAAAACTTTAAGATTCAGATTGCTAGAGTCAAGGTTACACCCAAGGCTGACGAGGCTTGGGTGGACACAATGTTTGATTAAACAATTTGAATTGCCGGAGCTTCCTTTATGGCGAAGCATGAATCGGCATCTTTAGTGAATGAAAATTATTGTGTAGTATTTGATAAAGTTCGAATGTGCAGGTGCTCAAGAATACTGAAGATTGTGAGATTGAAAGTTGGAGCAGCCTGGCACATGAAGAGGAAGCAGAGGCTGCTGGACCCTGTGTTGGTTGAAACAGGGAGTTTGTTTGTTTTTTCTGTACATAAATAAACAATATTTTCAAAACCCTAAAAATTTGAAAAAATTAAAAACCAAAAATATGTTTGTTTTTAATTTTTGTCAAAAATAGAAAATTTCAAAAATATGTGTTGATTGAATACGCCGAAACCCTCACGGCTGAACAAACATGATTACTTTCACCAGATTGAAAAACGGTTTTCAAACTGTAAAAATCAATGTGTTGTAAATCATGGGGGTACGTTATATTTTCTGCAAAACAGAGCATGAGATGCAGAAAATGGATGGCGAGACAAAGATATCAGTATCGGTTTGTCAAATTTCTTTAATGATTTTGCATTTTAGGGGGAGATATATTGTTAGAAAATACAAAAACATTAGAAAATTTGAAAAAAACAAAAAACATGATAAAATTCAAAAATTTGAGTTTTGCGTAAAAAGAGGAAATGATAGTACATCAGTAGACAGTTACAGTATGCTAAAGAAATGTAATGATTAAATAGCATTAAACAGTCTCACTGATGATATGTCGATAGGTTTTTATACACTTAGTAAACTTTTCGGGATATAAACCTAAATTCAAACAATTGCTTATTTCGTGGGGAACACTACTTGGATATATAGGTAACCCCTGAAATTTCGTTTGAAAGGTCCCTTATTCTGAGATACTAGGTCTTTATACTCAGTGATATCTGGGGTATTATTCCGGGACTTCTGCTGTATGGAAGTACTGACCTAGTCCCCGAATAATACTTTCTGCAAATGCTTGAAACATAGCATCGCCCTCAGCAAGCTGATGAAACAATAAAATTGATAGTCGCTGCTGTTGTAATCAAAAGATCCTCTAAAGGGGACACACCGAAAAGTCGAAGCCGTCATCTCTTTGCGTATACGGAAGTATCGACCTGAGCTCTCACGGCCCTCGCATCTAACCCCGTACAGATATCATCTGTGGTATACTCACCTGTAAGACTGAATATTGGGATCTGGACACGGGAGTATATTCAAGAGGTGGGACACATGATGGAGTTAAGTTTCTTAAAACAACTAAATCGTATCCTGAATTAGTTGAAAGTTGTATGAAAATTTAAGTGGATCAGTATATCGACAATCTAAGTGAATTGTTTAATTCTTAATGTGTAATTAAGCTCAACGGTACTTGTGACTTGTCAAAAACTGATATGATCCTCTGACGCATACTCAAACAAAAATATTGTCTGTAAATATGTTTGTATATATTTCTTTACTGTTTTATATTTTCAGAAAATACAAAAAGATTTTGATTTCTGCTTTATTTTCGATAAACCGATGTCTGAGTTGCTGAGTTTCAAAATCTAAGTAAGCTGATTGTGTTTCTGAAAATAAAACAAGTTCATTAATTTGATACTTGAATTACAATTAAAATTTCAAAAACAGTTTGTGATATCTCCAAGGTCATTAGTTTGGACTTGGACGATTAACTGTGAGGGAGTTGGATTCTTTAACACTGCCAAATCTATAAAGTTTGTTGATAGGGGGAGTGAATTAGAGAATTTGATTGAATGTTCAAAACATTGTTACTTATAAATGTTTGAGAATTGCAGATGTTATACCAGACTACGATCCTGAGAGCTGAGTCTAAGGGGGAGTCTGAAGACGAGCTCAACGCAAACGGAAGCGTACAAAGAGCCAGGTATCATTCCTGGAAGAGCTTGTAACCGGAAAGCAAGGTGTCGATCCCAAAGCACGGAAGCTTGACGAAAGGGGGAGCCTGACGAAGAAAAGAGTCTACAGAAATGAGAAACTGAAGCTGAAGATAGATCCACCGGGATTCTGTTTGAGCAAGGGGGAGTCTGTGTAACTGAGGATGTTAAAGCTTCAAGAAGACTCAGAGAGAGAGAAAGAAAAAGCGCTACGAGTTGACTACAGATTGACTACAGCAATATCCAAGGGGGAGTCTGTTAGTGCGTTATCTGTCTATCGCCTCCGTCAATCTAGTCTGTAGCAGAAATCGAAGAAAACGAGAGTTACATTGTTATTTTAGTATTAGTTAGTCAAAAAGGCAAGGTGGCATAACTGTAATTAATGAGATTCCTCATTAACCCCTTGGCCTATAAATAGAACTCTAGGGCTTCTAATTTAGAACTTTTGCCATTTTCACATCTTGGAGAGATAGAAGCTAGAGAGAGAAAGCTAGAGAGAGAAAGTTCATTGTTCGTGATTCAGGTGCTGTACGTTTTCAGATTTGTCAATAGAATCACAGTTTAGAATACGTCTCGTGTGTTAGGTCGCGTTCGTGTACGGATTCCGCACGTCACACGTTCGATTACGCAATCGTTTCGGAGTAAAACCGGTCCTAACAATAGTCACATAACATCTCAACATATATTAAACACGTATGGTTACAAGGCAAACAAGTCGTGTAAGCAAACAACTAAACAATTAA
The DNA here is from genome assembly GCF_002127325.2 of Helianthus annuus. Lineage (NCBI taxonomy): Eukaryota > Viridiplantae > Streptophyta > Magnoliopsida > Asterales > Asteraceae > Helianthus > Helianthus annuus. The sequence continues at coordinate 98,516,187 of NC_035439.2, read as the reverse complement.
GGTACAATTAGCGTGAAGACGGAATCTTGAAAACTTGAGTTGTCACATTCTCAGTGAAATAAGGGTTATGGGGATTTACGGATTGCTAAAAGTGCTAAGGGTGACCCTCTTATCTGGTTAAACTTGAAAATGTTGTACCTTTCTGTTTGTTGTTAGTTGTAGTTGTGTTAGTTGCTTGCCAGCCTTGTGAAATGAAACTATCGTTCAAAAAAAAAAGTAATAAGTTGTAAATTATGTCATTATTATAACTATAATAATACAATTAGGAAAGATTGTGAACATTGTCTTTATTATTATTTTATTTGTTTTGGTCTTTTGTCTTTTGTGCTTTTGTCTTTTTTTTATATTTTTACCACTCAACTTTTAGCATTGACACTCACAATACTTTAACATTCAAAAGACTTTGCAATCAAGTTTTACATGTTTATATTTATGTACGAGTCTCCGAGTCGGTATAAATTTAAGTTCATTTACGTTTTGAGCGTATTTCTTTCGGCTGTTATACCAAACCAAAATAGATATCGAACAAAACCCTACGCGTAGCGCGAGTAATTTTGCTAGTTAAATTCTAATGAGCAAACGTGCAATATCTACAAACTTCAAGGACTCGACCAAGCAATTAACTCATTAAAAATTAGGGGTGTGCAAAAAAACCGAATTAACCGAACCATAACCGAATTAACCGACAAAACCGAACCGAAAAAACCGAACCAAATAAAAAACCGGTGGGTCGGTTAATGAGTTTTTTGAAAACCGAAAGTAGCGGGTCGGTTATGGTTATCATTTTTTCCATACCCACCATAACCGAACCGAACCGACATGTAATAAATCTTTGTAGGATTTAGGACTTTTCACCATATTTTAATATTTTATGTTTTTGACCGAAGATTTTTAGTACTTAAGGGTTTTTCATATCATTTTGTGGTTTTGGTTGAATGTTTATTTAAGTTTATGGAATATATCATATCACTTTATTTGGACATTCGATAATAATTGGTATTAATATCATAGATTATATGTATTTTTAATACTATGTAATCTATATCTATACTATATAATAAAAGAAACCATTTTAGGGACACTTGTCATCATATTAGGCCATCTCTTATAGATAATTATAATTTTAGTTTAATCTCTTCTAATTAATTATACATTTCATATCTAATTAGTATTAAATAAATTGATATTCAACATTGTTAGCTTTATTTTTTTATCGTAGTAATTTATCTGGTTTTTGGTTAGTATCTGAGTTTATTTACTTATACTATTGTGTTATTTTATTATGCATGTATTTCTAGATAACAAAAAATTTATTAAGAAGTCATAAGTAAAAAAGACAACAAGTACATACCTTGATTTTAAAGGTATCAAATGAGATTTTAATAGACTTTGTTGAAGTTAGTCACGACATCGTAATAAATTTATTGAGAGTTCGTTAATAAATTTTGCAACAACAGAATAATCTATTTTTATCACGAAAACCAAACTTTGTATTAATATATTAAATATTTTTATTTCACTATACAAAATTACATTTACTCGACTCATGTAATACATGAGGTTTTTTAAGATATAATTTTTTATTATTTGATATATAAAATTAGATTTATTCAATTCGTACAATACACGGGGTTTTTTAAGGATATATATTTTTTATTAGAGTAAAATGCACGGATGGTCCCTGTGGTTTTACAAAATAACACCTATAGTCCCCAACTTTTGGAAATTACACCGGTGCTCCCTATGGTTTGACAGTTGTTACTCAGATAGTCCCTGGAGTGGATGACGGTTAGTTTTATCCGTTAATTGGATGGGAAATGACAAATTTACCCATCATCTTCTCCGCTCTATAAAAACAAAATCCCACCTCAACCCCACTCCCCACCACCGCCTCTTCACCACTCCCTACCACCACCACTGCCATCCCCTTCCACCACTCCCCACAACAAATACCAATAGCCACTATCCGATGCCAATTTTGATCACCGGCCACTGCCTCTTGTTGCCACCAATCGCAGCCGGTCCTCACAGAATTAGGCAGCCCAACACTGCTACCTCTACTGTTTTTCCACAACTTTCACCACCATTGTACCGTTCTTCTCAGCCATTCAAGGCTGTTTTCAAAGACTATCGTCGACCAACTTCAGCCTACTACCTATACTCCCTCATTGCTATTTCAACCGGCTACCGGGAACACACCCTGTTTGGGTATCGTCTTCTCCCAGTGCACTGTCGTTTCTCACCTTCTTTTTGGCCCATGGATTGTGTCAACAGGATTGGTTGGCTGCTGCTGCTCTGTTGACGTTAATCGAACACAACCAAAAAGAAGACTATTGAAACTATGATCTTTGGTGGGGAGTGGTGGAATGGGATGGCGGCGGTGGTGGTGGGGAGTGATGACACAGGCGGTGGTGGTGATGACGGTGGTGGGGAGTGGTGACAGAGGCGGTGGCGGTTGGTGGTTAATGGTTGGGGGAAACAGAGAGAAAGGTGGGGTTGGGGTGGGGTTGTTTTGTTATTATAAAGTGGAGAAGTTGATGGGTAAACTTGTCATTTCACATCCACTTAACGAAGAAAACTAACCGTCATCCACTCCAGGGACTATCCGAGTAACAAACTGTCAAACCACAAGGAGCACTGGTGTAATTTCCAAAAGTTGGGGACTATAGGTGTTATTTTGCAAATCCACAGGGACTATCCGTGCATTTTACTCTTTTTATTATTTAGTACAGAAAATTACATTTATTCAAACCGTGTAATGCGCATATTTTTAAAGATGTAATTTTTTTATTATTTAGTATATAAAATTACATTTATTCAACCCGTGTTATAAATAAGGTTTTTTAAAGATGTATTATTTTATTATTTGGTAAACAATATTAGATTTATTCAACCCGTGTAATACGCGTGGTTTTAAAGATATAACTTTTTTATTTGGTATATAAAATTACATTTATTCAACCCGTACAATATGGTTCTTATAGATATAACTTTTTATTATTTAATATATAAAATTATATTTATTCAACCCGTACAATAAATGAGGTTTTTAAAAATATATTGTTTAATTATTTAGTATATAAAATTTATTTATTCAACCCCGTGTAATACACGGGGTTATAACCTACTATATAATAAAAGAAACCAATAGAGGGACACATGTCATTCATTTTCATTGGAGTCATCTATTTTTTAGTTTTCTCATCTCTATCTCCTACTTAATCAAAATTAATATAACTAAAAGATAATTATAAAATAAAATTTAATATAAATTTAAACAATTTCTATAGGAGATAATATAATCTTTTGAAATATTTATTAGATTTTAAAATTATTTATCTTGAAATTAACAAAAGACTACACTAAATATAAATTAATATAATGTTAAGAGTTAAATGTTATTTTAGTCCATGTGGTTTGGTCATTTTGTCAGTTTAGTCCAAATGTTTTATAATACACAAGGTTTATAAAGATATAATAAGACATAACTTTTTATCGATTGGTATATAAAATTACATGTGCTCAACCCATACAATACATAAGGTTTTTAAAAATGTAACTTTTTTCATTATTTAATATATAAAATTAAATTTACTTAACCCATATAAGACACGGGGTTCTTAAAAATATAACTTTTTCATAATTTAATATATAAAATTACATTTATTCAACCTATGTAATAAACAAGATTTTTAAAGATATATTGTTTTATTATTTGGTATATAAAATTACATTTATTCAACCGTGTAATAAACGAGTGTTTAAAGATGTATTTTTTTATTATTTGGTATATAAAATTACATTTATTCAACCCGTGTATTCCACGGGGTTCTAACCTAGTATACTAATATATACAAATATACAATAACATTTTATTCCATGTTAAAAAGAATTAAGCTATTTTTAGTTAAGCTAAATACATGGTTAGCTACCCATAACCGATCCGCTATAACCATCAAAACCGAATAACCATAACCACCATAACCGATCGGTTATGGTTATGGTTATCCAATAACCGAAATCGTGGTTATGGTTATGGTTTTTGGTCAAAACCGACCCAAACCGACCCATGCACACCCCTATCTATCTCTGATACTAAAGCAAAATAATGTTAACTTTTTGACCTTGATGTGGCAATGCTCTTTGGCCAGAGAATTGATTTTTGAGCGCCATTTATCTCAATTCTCTCAATTCTCATTCAATTCTCTTTCAATTAATATATGCGCCTCCTTCCTCAGGACGCCACTTCCTTCCTCAATACGATTCACAAACCCTAATTCATCAATCAACGCTCTTTTCCTCCCTATGTTTCTTCCTCTGCCAGTTTGTTCTTCATTAATCGCCGCTCTTTTCCTCTCAGCAGTTCCTCCATAACAACGAGCGTTACTCGAATTCGTCTCGATTTGTTCTCCTATTTTGATATTTGGCATCCAGGTAACAATCGTTGTATCATTTATTTTGAATATGCGATCTTAATTCCAAGTTCTGTTTGGAACCCTAATTTCATGTTGTTATTGTACGATTATCTCAATATCTTAGAACCCTAACTTACATCTCATCAGTCTATGTTAGATGACACGTATTTTAACATGTATGTTGTAGATTTGATAGCTTTGTTCTGTTTTCATCCCTTCATTGGCGATGCGTTTCAGGTAATGGATTTTGCGTTTTCTCTGGGTGTTGTCGATCTCCGCTTCCTGATTTATACAGGTATATGGCTGGTCTCTTTTATGCATTATCCCTTTATTAGGTGGTAGTTTTTTTTACTTTTATGATTTCAATCCCTTGATCTCTTACAGAACAACCCGATTTCAGGGTTTTAGGGTTTAGTTTATAGCTTTTTTAAGTGTTTCAATATGTTGATATATGATGTTGTGCTTTCCGGATTGTAGTGTTTTAGGGTTTTAGTTTTTAAAATGATTAATTGATATGTTTAAACTCCAACATGTTTAAGAATAAATTTCATTGTCGTTATTACAGGTAAACTGACTCTGTATTGTGTTGTGTTCACAAGATCATTTTATGTTATAGGAGAGAGAAAGAGATGTGTTAAGAATCTCTGAGCCACCACAGCTAACATCGAAATTGTCGACGAACTCTGTCTCATCCAGTAAGTGAGGATAAACGATGGCCACAATGGTGGCTGCATTATGGTTCCTACAATGATGATGATGTTTATGGGCTGAATGTTTGAAGGTTCTTTGAGCGTTGTAATCATCGGAAGAATCAAGCCCCACTGCCTCGGTGTCATATCCGCCGTATCTCCTTTCTTTGCCGCCTTTTGGTAATATTCTTTCGCCAATTTGTTGAATTAGGTCATTTATTTTTTCATATGACGGGTATGCAGTTTGTTTTGTGATTAAAGTAGATTGGTAATACTGTTCAGTTAGTGTTTTTTTGTGTTTCATTCCAAATATTTTCTTATTTTGCTTCAGGCTACACACGAATGTTGCAAATCTTTATTTTGAGCTAGCCTATAGCAGCTAATAAATGCAATGCAATGCTTTCCATAGCCAGTGCAAGGTGCATTAGTTTTTCTTTCTTAAATTTCATACGTTTGGGCTTTGTTTCTCTACTCTTATATTGTTAATTTTTTCCCTTCGTGTAATTGTCTCTTTGGTAGGTAATTAATGATGTTTTTATACAGGCTTATCTTAGTGGAATCCTTTCTACTCATGATTTCAAGCAAGCAATGTTGCAACTACTGTTATCGGTAAGTTCACTTTTTATGTCTATAAACTTATGTATCAATTATTTTAGTGGTTGGGTAGCTTGGTTATTTCAATTATTTTAGAGGCGGTTTCTTTTGAAGTTGATCATCTTTTTACGGGTCGGGATAGGCTTTGTTGGACAACCCTAAAGAACTTCTAATAATTATTGTGTTATTTTCTTGATTAACACAAATTGGTGTCTATTTTGACAATCATATATTTGCGTAATATAGATATGGTTATATGGTTTTTAATATAAAACCATTACTTGCATAAAGGTCCTGATTTGTGTTTACCAGGTCAAACAAATAAAATCAACTAATTAGTCGAACGTGTATCCGAATACATAAACCCTCTCAGATAAATTTATTTGGTTGAAAATAGATTATTCTTAGTAATAGTATATTTTTAATAAGTATATTCCAACACATTTGTTATTCATAAGATAAAAAATGTAGCCAATAAAGTTTTGCAAGTTATCATCAATAAAATTTACCCGTTATCTAATTTGTTCATCCTTATTTATAGATGATTAATTTTATGGAAATGTAATAATGAAATATTGATTTGTGTTTGCTTGGAGTGAAGAGCAACCACTAATATAGACAAATTCTTGAAGCAGGTGATATTTTGGATTGTTGATTCGCATGGTCAAGTCTTTGATATTGAGAATATTGTTCGCTATGGATTGCGAGTTGAAGGAAGAGATAGTGTTAAAAGCTTAATCAGTGATGTTATTAGGTTTTTTCTTGCACCAGCAGTTCGGTACATGATTTTGGGAGTTTTTGTGTTAGTGACATAAATGGGTTGGGTAACGAGTCAAAAATGATTTGAGTCGGTGGATATAAAGACACTTTTGGGCGATTTTCTATATGTTCAAACTTTTTGACCCGTTTAACTTTCAATTATTTGTCCGTCATTTTGCTCATTTGACACGTTAGATTTCTGAAAAAGTTTACCTAATTTCTAACAAGATGGTTTGTGTGATAACTGTTGAAGAAATTTTATCTGAACATAAGAGGCATTCATCCGGTTTTAAAAGGAACTGTCGGGACAAGCTAGACTGATTTTATCTAATTTCTAACAAGATGGTTTGCATGACTGGTATTTGTGACAGGTTTGCCATTGATTTGTGCCTAATTTGTTGTTTTCTTAATTCAGTGATGTTATGCTCATGATATGTTATTAGGTTTTTGCTTGCACCAGCAGTTCGTTACATGATTTTGGGAGTTTTTATGTTAGTGACATAAATGGGTTGGGTAACGAGTCAAAAATGATTCGGGTAAGTCGTTTTAGCTCCTTCACAAGTCAACTAATTTTAGCTCCTTCACAAATTGTTCTTATAAACAAAACTCAAGGGCGATTCTGATACAACCTGATCCAAGCAAGTCGACTGATTCGGCAAGTTTGAGATTGATATTGTTCGGTCTGCTGTGGAACTTGGAACCAGCCGCTTAACCTTTATTGGTTATAGTTTGTTTTCTTTAATTTTTGGAGTACATATTCACAAACCATATTTTTTTTTAATTTTGAAAAACAAAATGGGTTCGTAGGAGGTGAATGATGACGTTGTAGGAGGTGATGATTTGTTGTTATATCCACAGTCGGTTTTGCAAGAGGATGAAGACAATGAACCAAATCCATCTAAAAGTTTGTTTTGTGAACTATGAGCTGGTGTCCAGACAAACCGCGTGTGGCGGCGGTTCGTTGGCTGGGAATTTGGTCGGTATTGATTCGATTCGTTACTATATTTCTAACTATAATGACCCGGTACGTTATTATTTTTATTATATTATTTATTGTATAGATTTTTTTTTGTAATCTTGATATATTTGATTGGTTTAACATAACACTCAATCCAGATCGGGGGTCGAAATTTCCACCTCTATTTGCCTATATGTGCCTTTTAAGATCTGAAAATTATCTTCTCCAGACACATTTTGACTACATTGCTGCAAAATTTGGTGAATGTATTGCTAATGAAAGTGAAAAGCTTTGGCTTCCTCCAATCAGACAAGATGAATACACAGGTTAATATTATTTTAACCCATTCTATTATGATAATATTGTTTAAAAAAGGGTGAAAAGTCGCAACATAACAACAGTTCAAACAAATTCCAAGCTTTAAGTGACAATGGTATAAAAAATATGAATATTTCGGCTCGGTTAATTTTGGTTAACCAATGGTACAAAAAATAACCGATGACTGATCTTCGGTTAATTTCGGTTCGGTTTTGTCGGTTTTTGGTTTGGTTTCAGTTAACGGTTCGGTTTTTGCTCACGATGCTACAATTTAGTATTTTGGTTGCTCTAAAGTTTTGTTCTCGAATAAAGAATAGGGCAATACGTGTCACTGACATATTTTTTCTTATTATTAATTCTGATTGTTAGAGCAATGGAGGTCCTTACCAGAACCGCAACAGTTACAGAGGGCGTGAAAGAGGAAGAGGATCCAGGGTACTTTTTTCAAACTTCTTATTCATTTTAGTGTATTTTGTAAGAAAGGGTATAGTCGTCAATTCAGTTTATGGGTTCTTAACGATGCAGGGAACGAGTGAATTAACTAGGGATATAAAGACACTTTTGGGAGTTTCTGTGTCAGTGACATAAATGGGTTGGCTAATGAGTCAAAATGATTCGGGCCAGTGGATATAAAGACACTTTTGGGCGATTTTCTATATGTTCAAACTTTTTGACCCGTTTAACTTTCAATTGATTTGTCCGTCATTTTGCTCATTTGACACGTTATATTTCTAAAAAAGTTTACCTAATTTCTAACAAGATGGTTTGTGTGATAACTATTGACGAAAATTTATCTGAACATAAGAGGCGTTCATCCTGTTTTAAAAGGAACTGTCGGGACAAGCTGGACTGATTTTAGCTCCTTCACAAATTGTTCTTATAAACAAAGCTCAAGGATGATTCTGATACTACCTGATCCAAGCAAGTCGACTGATTCAGCAAGTTTGAGATTGATATTGTTCGGTCTGCTGTGGAAGTTGGAACCAGCTGCTTAAATTTTATTGGTTATAGTTTGTTTTCTTTAATTTTTGGAGTACATATTCACGAACCATATTTTTTTTAATTTTGAAAAACAAAATGGGTTCGTAGGAGTTGAATGATGACATCGTAGGAGGTTATGATTTGTTGTTATATGCACAGTCGGTTTTACAAGAGGATGAAGACAATGAACCAAATCCATTTAAAAGTTTGTTTTCTAAACTATGAGCTGGTGTCCGGACAAACCGCGTGTGGCGGCGGGTTCGTTGGCTGGGAATTTGGTCGGTATTGATTCGATTCGTTACTATATTTCTAACTATAATGACCCGGTACGCTATTATTTTTATTATATTATTTATTGTATAGGTTTAGTTTTTGTAATCATGATATATTTGATTGGTTTGACATAACACTCAATCTAGATCGGGGGTTGAAATTGCTACCTCTATTTGCCTATATGTGCCTTTTAAGATCTAAAAATTATCTTCTCCAGGCACATTTTGACTACATTGCTGCAAAACTTGCTGAATGTATTACTGATGAAAATGAAAAGCTTTGGCTTCCTCCAATCAGACAGGATGAATGCGAAGGTTAATATTATTTTTAACCCATTCAATTATGATAATATTATTTGAAAAAGGGTCGAAAGTCGCCCATGTGCATTTAAGGCTCATGCCTTGAAATTAGTATAAATTTTTGTAGTATTCTGTGTTGACCCAACCTGACCCGTTTTGATGGGCACAAAACTATTTGTTTTGACCCGACCATTTTACCAAGAGTTTTATGATTGCATGTATTTTTGCCATCTTTTCTTCAGCCACCATTCACACATTCCAACACAAAGAAACTTCAGGAGAAGTTTGTCAACTAAAAAGTGAAGTTGCTACCGTGGTTAAGTGGTGAAGCTCACTCTTTGCTTAAAGGGGTAAGTCACTTTGTCATGATTAACCTCTTACTATGCACGTTAATCGCTAGAACTATTTAAACTTCATGTGTTTATATACGACAGTTGTTGCAAAAGGACCCGACGCTAAGGATTGGAAGCTGGACTCGAGGTTGTCATGATATCAAAAATCATAAATGGGTCAAGGAAATAACATGTGAATCTTAAAGAAAAACTGGTTTCAAGATGGGTATAAATTTCAAAGCGGACTAGACTTTATCAATGCCAGAGATGGACAACGGATTTCTACTCAGGTTAGGGTATCCCCTATTTTAATCAAGTCAATGTACGCATCAAGTTCAAAAAGAAGAAGTGTTTGTTGGAAAATATTTTTTTTTGAAAGTAAAATAAAAAGTCAACGTTTCTTTTTCAATAATATTTTGGTTTTGTTTGAATGGGTGGTTAATAAGGCCATAGGCGATGGTTGGTATGGTTTAGGATTTGGAGCGTGAGATCTTATAGTGGAAGTGTGGAGTTATATATGCAATTTGTTTAGTCCATAGTAGTGAACAATTGGGCTTATGACATAAATGGTAAAATCAAGTTAGAAGATGTTGGATTTGACTGGTACATCCATTCAAGAGGTACATAAATGTTAAGAGCAAGCAAAATAGATGGGTTGGGTAACAGACTAACAGGTTAAAATGAGTTTGCGTCGATACGGCTAAACTTTTGGTCTGGGCTGAAGTGAGAATTATGAGTTTTATACATTTGTTTATCCCTTCTTTTTAGATAACTTGAACTTTTGGCATTTTCTTTTCATTAGGTATGTTTATTTTTATTATTTTCATAAAAAATAACCATATCCTTAATATTTTACCTTTTGTATGATATTATTCTTTTTTCTCTAAATATCATCTATGTTATATAACGAGCCCCTCCTCACTATGCTTCAAATACTCATTAGGTATGTTATGTGTCTATTATTTCATTATCTTCAAAGTTCACTTATATTTAAGACTTGGGAAACCTGTAACCGTAGATTTGAGAGGCAAAGTATACGAGTATGTATTTTTTTTATTTTTGTAAGTATTATAAATTTCTGTGTTCAAGTGGATTGTAAACCTGCCAACATATTTACTAATGCAAGTCGTAAAAGTAACACCCCAAAGAGCCACGAATTGCCTGATTTTTTTCATTCTTATATATAATAAGTATCATAAGTTACGAATAATTATAAATTTATTATTTTTGAAATAGTTCTTTTACTGTTTGTGTTTACTTAAAGGTTAGATGGGCTCTCGAGTGGAAACAGGCGCTGACCTAGGATGAAGTTGAGGATGAGGTGCATCTAATTTTGGGGGTGCTGCATATTACGTGTGACAACTCGTATTTCGAACCTATCTTTGTGCAACATTATGTAATTACGTGAATTTTTTTATTAATTGAATGTTATGATTATGTGCTGTGTGTATTGAATGTTTGTATTAAACGAGCCCAAACCGCACAAGACTCACCCAATCGCACAAGCCCATTCGGGCCTTACTCTTTGTATTCGGATCAAGGGCAGCCCATGATGGGTTCGGCCCACTTCAATTGCATGCATAACACTAGGAGGTAGGGGTATACTCCTCATTAGTTGCAAAACACTTTACACACACAAACCCTACACGCTCTCCTTCTCTCTCGTGAAGCCGACGGCAACATCTCTCCCTCTCGAAGCTTTTTGTGTTCATATCCATCCTTGTCCTCACCTCTAACTGGTTAGTGTTATGATTATTGATTGTTTGTTGCATGATGTTGTGGTATGTATGATTTACATGGGGATTTAGAGAGGTAGACTGTTAATGTTGATGTTCATAATAATCGGCTCACATGTACGTTTGAAAGTGTTCAGAGAGTTGGATTTGTATGATGATGATCTAGAACTGTTTGTGTGTAATCGATTTCCATGAAAGTGTATTCGGATATTGCTAGCTAGGATGCATGTTAGTAAACGAGACCTTGAATCTGTTAGATTACTATGCATGGTTGATATGATGAATCGGTTAGGGTTCATATGAATTTCATGATAATAACCCTTGTTTGATCGAATATTGGCTTGAAGGGAAACTGTTAATTGATAATTGTAAATATGGAAGTTATTTAGTTGGTCAAACGAATTGATTGAAATTGTAACTGATGTGCATGATTTTTGGAATGTTATAACTAATCGCACAAGAAGTCCATTCGCACAAGTTGGTCAGTCACACAAGGGGTCCTCAGTCGCACAAGACTGCTGGATCGCACAAGTTGTTTAACGGATTGGGCCAGGTAGACAGGTTGGGCTGGACTTGTTCCAATCGCACAACCCAAAATGGATCGCACAAGTCGGTTGGATCGCACAAGCCATCCGGATCGTACAAGCTCATCCGGATCGCACAAGACTTTTACATGTTATTAGATTGGGCCGCGTATTTTATGTTTGGGCTTTGGACTAGTTGGGCCGGGAGTTTAACTGAATCGCACAACATGTTGTGGATCGCACAAGGCTATGCTGAACGCACAACATCTTGGGCCGCCTGTTTATTGGGCTTTACCTTTGGATCGTACAAGTATCAGATGTTATGTCTACTAATATATTAACGTGCATTATGTGTTAGCTATGATCAATGCGTGTTCTTAATCTGCTAGCTTATGTGATACTTATGTGCACTACTCGAAACCAAAACCTGACTTGTATGGTAACCATGTTAGGACGTGGTTGACCACTAGCAGCTAGACTTGACCTTCTGTGTATCTGCCGAGCAAACCAAGGTGAGTTCACACTCTTACCAAGGCATGGGGTTCCCAGGGTCGGGAATGGGTTTGGAAGATTTCTTATACTTAAGGCATTATCGGGATTACGTACTTTAGGCCTCGGGAGAGGGAGGTTGTTGATAAATACTGCTAGACTAGTGATACAAATACTCCTCTTCGCACACACGCTGGGAATGGCTGCGATAATAGAACTAATCTTCGCACACATGCCTGGAATGGCTGCGAACCAAACACTAAACTTCGCACACATGCCGGGTGGGCTGCGATACAAATATACCTAGTCTAGAATACTTGGGAAATTCCCACGAATCTTCGCAAACATGCCTAGAGGGCTGCGATACAAGTGCATACGAAACATGATCCACTAAACAAACATACGGTTTACAATACGATTACTATAACTGAGCAACCAACTGTGAACTTGCTCAATTAGTTGTTGACTCTCTGTTACATGCCTTGCAGGACCTTAGGTATACATGGAGCTTGCACGGGAGGCACAGTCGTTGTGGACATGGATCGTGGACGTTTTGATAAACACATATGACAGTTGAAAACTTATTAATTACGTTGGATTTTATACTATGCTTCCGCTACTTAAACTATGTTATTTGAACACCTTTCATATTGTGGGTTGATATACACTTACGTTTATTATTACTTATTATGTTCGATATGATTGGTGGCTTGATCCTGGTCATGTCACGCCTCCAAGCGGTGGTACTCCGCGGGTGGATTTTGGGGGTGTGACAGATTGGTATCAGAGCCATTGGTTATAGAGAACTTGGTTTTAATATGGGGAAAACATTTTTATTAAAACCAGACTATAACCAGTACAGTGCTCAACGATCCACAACGACGCCTCGCTCCACGTGCAAGACTCGACATCCTAGGTAATATGGTATATGTTATATTGCCTACTTGCTAGATTACATAGAACTTTGCTCAGGGTATGCTTAGATACACATAACCACTATTGTTTGAGAACACTTGTGTGCTTACTCTCTTCTGTCATCGCACTTTTCGCGAACCTCTCTCACTTATGTTACCTTTGCTATGAAGATCATGTCTGGACGTATTAACATGACTCAAGCCCAGTTGACGGCTTTCATTAACGAACAAGTTGCTGCGGCACTTGCAGCCGCACAGGCAGGAGGTATACCCTGCAGTCGTAACTCACACTAAGATCTTTAGATCCTACACTTCTAGACCAACTTTTGTGTTTAACTATGTCCTATTCGTACACAATAGGTCAACACGCACAGCAACCTGTTTGCACTTTCAAGAACTTCATGGACTGTCGTCCAAGCACGTTTAGTGGCACTGAAGGAGCAGTGGGACTCCTCCATTGGTTTGAGAAGCTCGAGTCGGTGTTTGAAATGTGTGAATGCCCTGAGGCTCGCAGGGTGAAATACGCCACTGGTACTTTGGAAGGAATTGCGCTGACTTGGTGGAACGCGCAAGTCCAGATTCTAGGGCTGGCAGCTGCTAACGCCACTCCTTGGAACGATTTTAAGGAACTGATCAAGCGAGAATACTGCACGCGTGATGACATCCACAAGTTGGAAGTGGAGCTTTACCATCTGAAAATGACAGGATCGGAAATTGAGGCTTATACGAAACGGTCAAACGAACTAGCCATCTTGTGTCCAACCATGGTGGACCCTCCAATCAAGCGCATTGAGTTGTATCTCAAGGGTCTAGCCTCAGAAATTCAGAGCCATGTGACATCGGCTAACCTCGACAATATCCAGGACATTCAGCGTCTCGCTCATCGCCTCACAGATCAGGAAGTGGAATAGAACAGGCTGCCAAAACGTATCAGCGCTACTGCTACCGCTACCACTTCTGCTACTCCCGCTACTCCCAATGACAACATGTAACACCTCGAAATTTTGTGTCCAATAATGTGTTGACACGTGTCATGAGTTTACACGTGGTATTAAATACTAAATAAAGGACTAAAGTTGACAAACCTTGAAAGTATGTAAATTCGAGGGTTAAAAATGTCAACGAGGGGTAAATATACTGTATAGTAGCCCTAAATGATGCTCGTACCTTCAAACGAATAAATCATGGATCGTACGGAGCGAAACACGGAAGAAAGTGAGAGATTACAAACTACAGGGTTAGTTGTGTCAACATGTTTAATTTATACCTCTGAATGACCCTTTGACGAACCCGAGACTTTGTAACAGTAAAATACGCTCACTAGAATATACGATATAAATTTCACGAAGTTCCGTTTAAAAACGAGAAAGTTATGATCAAATTCGTATGCGAGGGGTTAAAAGCGTCAACAATAAAAGTTAAGGCTTTTCGGATAGTAATTAAACTAACCGGGGACTTAACAATGCGGGTAAAAGTCACGAGGCCCTTATTTATAATAAATCGAGGGCCAAATCACAAAGTTACCCCTTCGAAACCGAAAGGTCAGGCTAATCATGACAAAAGATTTGGAAATCTTGATTTACAGGCCTGAGGCGGGCCGCGTTAAAGATCTGGGTAACTTAATGCGGGCCGCGAGCCATCTGTAGATACGGTTCCTGACATTAGGATTCAGGCGGCCCGCGTCCATGTTGCCTGATCCTTAATGCGGGCCGCGTGAAAGTCACAGATGCAGAAAAATGTTTAACTTGCCTGTTCAGCCTTCTAAACGTCATGAAATGCATTTAAAACCTTCCAAGTGACCCCTAAACAATCCCTAAGCATTAGGGACACATGTTGATGAGTTGTGGTCAGTGGTAGAGTTGTGTGTCAACTTCTTATGGTGAGAAATGGACTATATAAAGGCCATGATGTGCAACCCATTGTTCACACCTTCATCTGCATTCTTGGATCACTTCTGGAGCTCAAACCTTTTCTCAAGTGGTCACATTTCGTGCATAGGACTTCAGTAAGTGTTCTACTCCTTTCTTATTCGAGTTATCACTTAGTTTTAGCTTAGAAGTCATACCGTCGTAACTAACAGTCGACTTAGCGATAAATCACAAATGATCCAGTGGTTTGTCGAATCGATGGTAGTTATAAGTTGATAATCATGTGGGCTTTAAACCCCTAAAAGGGCACCCTCTGATTCCCACTCTAACTAATCCGAATGTCGAGTCAAACGTGCTTAGAAAAAGTCAACAGAAATGCTGTTTTGCGATTTAATGCATAACCATTAATGTAGATGGCGTGTAACCTGTTTTAACACTCATATAACATGATAACAAGTATATTAATTAGTCTAAGCTTGTTTGATCCGACCATTTAATGTTTCGACCCGGTTCAGAACCGAAAGTCGCAAAACTTTGACTTTTGCCTTGACTTCAGTTCTGACCCGTTATGGTATGATCTAGATATGACTTAGGACTCTCTTAGGACCAGGTTACATGATGGTATAACCCTCTGTGACCGGTTCGTTGTTAGACCGAGTCTTTTACACATTTCCGTTAAATGCTTAAAAGTTGACCGTAACGCCCTTTTTAATTTAAAACGAGAATTTCGGACATGTGAAAGGACCATAACCATGGTTACTAATTTCTAAGCATGTCCCTAAAATTTCACGTCTATCCGAGGTCCAGAATAGGAGTTATGCTAAATAGCGCAATTACGAAAACTTTAGTAATTAAATAGCGCAATTAGCATAACGCCTATCTAAACCCAGATTTCGACACCAAACATTTTTACACACTGATGTAAAATAATATTTTGGGATTTTTAAAGATTTTTAATTATTTTTAACCTGCTCATAACCTACGGTTATGGCATCGGTTCGGTAATTACCAAATATACCATTTTCGGACGTAACTTGAGTTCTACATAGTATTTTGACCTGATTCCAGTTGCTACTGATTTTAAATAATAAATAGAGTATTTTGAACTTTATAAACTGTTCGGCAAACTCAGAATTCCTGTAGAACTCAGAAACCTCTTTTATAATCTTTAAAATGACCAAAATACCCCTACGGGGCATAATATGGATTTAAACTCGTTACGGGCATTATGGAAGGTATCCTACTGATACCACAACCCCTTTAAGGCATATTGACTTAGGAAACTTGTGTAGGACTCCTTCGGATTTACCGTTACGCCTTTTGCGCGCACGGTTCGGCTTATGTAACTAGTTTACATAAACTAGCCGAACCGGGTCAAACCTTATTGTTTTGACCTCAAAATCCAGAGTGTGGTCATACTACCCATATAAAACAAGGCTTCAAACTTGTTGGGTCCAAACAACATTCCATTCCCGGTTTTCGCCTTTCACGCGATTAAACCATAGTTATCCTTTGAAACTGACCGGTCTAAGCTAAGGCTAAATTAAAGACCCGTTAGGATTTTAATAGGTTATTATAAACCTTCATTCCAGATTAGGAGCCCAGTAAAAGTACTTGCATTTGCTGTATTTGATTGATACTTTGCTCATGTAAATACTCTTAACTTATTTCCCTATACGGGCTTGGGATACGGTACTATAAAAGTACCACTTGGTCGGGTATGTAGTCATTTAAATCGGATTGTGATTAATGTATTTACATAACCCGCTTTGTTCTGTATTATTTGATGTATGGCCCTTGGGGTTAAATGACCATGTCCCGGATATCGTTGGCATCATTTTACGAAATGGCCACGACCTAAGCACGGGGTGTAGGCGTACACCCGACAGATGCATTATGTAAAAACTGGTAATCCACTAAAGGAATCTACCTTGTGGGCATTATACCGGTGGCGTGTCAGATAACTTAAACCGGCTCTTCTAACCGGTACTAATGGACGGCAAATAAGTAAATCTGTATACAAGATTATGTACAAATAATTGACCCAAGTTATAAAGATATTTTTGCCAAAGTGCATTCAAATCAATTTACAAACTCTTTTCAAAACGAGTCAGGTTGAGTTGTATTTACCAGTGTAAACTGATGTATTTTCCAAAAAGGTTAAGTGCAGGTGCTAGACGTAATAGGCTGACTACTCCAGACATCATTACTCAAGTCTCGCAAGCTCTAGATGTCAAAGTCTGTTGAACTATTGTTTCTGTTTTATTATCAATCCGCCTGTGGATCTTTTTACTCTCCGTCGTAATACTGGATATTACATATATTCGGATTGTAATATATTTTACCTTTTGCTTCCGCTGTGCATTCATATAATTGTGTTGTTTGACTATTATGTTGCCAACCACGTCACGGTAATCCCCCACCGGGCCCACCAGTGAGACACGTGGAAATCGGGGTGTGACAGGTTGGTATCAGAGCCAACACTGAGTGAATTAAACACTAGCCTTTGTGTTTAATCTCAGTTACGCAATTGCACATTCTTGAGTCTAGACAAGAACATAGGACGAATTCCATTTCGTTTCATTACTTCCTTGTTATTTTTCTGATTAGCCCTTGCATGGGCAAGTCATGTTCTTTAGAAGTCCCGTTTAGGGCAACCATATACTTGTTTGGAATATTTTAAGGAATGGTTATGTTTAAAATATCATTCCTATATTATATAAGATCCACCATTATAATAAGATGGCAAAATCTAAAAAGGACAAGACCTAGCTCATGTGTCATTTTAAAGCAGGGCCAAGATGGTAGTTCCATAATTAGATTAAGATCCTCGTTAACATTCCAACTAAGGATTGTTCTACGTTAATTATTAAAAAGAATCTAAAGAGTAAAACCTAGCCTGAATGTCGTTATAGACATGGCCAAGATGGTAGAACCTATCTAAGAGATTCAAAATTTTGTTAAATATCTGAAAGCATATTAACATGCTTGACAAAGTGTGATACGATAAAAATCACATAAGTCATATTTTTAAATGGGTTGTTCTAAATCCCTTATTTATATAATCATCCCTTATGGATGAAGTGCCCACGGGCTATGACTAACGTCCTCTGAGACTAGAGACAGTGGTAGCTTATGACTCCCTGTCAAGAAAAGGTATTGAACTTTGATTCAACCCTTAATGCCTCGATTCTCCAAAATCATGGCTTGTAAATTAAACTTGTCTACGTGACTAGGCCTTTTGTGCTATTATTAACTTATAATTTAGGATTATGATAAAGATCCTGAACAACTTTATCTTTAACAAATTAACTAAAATGTGTATTAAAAGCATGGTTAATAAATCATTTAAGAACGATAGTACTGAAGGGGCTCCTAAATAAACTTTGCCCCTATCTTCTTTTTGTAGCAGCGAAGACTACATGGCTGACTCTGACGAGATAAACAGTCATCCTTTGGAAAACCACGATGATAATGATAGGGTTAATATAACCAAAGGAGAGCTTCGTTCACTGATTAACACAGCTGTATCTAAAGTTGTAGAAGAACAACTTAAGGAGTATAGTGAGACGCATAGTCGAGCCTCATCTGTACCCCGCTCTAAATCTGTCCCTAAAACTCATTCAGAGCCTCATAACAAGCCGCCCTCTAAAAATGAAGGACCAAAGAAGGATGACGATCGTCATTCATCAAATGAACACAGTGTCCCATCCAGGAAGCCAGTGTTCGATAATGAACCACGTACCAAGTCTTGTACCTATAAGTACTTTGTTTCCTGTAAACCCCGAGATTTCACTGGGGAAAAGGGAGCAGTAGATTGTATGACCTGGTTGGATGAAATGGACACGGTGGTGGACATCAGCGGTTGTGCTGAAAGGGATGTAGTAAAGTATGTATCCCAATCGTTCAAAGGAGAGGCACTGGCATGGTGGAGGTCTCTCATTCAAGCTGCTGGGAAGATCCCGCTCTACAACATGACATGGGAGCAGTTTGTTACTCTCATTATGGAGAACTACTGCCCTCAACATGAGGTCGAAAGAATTGAATCTGACTTCTTGTCATTGGTGATGACAAACTTAGATTGTCAAGCTTACCTCACCAGTTTCAATACCCTGTCCAGACTGGTTCCTTACCTAGTAACACCAGAGCCCAAGCGAATTGCTCGCTTCATTGGGGGTTTAGCCCCAGAAATCAAGGCCAGTGTTAAGGCTTCAAGACCTGCTACGTTTAGGTCAATAGCTGATCTCTCCTTATCCCTTACTTTAGATGCGGTTAGGTTGAGATCGCTAAAGAAATCTGAAGAAAGTAAGAGGAAGCGTGAGGATGATAACTCACGAGGGTCAGAGAAGAAGCGCAAGGGAAACACTGATTCTAAGAAGTTTGGGTCTGGAAGGAATAGTCAGCAAATAGAGGAAAAACCAAAGTGCACGAATTGCCAGAGATGCCACTTTGGAAAATGCAGACTTGAATCCAATTCTAATTCGGGAGCACCTGCATGTGGGATATGCAAGTCTAAAGAGCACAAGTCGATAGAGTGCAAGAAGATAAAAGATGCCACATGCTACAACTGCAATGAGAAAGGGCATATCAAAACCAACTGCCCTAAGTATGCCAAGAAACCTGAAGAGGTCAAGAAGACAAATGCTAGAGTCTTTCGATTGGATGCCAAAGAAGCGATTCTAGACGATAACTTGATCACAGGTACCTTCCTTGTAAATGATGTCTTTGCAAGAGTACTTTTTGATTCAGGCGCTGATAAGTCTTTCGTATATCATAAATTTTGCAAATTGCTGAATATGCCAGTCAAAACCTTAAATGTGAATTATGAGGTAGAGCTAGCAGATGGCACCATAGAAACCGTCTCCACTGTGTTAGATGGATGTGTGATATCCATTAAGAACCACTCTTTTCCTCTATCTCTACTTCCCTTTAAATTGGCAGGCCTTGACATAGTATTGGGTATGGACTGGTTATCTCACAACCAGGCCCAAATCGTCTGCAACAGAAAGCAAGTGGTGATAAAGACTCCGTCTGGTGAATCGCTTACCATTCGGGGAGATACCCAGTATGGATTGCCTGAGCAAGTGACTATGCTCAAGGCTTCAAAATGTTTAAAGAAGGATTGTGTCTTCTACATGGCACAAGTGATTATTAATGAGCCTAAACTGAAGATAGGAGACATTCCCGTCATTTCTGAATACCCAGAAGTTTTCCCTGAAGATCTACCTGGTTTGCCACCAGATAGGCAAGTGGAACTCAGGATTGATATCATCCCTGGAGCAGCACCTGTTGCTAGAGCACCTTACAGGTTAGCACCAACCGAAATGAAGGAGTTAAGGACACAACTGGATGAACTGCTAGTTAAAGGTTTCATTAAACCTAGTTCGTCTCCTTGGGGAGCGCCAGTCTTGTTTGTCAAGAAGAAGGACGGATCGATGCGTCTGTGCATCGATTATCGCGAGCTTAATAAAGTCACGATAAAGAATAGGTATCCTTTGCCGAGGATCGACGATTTGTTCGATCAGTTACAAGGGGCAAGTTATTTCTCGAAGATTGACTTGAGGTCAGGCTACCATCAACTGAATGTTAGAGATGAAGACGTATATAAAACCGCATTTAGGACTCGTTATGGTCATTATGAGTTCCTAGTGATGCCTTTTGGGCTCACTAATGCACCGGCTGCGTTCATGGATCTCATGAATCGCGTTTGCAAGCCATACTTAGACAAATTCGTCATCGTTTTCATCGACGATATTCTTATCTACTCGAAGAACCAAGCTGACCATGAGAAACACCTTCGCTGTATTCTCAAACTCCTGCATCATGAGAAACTCTATGCCAAATTCTCTAAGTGCGAATTCTGGCTTCGAGAAGTCCAATTCCTTGGACATGTTGTTAGTGAGCGCGGTATCCAAGTGGATCCCGCTAAAGTAGAAGCTGTCATGAATTGGCAAGAGCCGAAGACGCCTACAGAGATTCGTAGTTTCCTGGGGTTAGCAGGATATTACAGGCGTTTCATTGAAAATTTTTCAAGGATTGTTGCGCCCTTAACTTCCTTAACCAAGAAGAAAGTAAAGTTTGTTTGGGGCCCTAAGCAGCAAGAGTTCTTTGATATTTTGAAACAAAAGTTGAGCAACGCTCCTGTACTGACATTGCCTGAAGGTACCGAAGAGTTTGTAGTTTACTGCGATGCATCACACACTGGCATGGGATGTGTGCTTATGCAAAAAGGCAAGGTTATTGCCTATGCTTCAAGACAGTTAAAGGTGCATGAAAAGAATTACACCACCCATGACTTGGAGTTGGTTGCCGTTATGTTCGCATTAAAACTGTGGAGGCATTATCTGTATGGTATCATGTTTGTGATCTATTCTGATCATAAGAGCCTTCAACATCTGTTTGATCAGAAGGATTTAAACATGAGGCAGCGCCGTTGGATGGAGACTTTAAATGATTATGATTGTGAAATCAGATATCATCCCGGCAAGGCGAATGTAGTCACTGATGCCTTTAGTCGAAAGGAAAGGGTGAAACCCATCCGAATCAATGCCAAGAGCATTGAAGTGAAGAATAATTTGATTGAAAGGTTGTTAGCTGTACAGAGGGAAGCTGTGTTGGAAGCTAACTATCCTAAAGAAAAGCTAGGAGTAACTCTTAGCAAGGACGGAATTTTACGATTAAATGGACGAATATGGGTTCCAATTTATGGAGGACTACGAGATGTTATCCTCCAGGAAGCCCATAGTTCCAAATATTCTGTTCACCCTGGAGCTGATAAGATGTACCAGGATCTAAAGGCAAATTATTGGTGGATAGGCTTGAAAAAGTCTGTAGCCGCTTATGTAGCCAAATGCTTGACTTGTGCGCAAGTCAAAGCTGAGCATCAAAAGCCGTCAGGCTTGCTACAACAGCCTGAACTTCCCGAATGGAAGTGGGAAATGGTAACTATGGATTTTATTACCAAGTTACCCAAGACGAGGAAAGGAAATGATACAATATGGGTTATAGTTGATAGACTGACTAAGTCAGCACATTTCTTACCCATCAAGGAGACTTATAGCTCCGACATGTTGGCCTAGCTATACGTTGATAAGATTGTAGCCTTACATGGCATACCTGTGTCTATTATCTCTGACAGAGATACTAGATACACGTCGCATTTTTGGAAAAGTTTCCAGCAATCTTTGGGCACACGTTTGAATTTCAGTACGGCTTACCATCCTCAGACAGACGGTCAGAGTGAGCGTACTATTCAGACGTTGGAAGACATGCTGCGTGCATGTGCGATCGATTTGGGTGGTAGTTGGGATAAGAACCAAACATTAATCGAATTCTCCTACAACAATAGCTACCATACCAGCATTAAGGCTGCGCCCTTCGAGGCATTATACGGTAGAAAGTGTAGATCGCCCGTTTGTTGGGCGGAAGTTGGAGATGTCCAATTATCAGGACCAGAGATAGTCTTCGAGACGACGGACAAGATTGTCCAGATTCGAGACCATCTCAAGGCTGCCCGAGATAGGCAGAAAAGTTACGCAGATCCAAAGCGTAAAGATTTTCACTTCGAAGTAGGTGAAAAAGTGTTGCTTAAAGTATCACCCTGGAAGGGGGTGATGCGTTTTGGTAAGAAAGGCAAGCTAAGCCCGAGATACATAGGACCTTTTGAGGTTATCGAACGTGTCGGGTCAGTTGCCTATAAGTTGAACTTACCTGAAGAGCTCAGTGGAATTCACAATGTGTTCCACATCTGCAATCTGAAGAAGTGCTTCGCTGATGAATCACTGGTGATACCACATACAGATGTGCACATAGATGAGAGCTTAAAATTTGTGGAAAAACCTTTGTCGATTGAAGATCGACAGGTAAAGAAGCTTCGAAGGAAGCACGTACCTATTGTAAAGGTCAAATGCGATGCCCGTAGAGGTCCTGAATTCACGTGGGAGGTAGAATCCGCGATGAAAGAAAAATACCCTTATTTGTTTCAGTAAATCTCGGGTCGAGATTTATTTTAAGGGGGTGAGGATGTAACACCTCGAAATTTTGTGTCTAATAATGTGTTGACACGTGTCATGAGTTTACACGTGGTATTAAATACTAAATAAAGGACTAAAGTTGACAAACCTTGAAAGTATGTAAATTCGAGGGTTAAAAATGTCAACGAGGGGTAAATATACTGTATAGTAGCCCTAAATGATGCTCGTACCTTCAAACGAATAAATCATGGATCGCACGGAGCGAAACGCGGAAGAAAGTGAGAGATTACAAACTACAGGGGTTAATTGTGTCAACATGTTTAATTTATACCTCTGAGTGACCCTTTGACGAACCCGAGAATTTGTAACAGTAAAATACGCTCACTAGAATATACGATATAAATTTTGCGAAGTTCCGTTTAAAAACGAGAAAGTTATGATCAAATTCGTATGCGAGGGGTTAAAAGCGTCAACAATAAAAGTTAAGGCTTTTCGGATAGTAACTAACTAACCGGGGACTTAACAATGCGGGTAAAAGTCACGAGGCCCTTATTTGTATAAATCGAGGGCCAAATCGCAAAGTTACCCCTTCGAAACCGAAAGGTCAGGCTAATCATGACAAAAGATTTGGAAATCTTGATTTACAGGCCTGAGGCGGGCCGCGTTAAAGATCTGGGTAACTTAATGCGGGCCGCGAGCCATCTGTAGATACGGTTCCTGACATTAGGATTCAGGCGGCCCGCGTCCATGTTGCCTGATCCTTAATGCGGGCCGCGTGAAAGTCACAGATGCAGAAAAATGTTTAACTTGCCTGTTCAGCCTTCTAAACGTCATGAAATGCATTTAAAACCTTCCAAGTGACCCCTAAACAATCCCTAAGCATTAGGGACACATGTTGATGAGTTGTGGTCAGTGGTAGAGTTGTGTGTCAACTTCTTATGGTGAGAAATGGACTATATAAAGGCCATGATGTGCAACCCATTGTTCACACCTTCATCTGCATTCTTGGATCACTTCTGGAGCTCAAACCTTTTCTCAAGTGGTCACATTTCGTGCATAGGACTTCAGTAAGTGTTCTACTCCTTTCTTATTCGAGTTATCACTTAGTTTTAGCTTAGAAGTCATACCGTCGTAACTAACAGTCGACTTAGCGATAAATCACAAATGATCCAGTGGTTTGTCGAATCGATGGTAGTTATAAGTTGATAATCATGTGGGCTTTAAACCCCTAAAAGGGCACCCTCTGATTCCCACTCTAACTAATCCGAATGTCGAGTCAAACGTGCTTAGAAAAAGTCAACAGAAATGCTATTTTGCGATTTAATGCATAACCAGTAATGTAGATGGCGTGTAACCTGTTTTAACACTCATATAACATGATAACAAGTATATTAATTAGTCTAAGCTTGTTTGATCTGACCATTTACTGTTTCGACCCGGTTCGGAACCGAAAGTCGCAAAACTTTGACTTTTGCCTTGACTTCAGTTCTGACCCGTTATGGTATGATCTAGATCTTAGGACTCTCTTAGGACCAGGTGACATGATGGTATAACCCTCTGTGACCGGTTCGTTGTTAGACCGAGTCTTTTACACATTTCCGTTAAATGCTTAAAAGTTGACCGTAACGCCCTTTTTAATTTAAAACAAGAATTTCGGACATGTGAAAGGACCATAACCGTGGTTACTGATTTCTAAGCATGTCCCTAAAATTTCACGTCAATCCGAGGTCCAGAATAGGAGTTATGCTAAATAGCGCAATTACGAAAACTTTAGTAATTAAATAGCGCAATTAGCATAACGCCTATCTAAACCCAGATTTCGACACCAAACCTTTTTACAAACTGATGTAAAATAATATTTTGAGATTTTTAAAGATTTTTAATTATTTTTAACCTGCTCATAACCTACGGTTATGGCATCGGTTCGGTAATTACCGAATATACCCTTTTCGGACGTAACTTGAGTTCTACATAGTATTTTGACCCGATTCCAGTTGCTACTGATTTTAAATAATAAATAGAGTATTTTGAACTTTATAAACTGTTCGGCAAACTCAGAATTCCTGTAGAACTCAGAAACCTCTTTTATAATCATTAAAATGACAAAAATACCCCTACGGGGCATAATATGGATTTAAACTCGTTACGGGTATTATGGAAGGTATCCTACTGATACCACAACCCCTTTAAGGCATATTGACTTAGGAAACTTGTGTAGGACTCCTTCGGATTTACCGTTACGCCTTTTGCGCGCACGGTTCGGCTTATGTAACTAGTTTACATAAACTAGCCGAAACGGGTCAAACCTTATTGTTTTGACCTCAAAATCCAGAGTGTGGTCATACTACCCACATAAAACAAGGCTTCAAACTTGTTGGGTCCAAACCACATTCCATTCCCGGTTTTCGCCTTTCACGCGATTAAACCATAGTTATCCTTTGAAACTGACCGGTCTAAGCTAAGGCTAAATTAAAGACCCGTTAGGATTTTAATAGGTTATTATAAACCTTCGTTCCAGATTAGGAGCCCAGTAAAAGTACTTGCATTTGCTGTATTTGATTGATACTTTGCTCAGGTAAATACTCTTAACTTATTTACCTATACGGGCTTGGGATACGGTACTATAAAAGTACCGCTTGGTCGGGTATGTAGTCATTTAAATCGGATTGTGATTAATGTATTTACATAACCCGCTTTGTTCTGTATTATTTGATGTATGGCCCTTGGGGTTAAATGACCATGTCCCGGATATCCTTGGCATCATTTTACGAAATGGCCACGACCTAAGCACGGGGTGTAGGCGTACACCTGACAGATGCATTATGTAAAAACTGGTAATCCACTAAAGGAATCTACCGTGTGGGCATTATACCGGTGGCGTGTCAGATAACTTAAACCGGCTCTTCTAACCGGTACTAATGGACGGCAAATAAGTAAATCTGTATACAAGATTATATACAATAATTGACCCAAGTTATAAAGATATTTTTGCCGAAGTGCATTCAAATCAATTTACAAACTCTTTTCAAAACGAGTCAGTTGAGTTGTATTTACCAGTGTAAACTGACGTATTTTCCAAAAAGGTTAAGTGCAGGTGCTAGACGTAATAGGCTGGCTACTCCAGACATCATTACTCAAGTCTCGCAAGCTCTAGATGTCAAAGTCTGTTGAACTATTGTTTCTGTTTTATTATCGATCCGCCTGTGGATCTTTTTACTCTCCGTTTTAATACTGGATATTACATATATTTGGATTGTAATATATTTTACCTTTTGCTTCCGCTGCGCATTCATATAATTGTGTTGTTTGACTATTATGTTGCCAACCACGTCATGGTAATCCCCCACCGGGCCCACCGGTGAGACACGTGGAAATCGGGGTGTGACACAACAAGCGGAAATGGGATGGGGATTCCAGCAAGGGCTCAGCTACCGTTCAGTCTCAAGCACAGCAGCAGCGCAAGAATAGTGATTACCAGAGCCCGGGTCAGCAAAATTTTGGTGGTCAGGGGCAGGGTGGATATCGGGGAATTCACCCACTGTGTAACAGGTGCAACAGACACCACAGTGGTCAGTGCCGCAAGGGCCGCTGTCAAAGATGTCTCAAGATAGGGCACAAAGCTAACGATTGCAGGAGCTCACGACCCGCGAATCAGAACCAACAACAACCACTAGCTCCTCAAAACCACCAGCAGCAGCAACAGCGAGGTAACATGGGATGCTTTCAGTGTGGTGCTGAAGGCCACTTCAAGCGGGATTGCCCCCAGTTGAACCAGAATCGCGACAACAACAACAATCAGGGGAATGGGAACAACAACGGTGGAAACAATAATGGCAATGAAGCTAGGGGACGTGCATTTGTGCTGGGGCAGGGAGAAGCAAGGAATGATCCCAACGTAGTCATGGGTAAGTTTCTTCTCGATGACTTTTATGTTACTGTATTGTTTGATTCGGGTGCGGATACAAGTTATATGTCTTTGAAAGTTAGCCAAATGTTAAAACGTGCACCAACTCCCCTAAACACCAAACATGTCGTAGAATTAGCTAACTGTAAAAGTCTAGAGGCCACGCACATATCCTCGCTGGTCAGACTTTCTCGATTGATCTCATTCCCATAGCTCTGGGTAGTTTCGACATCGTCATTGGAATGGACTGGTTATCCCAACAACAGGCAGAGATCCTATGTAAGGAGAAGATTGTTCGTATCCCTCGTTCTGGTAAAGAACCTCTCGAAGTTCAAGGCGACAAGAGTGGTGTTGTGGTAGGCATCATCTCCTTTCTAAAGGCTCAGAAGTGTTTGCGTAAGGGCCACACTGCCATTCTGGCACTTGTTACCGATGCATCAACAAAAGAAAAGAAATTGGAAGACATTCCAGTTGTACACGACTTTCCTCAGGTGTTCCCTGAAGATTTACCTGGTCTACCGCCTTATCGCCAGGTCGAGTTTCAAATCGAGCTAGCACCAGGAGCAGCACCGATAGCACGTGCACCGTATCGCTTAGCTCCATCAGAGTTGGAAGAACTCTCTGCACAGCTACAAGAACTCTTGGATAAGGGATTTATCCGACCTAGCTCTTCGCCTTGGGGAGCTCCAGTATTATTTGTGAAAAAGAAGGACGGTACCTTCAGGATGTGCATTGATTACCGTGAACTGAACAAGGTGACAGTGAAGAACCGCTACCCTCTTCCACGTATTGATGACTTATTCGACCAGTTGCAAGGGTCGAGCTACTACTCCAAGATAGACTTGAGGTCAGGTTATCATCAGCTGAGAGTCCGGGATGAGGACGTCTCCAAAACAGCAATCAGAACTCGCTACGGCCATTACGAGTTTCTAGTCATGCCTTTCGGGCTAACGAACGCACCTGCAGTCTTTATGGATCTTATGAACAGGGTGTGCAAACCCTACCTAGACAAGTTTGTCATTGTCTTCATCGACGATATCCTGATCTATTCCAAGAGTCAGGAGGAGCACGAGCAGCACTTGCGACTTATTTTGGAACTTCTTCAATCAGAACAGCTGTACGCCAAGTTTTCAAAATGCGACTTCTGGCTTCGTGAAGTCCATTTTCTAGGCCATGTGGTAAACAAGGATGGGATCCATGTTGATCCATCCAAAGTAGATTCGATCAGGAACTGGCCTGCACCACGTACACCAACGGAAATACGCCAATTCTTGGGTTTGGCGGGTTATTACAGACGATTCATTAAAGATTTCTCAAAGATTGCATAGCCGCTTACACTACTGACACAGAAGGGTGTCACCTACCGTTGGGGTGATACTCAGGAAACCGCTTTTCAGCACCTAAAGGATAGACTTTGCAGTGCACCTATCCTCTCATTGCCAGAGGGCACGGACGATTTTGTGGTCTATTGTGACGCATCGATACAGGGGCTTGGTTGTGTATTGATGCAACGGGATAAGGTTATTACTTACGCTTCCCGCCAACTCAAGGTTCACGAACGGAACTATACGACGCACGATTTAGAGCTGGGAGCTGTTGTTTTTGCACTCAAGATATGGTGACACTACCTGTACGGTACCAAGTGCACTATCTACACCGATCACATGAGTCTCGAGCATATCTTCAAGCAGAAGGAATTGAACATGCGTCAACGTCGATGGGTTGAACTACTTAACGATTACGAATGCGCCATCAAGTACCATCCAGGCAAAGCCAACGTTGTGGCAGACGCTCTCAGTCGAAAAGACACTCTACCTAAAGGCGTGCGAGCACTACAGCTTACCATTCAGTCTGGTCTTCCTGCACGGATACGAGATGCTCAGGTAGAAGCATTGAAACCAGAAAACGTAAGGGCTGAAACCTTACGTGGCTCAAGGCAACGATTAAAACAGAAGGAAGACGGTGCCTACTATGTAACAGGACGCATTTGGGTCCCACTTTATGGCGGCTTACGCGAGCTTGTAATGGACGAAGCACATAAGTCTCGCTACTCGTATAACAACCCTCGGTAAAACTGACACCCTCATAAATTTTCGACACCCTAATATATCTTAAAATGTCTCAATATGTTTTTATATGCACCCCGTATGTGAAAACCGAGCCCAAAGTAGAATATAATACATAAAATAAATTAAAAACTCTAAATCTTAAGTTGAGGCGGGCCGCGTATGACCTCACCTCAACTTAACACGGGCCGCATTAGGATGTAACTGGACTCCGCTGAATTCTTTAGCTCATGCGGGCCGCGTACGTGTTCGTTTAAGTTAATGCGGGCCGCGAGTGTCCTGAATTGTGGCACGACCCTGAGCTGACACGTGTCAACATCGTGTCGAACCTAGTTGATGACCGGGCAAAGCTATACGTTGACCGGAGGTTGACGCGGGCCGCGTAAGGGTTAGCCTTACTTAACGCGGGCCGCGTGGAGACGCGATTACAACCCTATATAAAGAGGGCAAGGGGCCTTCAGTCTATTCGCTCATTTCTTTCTTTCTTTCTTAATTTTCTGTAGTGGCGTTACTATACCCGGGCATTATACCCCCTAAATTAGCGAGGTTCTGCTACGATGTAAGTATTATAACCCCTGGAGACGTATTAGATACGCTGCCCGATTGATCTAGGGTTCCGTAACGGCTGTCGTGGTTCTGCCCGACGTAGTCGTTGGAATGCCGTCTCGGGGAGGGTATTACTAATGTTAAAAAGGGTTATTGTACTAACACACGTGCATTTGTGTAATTTATAGATATTCACCAGGAAACCCTAAAGAATAACCTAAGACGGCAATGTGAGTAATCCTCTTTTTGTTAAATGTTTTTACAAAACCTCACTAAATTAAATATATACAAAGCAGTTATTGAGTATTTGTAAGAATACAATTACAGTCGGTAAATTTTGGGTTTTGTATACAAAATTTGTTACCACCTGGTAAAGGAGTAACATGACCATAAGTCGGAACGACATTACCGTGTGGTGGTAATTGATATAACTTGGAAACAAATGTAATTGCGGATGCGCCCTCAATACTGTTCACTATGAAATTGTTTTTATATAAACTTGATTAAACTGGGATTCACTCACCAGTATTTCCCACTAACAAAATGTTTTTAAAACGCGTTTCAGGTAACAATATGTGAAAGCCAAATAGAAGCCAGCTGGACAACACTGAAGGCTTGGAAAAGTGGCAATAAAGTTACCTAAGAACAAAAGAGATGTTTTTAATAAATAAATAGGATTCATTCCTATGAAACGTGTGTATTGAAAACTTGGGTTTTACCCATATGTTTAATATTATTAAACGAGGTGGTTTACTCTGATTTAACATTTCCTAACTACGGTCCTGATGAAAATTTCCGCTGCCAAATTGAATAAATAAACGTGATACCACCGAAACTGGCTCACGACCGCCCGTTCCCCAGAAACTAGGGATCGGGGGCTGTGACAGAAGGTGGTATCAGAGCTATGCCACTGATTCAGCCACAGAAGTGTTCTGCTGACATCAAAATTTAAAGTGTTAGGAGATAAATTATGGAAATACGTGTATAATTGTATTTCTTGCTATGTGTTATCTGACTATTTGTTAGTTTACAGTATGAGCGACCAAGGACCTTCTGACACCTATCGTCAACTGTCTGGTTCGCCTAGGAGTGAAGGCACCTCCTCTTCTCAGCCTGCCCTCTCAGGGTATTCTGCTGACACAAAAGAAGGAATCTTTGTGTTTAAGGCTCAGTCTGAAGAGCCATTTCCTGAGAAAAAGAGGGGATGGTTCAGTAGGGGAGCGCACGAGCGTAGGAAAAGAATGAAAAAGTTGCAGGAGCAGCGAGTGTTAGCCGCAGCAAAAAGAGAGACTGATGCTTATAATCAGGATATGCTCAATAGGGGTATCGCTAATATCCATATTTTAGCAACCACTGCTGCTGACCCAAACCTGGAACAAATGCTAGCACCCCAACCACAAAATCCTGACCAACCCATGGAAGTAGAAAACCAGATAGAAATGCCTGATTACAACCCGGAGGAGATACCTAGGGTACCTGCACCAGATCCCCTAGACCCAAACAACTACGACCCCTGGTGGGACGATGTTAGGGACTACGTGCAACAAAACCCAATACAGGAAAATATGCCAATGCCCAATTTAGGAGCTTACCCAGGGCTAGATCCTCAAGATCCCTACAACATTAGTGATGCATATGTTAGGGAAATTTTAGAGAATCCATACCCGTACCAGGCCCCTATGCCTCCGTATCAGGAACCTGTACCACAAATTCCAAACCCAGTCCTAGAACCTGCACCCCCAATGAGTGCAGAAAATGTCCAAGAACTTAGGACTTTTGGGGAGGAAATTTTAGCAAGCAGTGATAGAATGCGACAGGTGGGAGAACGCCTCGTATGGAAATACGATGAGCGTAATATGGATTTTTGGATGAATCCATATAAGTGAATGTGATGACAGGAACGGTAGTAGTAATAATAATAATAAAATAATATATGTGTGTATGTGTTAGAAAAAAAAATACGGATGCCTACTATTAGTATCGTAGATTTACATTTCAGTCGGTATTGTAATTTAAATTTCAGTACTAGTGTGTAATGATGCATACTATATAAATAGAGTAAAAGTCGCAATGCTCGACGCTTTTGGTTAAAAGTGCGTGTCATGTGATTGGCTATATTCAAATATTATTTGTGATATTAATATTTGGTAATTGTGTAAAATTCAGATGGCCGACGAGGAAAATCAAGATAATCTGAATAACGATAACCAGAGTAACAATAACGGGGTTAATGAGAATCCAAACAACAATGGAAATCAAATGGATAATAGTGCCGTTCAACACATAGTGGCACAAGGAATTATAGATGCAATGCCATTTATTATTCAAACAGTTCAAGAAGCAAATAATAAAAGTAAGCATAGCAGTAAACGACCCAGTGAACTGGAAAACAGCGTGAACAATGGACCCGTACTTCAAGCGCCCGTTCCCAAAAGAAGAAGAACCATGCCACATGGTTGTTCTTACAAAGAATTCTGGTCCTGTAAACCAATAGAATTCTCGGGCAATGAAGGACCCATTGCAGCCCTACGCTGGATAGAGAAAACTGAGGCCGTTCTGAAAATAAGCAAGTGTTCTGAAGAAGATAAGATAATGTTTGCTTCAAATCTGTTTAAAAACGCAGCCTTAGAATGGTGGAACACTATCCTCCAGTCAAGAGGAAGTGATAGAATTTATAACATGGAATGGGAGGAATTCAAAAATATGGTAGAAAGGAAATTCTGCCCTCCTAATGAAAAGGAACAAATAGCAAATAAATTTCTGAATCTTAGAATGGTCGGGGTAGACAGTAAGGGTTACACTACCACATTCTTTGAATATGCTAGGATAGTACCTACCCTTGTATCACCTGAACCAGTGTTAATCTCCCGTTACATCTGGGGATTAATTGGAGAGATTAGACATGTAGTCAAGGCAGCTAGACCCCAAACCATAGAGGAAGCTGTAGAACTAGCCAATACCTTGACTGATGAACTAGTGAGAACTAGAGAAGAAGATCAGAGGAGAAACCTAACCCAAAAGCTTACTCAAGAATTCCGTTCTGGGAATTCTAACCGTAGGAATATAGGTTCTATCTCTGCACCATACTGCAAAGCCTGCAAGAAGAAACATTCTGGAAAATGCTCTACTTACTGCAATTTCTGCAAAGCACCAGGACATAAGGAGGAGACATGCAGAAGAAAACCAACTAATGGAATGTGCTTCAATTGTGGAGAAAAAGGTCATATCAAGCCAAACTGTCCAAAGTTAGCCCCAGCTGCAAACAACAAGAACGCTAAAAATGCTAGAGCATTCGTTCTAACTGCAGACGAAGCTAGACTAATTCCGGACGTCATTGCTGGTACGTTTTTAGTTAATGATATTTTTGCTAAAGTATTATTTGACTCTGGTGCCAACCAAAGTTTTATTAATACTTCATTTTGCAAACTCCTAAATCAATCATTAACTAAACTACCACAAGAATGTCTAGTGGAAACAGCAAATGGAGAAACCGTTAAGATTTCTGAAGTCTTGCAAGGAGCAAGAATAGAAATTTTTAATCAAAAATTTATTGCAAACCTTCACCCAATGAATCTAGTAGGATTTGATATCGTGTTAGGAATGGATTGGTTAATAGCCAATAAAGCAAATATCTTATGTGATCAAAAGTCAATACAGATAAAATCACCAAGAGGTGAAAAGATCACAATTAAAGGAGATAAACCATCTAGATCCACTAAATTCATCTCTGTGATGAAAACTGCAAGTTATATAAGGAAAGGATCTATAGTGTATTTGATTTCTATAATCACTAACACGAAAGGAAAAGAATTAAAAGACATTCCAGTAGTATCCCAGTTTTCAGATGTCTTTCCAGAAGAATTGCCAGGACTACCACCTGACAGGGAAGTTGAATTCAGAATTCACCTGCCACCAGGAACAACACCAATTGCCAAAGCACCTTATCGTTTGGCACCCGCTGAAATGCAAGAACTGAAGAAACAATTAGACGAATTGTTGGAGAAGGGATTTATACAGCCAAGCTCATCACCATGGGGAGCACCGATTTTATTCGTTAAAAAGAAGGACGGATCAATGCGTATGTGCATTGACTACCGTGAATTAAACAAAGTCACGATTAAGAATCGGTATCCATTACCGAGGATCGATGATTTGTTCGATCAACTTCAGGGAGCTCGATTTTTCTCGAAAATCGATTTAAGATCAGGATATCATTAATTAAAGGTACAGGAAGAGGACATTCCTAAAACCGCATTCAGAACAAGGTATGGTCATTATGAATTTACTGTCATGCCATTTGGTTTAACCAATGCCCCAGCTGCATTTATGGACATGATGAACCGAATATGTAAGCCATATTTGGATAAATTCATAATTGTCTTCATAGATGATATTCTAATTTACTCTAAAAGTAAAGAGGAGCATGCAAAGCATTTGCAATTACTTTTAAGTTTATTGAGAAAAGAAAAGCTTTATGCTAAGTTTTCAAAGTGTGAATTTTGGTTAGAACAGGTGCAATTCCTTGGACATTTAGTTAACCATGAAGGAATTCATGTAGATCTAACAAAGATCAAGGCAATTACCAAATGGAAAACCCCAGAGTCACCAACTGAGGTTAGAAGTTTCTTAGGATTGGCCGGTTATTATAGAAGATTTATCCGAGATTTTTCTAGAATAGCCATCCCTTTAACAAAGTTAACCTGTAAATCTGTTAAATTTGAATGGGGACCAAAACAAGAAGAAGCCTTTAGAATCCTTAAGCAAAGATTAACCCATACACCCATATTAGCGTTACCAGAAGGAAATGAAGACTTTGTAGTCTTTTGTGACACTTCAAAGTTAGGATATGGATGTGTATTAATGCAACGTCAAAAGGTTATAGCTTATGCCTCCAGACAACTTAAGAGTCATGAAGAAAATTATTCAACCCATGATTTGGAATTAGGAGCTATAATTTTTGCCCTTAAGATTTGGAGATATTACCTTTATGGTAGTAAGTTTACCGTTTTTACAGATCATAAAAGTTTAAGATATGTCTTCGGGCAAAAAGAACTGAATATGAGGCAAAGACGATAGATGGAGTTACTTAGTGATTATGATTGTGATATCCAGTATCATACAGGAAAAGCCAATGTGGTGGCTGATGCTTTAAGTCGAAAGTATCACGAAAAGCCAAAAAGGGTACGTTCTCTTAAATTAAATCTACAAGTAGATTTAAACGATCAGATTAGAAAAGCACAAGAATCAGTAACCAAGGAGGATACTGAAAGATTAAAAGGAATGATTAAGGAATTAGAACAAGGAACAGATGGAATTTGGAGATTCCATAAAAAGAGAATGTGGATACCTAAATTAGGAAATTTACGTCACCGTATATTAGAAGAAGCTCATAAGTCTAAATATACGATGCATCCAGGAGGTAATAAAATGTACGAGGATTTAAGGAAAAATTTCTGGTGGATAGGAATGAAAAAGGATGTAGCAGCCTATGTTTCTAAATGTTTAATTTGCTCACAAGTTAAAGCTGAACATCAGAAACCCTCAGGATTGTTACAACAATTAGAAATGCCAGTCTGGAAATGGGAATTGATAACAATGGATTTTGTTACCAAATTACCCAAAACAAGAAAAGGTAATAATACAATCTGGGTGATTGTAGATAGGCTAACCAAATCAGCTCATTTCTTACCAATGAAGGAAACCTTTAGTATGGAACAATTAGCCAAATTGTATGTAAAAGAAATCTTTTCTTTACATGGCATTCCTTTATCAATTGTTTCCGATAGAGATAGCCGTTTTACTTCTCATTTTTGATCAAGTTTCCAAAAAGCAATGGGAACCAAGTTGAATTTAAGCACAGCTTATCATCTTCAAACAGACGGGCAAAGCGAAAGGACAATCCAGACGATGGAAGACATGCTTAGAGCTTATGTAATTGATTTCGGAGGTAATTGGGACGAACACTTACCTTTAATAGAATTTTCTTATAATAACAGTTATCACACCGGTATCAATGCTGCACCATTCGAAGCACTTTATGGACGAAAGTGCAGAACCCCAGTCTGTTGGGCAGAAATTGGGGAAAAACAATTATCTGGACCTGAAATAGTACAAGAAACAACTGACAAAATCATTCAAATCAAAGAACGACTGAAAGCATCACGTGATCGACAAAAGAGCTATGCTGATAACAGACGCAAACCATTAGAATTTCAAGTAGGAGATAGAGTATTATTAAAAGTCTCTCCTTGGAAAGAAGTGGTAAGATTCATTAAAAGAGGAAAGCTTAGTCCCAGGTATATTGGACCTTTCAAAATTCTTAAAAGAATAGGACCTGTAGCCTATCAGCTACAACTGCCAGAGGAAATGGCAGGAATACATGATGTATTTCATGTATCTAATCTCAAAAAGTGTCTAGCTGATGAATCACTCGTAGTACCTCTCAAGGATATAGAGGTTAATGAACAACTCAAATTTGTAGATAGGCCTCTACAAATTGAAGATATGAAAATTAAAAATATCAAGCATAAGAGATTAATTCTGGTCAAAGTAAAGTGGGACTCCAAAAGAGGACCTGAATACACATGGGAGCTTGAATCAGAAATGCAAAAGAAATATCCACACTTGTTTCAGTAGATCTCGAGGATGAGCTCTAAAACAAGGTAGGGAGGATATAACAACCCTCGGTAAAACTGACACCCTCATAAATTTTCGACACCCTAATATATTTTAAAATGTCTCAATATGTTTTTATATGCACCCCGTATGTGAAAACCGAGCCCAAAGTAGAATATAATACATAAAATAAATTAAAAACTCTAAATCTTAAGTTGAGGCGGGCCGCGTATGACTTCACCTCAACTTAACGCGGGCCGCGTTAGGATGTAACTGGACTCCGCTGAATTCTTTAGCTCATGCGGGCCGCGTACGTGTTCGTTTAAGTTAATGCGGGCCGCGAGTGTCCTGAATTGTGGCACGACCCTGAGCTGACACGTGTCAACATCGTGTCGAACCTAGTTGATGACCGGGCAAAGCTATACGTTGACCGGAGGTTGACGCGGGCCGCGTAAGGGTTAGCCTTACTTAACGCGGGCCGCGTGGAGACGCGATTACAGCCCTATATAAAGAGGGCAACGGGCCTCAGTCTGTTCGCTCATTTCTTTCTTTCTTTCTTAATTTTCTGTAGTGGCGTTACTATACCCGGGCATTATACCCCCTAAATTAGCGAGGTTCTGCTACGATGTAAGTATTATAACCCCTGGAGACGTATTAGATACGCTGCCCGATTGATCTAGGGTTCCGTAACGGCTGTCGTGGTTCTGCCCGACGTAGTCGTTGGAATGCCGTCTCGGGGAGGGTATTACTAATGTTAAAAAGGGTTATTGTACTAACACACGTGCATTTGTGTAATTTATAGATATTCACCAGGAAACCCTAAAGAATAACCTAAGACAGCAATGTGAGTAATCCTCTTTTTGTTAAATGTTTTTACAAAACCTCACTAAATTAAATATATACAAAGCAGTTATTGAGTATTTGTAAGAATACAATTACAGTCGGTAAATTTTGGGTTTTGTATACAAAATTTGTTACCACCTGGTAAAGGAGTAACATGACCATAAGTCGGAACGACATTACCGTGTGGTGGTAATTGATATAACTTGGAAACAAATGTAATTGCGGATGCGCCCTCAATACTGTTCACTGTGAAATTGTTTTTATATAAACTTGATTAAACTGGGATTCACTCACCAGTATTTCCCACTGACAAAATGTTTTTAAAACGCGTTTCAGGTAACAATATGTGAAA
Source organism: Helianthus annuus (assembly GCF_002127325.2). Lineage (NCBI taxonomy): Eukaryota > Viridiplantae > Streptophyta > Magnoliopsida > Asterales > Asteraceae > Helianthus > Helianthus annuus. The sequence continues at coordinate 98,478,739 of NC_035439.2, read as the reverse complement.
GCCAAATAGAAGCCAGCTGGACAGCACTGAAGGCTTGGAAAAGTGGCAATAAAGTTACCTAAGAACAAAAGAGATGTTTTTAATAAATAAATAGGATTCATTCCTATGAAACGTGTGTATTGAAAACTTGGGTTTTACCCATATGTTTAATATTATTAAACGAGGTGGTTTACTCTGATTTAACATTTCCTAACTACGGTCCTGATGAAAATTTCCGCTGCCAAATTGAATAAATAAACGTGATACCACCGAAACTGGCTCACGACCGCCCGTTCCCCGGAAACTAGGGATCGGGGGCTGTGACAACTCGGTACATCCAGGTTCGGATAAAATGTACCACGATCTCAGAACTACGTATTGGTGGCCTAGCATGAAGACCCACATTGCAACTTACGTCGGCAAGTGTTTGACTTGCGCGAGAGTCAAGTTGGAATACCAGAAACCATCAGGCCTACTTCAGCAACCCAAGATACCACAGTGGAAATGGGAGGAAATTTCCATGGATTTCATTACTGGCCTACCTAGATCCCAGCGTGGGAACGATACTATTTGGGTGATCGTCGATCGACTCATAAAGTCTGCTCATTTCTTGGCAATCAAAGAAACGGACAAGTTCTCCACATTAGCAGACATCTACTTGAAGGAAGTGGTCTCGAGGCACGGGGTGCCCACCTCTATCATTTCGGATCGCGATGCACGATTCACTTCAGAACTGTGGCAAGCGATGCACAAATCTTTTGGCTCTCGATTAGACATGAGCACAGCTTATCACCCTCAGACGGATGGACAGTCTGAGCGCACGATTCAAACCTTAGAAGACATGCTTCGGGCATGTGTTATCGATTTCGGCAACAGCTGGGAAAAGCATCTCCCTTTAGTGGAGTTCTCGTACAATAACAGTTACCATACCAGCATCCAAGCCGCTCCATTCGAGGCATTGTACGGACGTAAATGTCGGTCACCTCTCTGTTGGGCAGAGGTGGGGGATAGTCAAATCACAGGACCAGAAATGGTAGTTGATGCTACTGAATGGATTGCACAGATACGGCAATGCATGACGGTGGCTCGTGACCGTCAGAAAAGTTACGCTGATAAGCGCAGGAAACCACTCGAGTTTCAAGTTGGGGATCGAGTGCTACTCAAAGTCTCACCCTGGAAGGGTGTGGTTCGTTTTGGTAAACGGGGTAAACTCAATCCGCGGTATGTCGGACCATTCGAGATCATAGAAAGAATAGGCAAAGTGGCCTACAAACTAAACCTACCAGCAGAACTCGGTGCAGTTCACAACGTCTTTCACGTGTCGAATCTGAAGAAGTGTCTGTCAGATGAGACCCTCATAGTTCCTTTGAAGGAGCTCACTATCGACGAACAGTTACACTTCGTCGAGGAACCAGTTGAAATCACGGACCGGGATGTTAAGGTCCTCAAGAACACGAGAATCCCTCTTGTTCGAGTTCGTTGGAACTCCCGTCGTGGCCCAGAGTTCACCTGGGAACGAGAAGATCAAATGAAACAGAAGTACCCCCAATTGTTTGCGAATAGTACAACCACTACTGAGGCTGAAGCTACCACGGAATTTCGGGATGAAATTCCAGATCAACGGGGGAAGGATGTGACACCCCAAGAAAACCATGCAACTTAACTAGCTTCCTCAGTGAGTACGTACCAAATTTCGGGACGAAATTTCTTTTAAGTTGGGGATAATGTGACAACTCGTATTTCGAACCTATCTTTGTGCAACATTATGTAATTACGTGAATTTTTTTATTAATTGAATGTTATGATTATGTGTTGTGTGTATTGAATGTTTGTATTAAACGAGCCCAAACCGCACAAGACTCACCCAATCGCACAAGCCCATTCGGGCCTTACTCTTTGTATTCGGATCAAGGGCAGCCCATGATGGGTTCGGCCCACTTCAATTGCACGCATAACACTAGGAGGTAGGGGTATACTCCTCATTAGTTGCAAAACATTTTACACACACAAACCCTACACGCTCTCCTTCTCTCTCGTGAAGCCGACGGCAACACCTCTCCCCCTCGAAGCTTTTTGTGTTCATATCCATCCTTGTCCTCACCTCTAACCGGTTAGTGTTATGATTATTGATTGGTTGTTGCATGATGTTGTGGTATGTATGATTTACATGAGGATTTAGAGAGGTAAACTGTTAATGTTGATGATCATAATAATCGGCTCACATGTACGTTTGAAAGTGTTCATAGGAGTTGGATTTGTATGATGATGATCTAGAACTGTTTGTGTGTAATCGGTTTCCATGAAAGTGTATTTGGATATTGCTAGCTAGGATGCATGTTAGTAAACGAGACCTTGAATCTGTTAGATTACTATGCATGGTTAATATGATGAACCGGTTAGGGTTCATATGAATTTCATGATAATAACCCTTGTTTGATCGAATATTGGCTTGAAGGGAAACTGTTAATTGATAATTGTAAATATGGAAGTTATTTAGTTGGTCAAACGAATTGATTGAAATTGTAACTGATGTGCATGATTTTTGGAATGTTATAACTAATCGCACAAGAAGTCCATTCGCACAAGTTGGTCAGTCGCACAAGGGGTCCTCAGTCGTACAAGATTATTGGATCGCACAAGTTGTTTAACGGATTGGGCCAGGTAGACAGGTTGGGCTGGACTTGTTCCAATCGCACAACCCAAAATGGATCGCACAAGTCGGTTGGATCGCACAAGCCATCCGGATCGTACAATCTCATCCGGATCGCACAAGACTTTTACATGTTATTAGATTGGGCCGCGTATTTTATGTTTGGGCTTTGGACTAGTTGGGCCGGGAGTTTAACTGAATCGCACAACATGTTGTGGATCGCACAAGGCTGTGCTGAACGCACAACATGTTGGGCCGCCTGTTTATTGGGCTTTACCTTTGGATCGTACAAGTATCAGATGTTATGTCTACTAATATATTAACGTGCATTATGTGTTAGCTATGATCAATGCGTGTTCTTAATCTGCTAGCTTATGTGATACTTATGTGCACTACTCGAAACCAAAACCTGACTTGTATGGTAACCATGTTAGGACGTGGTTGACCACTAGCAGCTAGACTTGACCTTCTGTGTATCTGCCGAGCAAACCAAGGTGAGTTCACACTCTTACCAAGGCATGGGGTTCCCAGGGTCGGGAATGGGTTTGGAAGATTTCTTATACTTAAGGCATTATCGGGATTACGTACTTTAGGCCTCGGGAGAGGGATGTTGTTGATAAATACTGCTAGACTAGTGATACAAATACTCCTCTTCGCACACACGCCGGGAATGGCTGCGATAATAGAACTAATCTTCGCACACATGCCTGGAATGGCTGCGAACCAAACACTAAACTTCGCACACATGCCGGGTGGGCTGCGATACAAATATACCTAGTCTAGAATACTTGGGAAATTCCCACTAATCTTCGCAAACATGCCTAGAGGGCTGCGATACAAGTGCATACGAAACATGATCCACTAAACAAACATACGGTTTACAATACTATTACTATAACTTAACAACCAACTGTGAACTCGCTCAACTAGTTGTTGACTCTCTGTTACATGCCTTGCAGGACCTTAGGTATACATGGAGCTTGCACGGGAGGCACAGTCGTTGTGGACATGGATCATGGACGTTTTGATAAACACTTATGACAGTTGAAAACTTATTAGTTACGTTGGATTTTATACTATGCTTCCGCTACTTAAACTATGTTATTTGAACACCTTTCATATTGTGGGTTGATATACACTTACGTTTATTATTACTTATTATGTTCGATATGATTGGTGGCTTGATCCTGGTCATGTCACGCCTCCAAGTGGTGGTACTCCGCGGGTGGATTTTGGGGGTGTGACATTACGCATCTTAAGGACGAGTTGGACAGGTTGGGTTGGCTGTACTGATGAATGTTGGCGGAGTTCACATTAAAACAAATTAGATTTTATTTTCCTAGGAGTCCAAATAATAATACGGGTCATAACAGGTTCTACTGGAATAAGATTTCAGTTCCAAAAGTTAGTTGTTTTGTTCAGACAGTGGACAACGGCAAGATTCCAACGGCTATGGACCTTGTGGCGAGGGCCGTTGAGATGGGAAATGTCCCATGTATGGTATACGAGAGGAGACTGCAGATCATTTACTTGCAGGTTGTATAAGTGCTACAGCGATATGTTGGAGCATGCTCTTAAAATGAACAAACCAGCAAAGGAGAACCCTATTATCTAAGTGTTTTTCTTAATGACCATTTGGAAGATGTGTATGTGTCGAAATGACAAGGTTTTTAGAGGAAAAGTATGTCCTGATGCAAAAGTTTTGTTAGAGGAAAACTCTATTCTTGATGACCATTTGGAAGATGCAGACGCGTCAAAGTGTGGGTCTGTCCTTGAATAGCTGGAGCAATTTTGATGTTGGTTTGTGACGTTCCTGCGGGTTTTTAGCATTATTATTATTTTTTTTGGGTTATGTACGTTTATTTTTGTGTTTTTTGGGGTTGTATGCTCTATCTTAGCTTCTGGCTAAGATGGAGTTTGTGAGGTTCTTAAATAAATTTGTCTCCTTTGATTGGGCAAAAATAATGTTATAAAGTTTTATGTTTGTTATTAATTATTAATTAATTAATTCTAAATGTATATATTTTATTTGTTCACCCTCCTCAGACTCTACCTTAACTTTGCTATTGGTGGGATATACTCAGTATGATGATGATATATTTTATTTGTTGTAAACAGTTGGTGAGTGGAGATCAGCAAGCATGTGTTAATTTTTTTTGGAAAAGGGGTATACAAGGAACATGACAAATGATAGTGTCAATTATAGTTGTAGAAGCCTCGATCTTAGCGACCTTGAGAATGCTATGATTGGTGCTTTTGCAGGTAATTTGCTATTTTAAAAGATTTATTTGATTGGTCTTCAATGTTATTTTATTTTCAAGTAATTTGCTATATTAAAAATTGGATCGAAGGTAGCCCCTTTTGGCTTTCACAAGTTTGATGTGTGTAGATGGAGTTCACAGTTTTAACCTATTTACCTATGAATTGTCTAAAAATTTTAAAAGAACTATCGAATGAGTAAAGTTTAAAAAATTGTGTGAATTATCGAATGATATAAAGTTTAAAAAGTGTCCAATTTTTTTTAAAAAGAATTGTTGAATGAGTAAACTTTTAACCACTTGCTTTCACAAGCTTGATGTGTGGTGAGTGGCTTATTTATGTTTGTGAGTTATAATTTTACTTTAATTTTTTTTTCCTTATTTAATGTATAATATGTGATTTTACACACTTATGTATATTATATAATGGATTCTAAACACACCGGAGTGATTTAAGGTATTTTTTTCTTAAAACGATATGAAAATGGTTTTGATATTATTGCCGGTTAAAATTTTGTTTATTTCTTTATCAAGGGTTAAAACACGAGATGGAGTAAAGCTACTAATAATTGACAACGACGGTAAACCGACTAATAAAACAACTAACATTATTTATAAAGAGATGTTCAATGAGTTGTGATTTTTTTTTTCTATTTATGTATTTCAATTATTTCGTGTACTCTCTAACATTTTTGTTAATATCTCAACGTATATAAAATTATAATTTTTACTTCACAATTTTAAACGACTTAGTTTTCATGTTTAGTCACCCGTGTGTTACACGGGTACTTAGACTAGTTAAAAATATATATATAAATACGACATTATATTCTCCAAAGTGAAAAAAGGGTTTTCTGTTTTGTTTTAGAGAGATCGATCGTCTCCTGCAAAGCGATAAAGGTGAGTACTCTAATCTCCCCAAAATGTCAATTTGATCTTTGATTATCAGTCGTTTTGTTTCACGGTTTGTATAATTCTTTCAATTTCGTTTCCTTTTCATGTGGATATTATTGTTTACAGCATGGTTTTAATTAAAAAAAGATTTCTGTTGATTGTTTCCAATTTCATTGGACTTAATTAATGTCTCTAGGATTCTCGAGTTTGGTTTTGCACACCACATGTTTGATGAAATGCCACATAGAGCACCACACTGTTATGAATTATAGTTTCACTATCATTGTCTTTATATTCAGAGAATTTTATATTTGTTCTTTCAGTTTTGTTGGAAACCCTAGCTGCTAGTGGAATTGGAGAGATGGATCGGATTTCACACCTTCCTGAATCTATTGTTCATCACATTCTCTCCTTTCTTAAGAATACTCCTGCAGAGCTTGTTCGAATGAGTGTATTGTCCAAGTCCTGGTTTAATCTAACCGCTTCTTTCCCCTTTTTAGATTTCAATATCCGTTATTTTAGAACTCGAGAAAGTTTTTTCAAGTATGTTGAGTATGCCACCTCTAGATTTTGCCATCATAATCTCACCGCACACACGTTCTTGCTCTATACAGAAATCCAGGAGTCTGCAGAGTTAGATGTTGTTAACAGATGCCTTGAATTAGTTCTTAAGAATGGCGTCAGAGAGTTGGTGATAAGTTTTACCTACTCGTCATTAGATTTTCCAAAGTACCGTTTGCCTAACATACTCTTATCTGTTTCCGTATTAGAATCTTTGACCATATGTGACTGTGACTTACCTTCTTCATTGATGCTTGATGCTATCAACTTTAAATCTTTGATCCAGTTGAAACTTATAATGGTCCCCTTAAATGATGAAGTGATCACGTATCTCGCCACTAGTTGTCCTCTTCTACAAGTACTCGATATTGACGGTTGTAGTGGTTTCAAAAGAGTTTGTGTTTATGGCCATCAAAATCTTCAAAAACTTAGAATTATATATGACACTCCACTTGAGAGAATAGATATTGAAGCTCCAAATCTATCTAGTCTTACGATGGAAGATGAGGATGATATAGGGGCACCACGAATGAACTTGGCTTCATGCAAAAACCTAACAACAGTGTCTTACTTTGGGTGTCTTTCACCATACTTGAGTTTTGCTGACTTTGTATCCAGTTTCCCCTTCATTGAAAATTTGTATTTGGCTATTAATTATAATTGCAACATCCTCAAGTTGTCAAGCCCTTCCTTAAGGACATTCATGTTACATTCAATGTGTGATTTCGAAGATATTGAGTTCATTACACCCAATTTAGTTTTCTTTTCTTACCCTTGTGGTTCTTATTCTACCTGGCATACGGCAATGCATTCAACCCATTTGAAAGCATCTATGCAATGTTATCCCAATGGTTATACATCCGGACTTTGTTTCCAGAAGTTAAGGCGACTTTTGGACAAGCAAAATGGGTTCAAAGTTTTGAACTTGTATATTAATGCTTTCCATAGTCAGGTTAGTTTCTTTGATAAATCTTTTATGAATTACCTTGTTGTGAACAATCATATAAATTATTAATGTCTCAACAAAGTGTATACTCACTCCGATTGTCTTGCAGACCTTCACAGAGTTAGAGAAGCTAAAGGCGATTGAATTGCCACCTTATGAACTCGAGCATGTTGAGCTAAAACTAGACACCAGTGAAGAATCATCAGCTCATGTTGCTTTTGTAAACGTTGTACTTTGGTGTTGCCGTCCTCGTTCTCTAACTTTAAGATCATCCGTTCCTTTTGAAGAACAAAGTGATGTTGTCGAGGTGAGACTTATTATTTGATGACTTATTCAGTATTCTTTATTGCACTTCAACGTTGTTTAGATCCTGTTTATATACCACAATTATGTAGTGATATTATCTTTTCTATTTGTTATTTTTCTGCAGTTTACATACAAGAAACTGCTTGAACAAGTAGATCAAGGCCATACCAAAATTCAGATTGTGTCGCCTTCCTCTTCCGAAGCCCAAAAGCACTTGATGGACTTGAAGTCGTTGTCAATGGCGTCACCTCGTGAAGGAAAAGCAATTAGCTTCATAAAGGAAGAAGGTACACCTTTTTAATGAGCTAATTTAGAAGTCTTATCAGTCAAGACTAAGGTAGGGAAGTTATTAGTGAAAACTGATAAATTTGAACAAATTGCAGTTAACCTGTCATAAGAATGCTACTTTTTGATATTTAATATGTAGTGATGTTTTGAATCATGACTATTTACTTTGAGAGCTTTTGCTTCATTACTGATTGTTCAGATTACATAGCTCCAGTTCTTATTTACTTGGCCCGGCAAAACAAGCAAGTTGGTTGGGTAACAGTTTAAACGGGTCAATTAGAAAAATAAAAGTTTCAACTGACTAATATGATAATTATAGCAGTTATATCTAATAATTAGCTTCTTGTGCAGCCATTGCTTTCTTGCAAATTATATTTTATATCTCTGTTAGGTTTAAAATGCTTTCTCAACATGACTATTATATAAAAAGTTTATATTATACATGTCTCTTGCAAAGTAATTATAGCAGTTACCGCTCTATACTTTTCTAGTTTTCTTGCCTTGTTGTGTCCCAAATTTGAGCCTTTATTGTCTTTCCTTTAACCAGTTTTTGAAATTTTGGTTTAGCAAACTTGAACTAGAGGTGGCAAAAAGAATGGGTCGGGTCGTTCGGGTCAGTATGTAACATTTTATTTTGTATCGGTTGAGATAGGTTGGCTTGATCCAAAACACTTATTATCTAAAATTAATACCTTTTAATATAGAATCAGGATTTCATACATTTACTCAAGCTATAGTTTATCAAATAATAATAGTAAAATCATAATAAATAATAAATCTATGTTAACAAGTTCTTTTTCAGCTTGAGAAAGTTTCACTTTGATGGAAGTTGAACAAATATTTTAGTGAAAAAGTTTACAAATTGTTATTTAAGGGACATTTTGCTTACACTAATCACATCAATCCATCTTATATATAGAACATAAGTACTTAGGAGGATTAAGGTAGTTTCGTTTCATCCTATTCACCAGCTCTAAGTGTGACCGACTAGCATTAAAGATAATGTTACAGTAGTTAAACTATAAGTCGGCCGTTCAAAAGAAAAAAAAACTATAAGTTGCTTGAAACAGAACTAAAAAATATCAAACTATCATTCACCCATTTTGCAAGAAACCAAATCAAGAAATGAAGGAGATTGATATATCTAAATAAAATAGCATGCGATTTGATTGAATTGAAACAACTGGCCCGATTCGAGATGGGCAAAATCTCGAGTACAATACGAAATTAAGTTGATAAAAAAACTAGAATGAAAATAACGAAGTAACAAAGCCTGCCAAAACATCTTTTCCAATTAACTGCTCCTGAAATTGTGCTTGTTAACCGCTCCCCACCACTCCAGTATCTCGTAGATATTCTGACCCAGTGGGTCTACCCAATAACCAAACACCAAATTGAGCTGACCCATTTCATTCGATTCGACCCTTTTCGTATGTCTCCTTGTATAAACCTTTATCAGAGCTGTATCATTACTTCCCTCCTCGTAAAAAGCCTTGTCCTCAAGGCGAAAGTTTGGAAATTGGTCAGCAAACAGATCATAGGACTCCCATGTGGCCTCTTCGATGGGACGATTGCACCAAGTAATTTATAACTCTGGCACCCGTTGACCTGCCTCAGAAATCCAGCGATGAGCAATGACAGTACTTGGCTGTAAGTCGATTTCCCAGTCTTTAGTAATTGGTAATGGACTGCTCGGGGCAGAAATTGAAGGCCCATATGCAGGTTTGAGCATCGATACATGGAACACAGGGTGAATGCGAGCATCAAGGGGCAAGTCCACTTCATATGCAACAGGACCAATTACACGTTTGATACGATATGGGCCAAAGAACCTGGGAGATAACTTCTCATAACGTCGTTTAGCTAAGCTTTTCTGTCGATAAGGCTGGATTTTTAAGAAAACAGAGTCACCAACCTTATAAGTCTGATCTCTTCGTTTAGTATTAGCTTGATTCCTCATACGATCTTGGGCTTTTTGTAAATTGCTACGAAGAAGTTTTAACATGTCTCTATCAAGGAGCTGTTGTTCCAGAGCTGCATTTTTTGTTTCCCCATTAACATATGGCAATAAAGATGGTGGTTCTCTGCCATAAACCACTCGAAACGGCGTGGTACCCGCAGAGGTGTAATAGCCGGTATTATATGAGTATTCTGCCCAAGCTAAATAAGCACTCCATTTGGTGGGTTGCTCATGGGCAAAACAACGTAAATAGGCTTCAAGACATCGATTCAGCACCTCCGTTTGGCCATCTGTCTGCGGGTGGTGGCTGGTACTTAGCTGTAGTTTCGTCTGACTCGGGCGGAATAATTCCTTCTAGAAATTACTAATGAAAACCACATCTCGGTCAGACACAATAGACACAGGAAAACCATGTAGTCGCACGATCTCCTTACAAAAGATGTATGCCACCCCTTTTGTTGTGAATGGATGCGAAAGACCAATGAAATGGGCGTATTTGCTGAGACGATCCACCACCACTAAAATCGTATCAGACCGATTTGACATGGGCAATCCCACAATGAAATCCATAGAAAGATCCTCCCAAATCTGGGTAGGAATGGGTAAGGGCTGTGGCAAACCGGCAGGTGATAAAGTTTGATACTTTTGCTGTTGGCATGCCAAACACTGCTGAACATACCTGCAAACTTCTTGTTTCATGTGGGGCCAGTAATATTGAGCAAAGAGTCGTTTCATAGTTTTTAAGAACCCGCCATGATCACCCACCAGAGTATCATGCGCTTCTTGCAACAACTTTAGCTTAAGGGTGGTTATATCTGGGACTACCAACCTGCCTTTGTAGAATAGGAGCTGATTGACCAGCGAATAACCAGGGACAGAAGATGGATCGGCTGCAACTTGCTGCAACAATGCATTAGTAAAAGGATCTTCTGTTAGGCCATTTCTAATCTCTGTGAATTCTACACAATACGGAACCGTGATAGTGAGTAGCTCGCTGAAATGTGGTCGACGAGATAGGGCATCGGCGCCTTTGTTTTCTTTGTCTGCTCGATGGGTAATCGTGAAGTCATAGGGCATAAGTTTCAGTAGTAACCGTTGCTGCTCCCTTGTGGTAATCCTTTGTTCCAATAAAAATTCTAGAGTTTAATGGTCGGTGCGAATATCGAAATGACGACCAAGTAAGTAATGGTTCCATTTTTGCACAGCCAATACCAAGGCTAGTAACTCCCGATCATAGGCCGATTTGAAACGGTTAGAAGGAGAAAAACCCTTGCTAAAATAAAGCTACTGAATGACCTTCTTGAGACAATATAGCTCCCACTCCGTCTGATGAAGCATCACACTCGACAACAAAAGTCTTGGAAAAATCAGGTAAACGGAAGATCGGGGTGGACAGCAGCGCTTGTTTCAGTTTGTTAAAAGTAATGAGAGCTTCTTTCGACCAGATAAATCCATCCTTTTTTGTGAGATTAGTGAGAGGATGAGCAATTAAACCATAATTTCGCACAAACCGCCGATAATGCCTGGTCAGCCCAAGAAACCCTCTCACTTCCCGAACGTTTGTAGGAATGGGCCAAGATTGCACCGCCAAAATATTTTCTTGTTCTACTTGGACCCCCGCTGATGTGATAACATGCCCTAAGAACACCACCCTCGCTTGCCCGAAGCAACATTTTGATAACTTGGCAAAAAATTGATTCGCTTGTAGTAGTTTCAGGGTCTGTTGCAGGTGTAGAACATGCTGCTCCATGCTAAGGCTGTAAATTAAAATATCATCGAAGAAAACAAGTATAAATTGGCATAAAAACGGACGAAATAAATCGTTCATAACAGCCTGAAAAGTGGAAGGAGCTTTTGTCAGCCCAAAAGGCATGACTTTAAACTCATAGTGGTCCGAATGAGTTCTGAATGCAGTCTTTGGCTCTTTGCAATGTCTTGGTCCCGTACTCTAATTTGATAATATCACGAACGTAAATCCAGCTTAGAAAAAACCTTAGCCCCATAAAGTTCATCCAATAGTTCATCAATATTAGGAATAGGATACTTATCAGCGATAGTGATCTTGTTAAGAGCTCGGTAGTCAACACACATTCTCCAGGAATTGCATTCACCAACAGAACTCGACTAGAAAATGGACCGGTACTCGGTCTGATAAACTCGGCTTGCAAGAGTTGTTCAACTTGCTTCTCAATCTCGGTTTTTTGTGAGTAGGGGTAACGGTACGGGCGAATATTAGTGTGACACCCCAGGAAAACCGGGAAAACCATGCAACTTGACTAGCTTCCTCAGTGAGTGCCATCAAATTTCGGGACGAAATTTCTTTCAACTTGGGGATGATGTGACAACTCGAAATCTAGAACCTTTCGTTGTAACTTGCTTGTACATTATGTGACTAGCTGTCCGGTTAAACTTAATGATAATGTGAACCTTTATGTGATATGTGCTTTATTATGTGTGCATTGTATATATATGTGTACGTGTTATATGTGAACCGAGAACCCGACACGAAACAACAAGGAACCCCACTCTCCTACTTCTCTCTCTCTCCTAAACTCTAGAACACAAACACACTCCATCATTCTTGGATCTTTGGACTTGGATCGGCTCACACACACCCGGTTGGAAGCTTTTCACACACCCTCGAAACCCATAACCGGTTAGTGTTCTTGATGTTTTGTTGAATGTTAGTGTGTTCATGTTATGTTTGTATGAGATTATGTGACAATATGTTAAGTTGTTGAGTTATACATAGAAATCGGTTCATGAATGTTCTTGTTATGTGTTGAAATTTGCATAAATGCTTGATGTTGAAAATGGGTTCATTGTATGTTAAAAAGGGTGAATGATGATATTGGTTGCACTTGGATTAGATCCGAAAAGTTTGGGTGTTTATACTATGAAAATCGGCTAATGAATATGTTTGTCAAGTAGGATGCATGCTAGTAAAATTGTATCTTGATAGTTGTTCATGATTTTGGGTGAATAAGTGGTTAATATGTTATGAACTTGTTGAATATATGTTTGAATATGTGAAGAACACTTTGAATGATAGTTAAGAATGTGAAAACCCTTGTGATTTTGATCCATCTTTGACTAGTAACCTGATTAGGAAAACTGTTAGTGGAATGCTATTGGTAGTTTCCGGATTTGGGCCTGATTATATTGTACTAATGGGACTGATACACCTGCATCAACACGTGAACTTGAAAACGACAGCTTACCGACTCGCAATCACCCGTTGCGACTCGCAACCACAGCGTGATGACTCGAGACCACGCGGTTGCGACTCGCAACCATAACAGGACAAGCCGAAACCACAGGTTACGAGTCCCGTTGCGACTCGAGACCTTAGCATGATGAACCGAGACTACGGTTGCGACACCGGTTGCGACTCGCAACCATCCATGATCAACACACAGCATGACTCGAGACCATGCTTGCGAGTCCGGTTGCGACTCGAGACCACACTTTGGGCCTTAGTTAATGGGCCAGACTGATGGGCTTCTGTGTTAACTGCTTTTACGTGTTTGGGCCTAAGTAATTGGACTGAACCTGTGAACCGTATGTGCTACTGTTGATTTAGAATACTGTTACTGCTAAACGTGCTTGCCAAACGTGTTGAACATTTGTGCACTACTTGGTTCGAATCTGATTATACGTGATATCTGTGTTAGGACGTTATTGACTACTTGCGACTTGATTGACTTTCTGTGATTAACTGCCGAGCAAACCAAGGTGAGTTCACACCCTTTACAAAGCATGGGATTCCCTGGGTTGGGAACGGGGTTAAGGAACGTGGATTCCTCGTCTACCTTGGGTAGGACGTCAGTGGTTCAGGAATGTGATTCCTCGTCCGGATGGACGGATAAACGTACTAGACTAAAACTCTATCACGAAGTCCCTCCTTTTTTTGTATCGACTAATCGCCGGGCCAATGGCGAGCGGGTCATTAGTTAGATAGCGCTATTTAGGTCTGACAAGCCTCACACCGTGCCGCAGAGGACGGGCGTGAACTAATGGATCTGGGGCACGTCAATGATGATAGACATTGATGTTTTCAGGGCACATAAACATGACTACAGTCAGCAATCGATACGGTAACGAGTCTAGTATACACATGGGGTAGCCCCCACGGCCGAAATGCCTGATAACTACATGGGGTAGCCCCCACGGCCGAAATGCCTGATAACTACATGGGGTAGCCCCCACGGCCGGAGTGCCGGAGTAACTGGGAATGAACTGGTCACGTCTTTTTAAACTATGGGGTAACCCCCACGGCAGGATGCCAGATAAAGTAAACTGTTTTCGAAACAACTAAAACGAACGCCCACCCGTGAACTCACTCAACTAGTTGTTGACTCGTTACTACATGCTTTGCAGGACCATAGGTACTCAGTGGGAGCTTGCATGGAGGAGGATCGTTGTGGGACAGGGATTGCTACAAGACTATGTTAAACTTGAAACTTTTGGAACTTATGTTATAACTTAAAACTTATGCTTCCGCTTGCAACTTAACTCGTTTGTTTTGTAACACCAATCGTGATGATTAAACTTTTATAACTACTTATATGCTTGTTCAGTATGATTGGTGGCTGGATCCTGGTCAGTCACGCCTCCAAGCGGTAGTACTCCGCAGGTGGGATTTTGGGGGTGTGACAGATTGGTATCAGAGCCATTGGTTATAGTGAACTTGGTTTTAATAAAGGAGAAACGTTTTTGTTAAAACCAGACTATAACCGGTTTAGTGCTCAACGGTCCACAACGACACTTCGCTCCTCATGCAAGGCTCGATGTTCTAGGTAATATAATGTATGTATATTGCCTACTTGTTAGTTACGTAGTACATTGCTCATGGTATGCTTGATTAGTATAACTACTGTTGTTTGAACACGTGCGTGCTTACTCTGTCCTACTATCGTGCTTTTGCGAACCTCTCTCACGCGTATTACTCTTATTATGAAGAAACATGTCTGGACGCGTTAACATGACACAAGCCCAGTTGACGGCTTTGATCAACGAGCGAGTTGCCGCAGCGCTCGCAGCTGCACACGCAGGAGGTATATCCTGCAGTCCGAAATTGTTCTAGGATCATTAGGATCCTACTCTCGTGAACCAACCTTTGTGTTAAACTCTGTCTTTTCTTTCACCTACCTTAGGTCAGGCACCGGTGTGCACTTTTAAGACCTTTATGGACTGTCGACCCACGACTTTCAGCGGCACTGAAGGAGCAGTAGGTCTCCTACACTGGTTTGAGAAACTGGAGTCCGTGTTCGAAATGTGTGAATGCCCTGAAGCGCGCAGGGTAAAGTATGCTACTGGTACTCTCGAAGGTTTGGCTCTCACGTGGTGGAATGCTCAAGTGCAGATGTTAGGGTTGGTTGCTGCCAACGCCACCCCATGGGAAACTTTCAAGGAAATGATCAGGGAGGAATACTGCAGTCGTGACGACATTCACAAACTGGAAGATGAGTTCTACAATCTTAAGATGTCGGGATCAGAAATTGAGGCATACACTAAGAGATCGCACGAGCTTGCCTTGTTGTGTCCTACTATGGTGGATCCTCCCTACAAGCGAATTGAACTCTATCTCAAGGGATTGGTGCCAGAGATCCAAAGTCATGTGACTTCAGCAAGGTTGACTACTATCCAGCAGGTTGTACAGTTGGCTCACCGTCTCACTGACCAAGCGGTGGAGCAGAACAAGTTACCAAAGCGTATAGGTGCTGCAACTACTTCTGGTGCTTCTAGTGGGGATAAACGGAAATGGGATGGAACTTCAAGCAGGGGTTCAACTTCAGTGCAAACTCAGTCTCAGCAGAGAAAGACGGATGATCACAAGAGCCCCGGTCAGCAGTCATCTAGTGGTCAAAATCATGGTGGATACAAGGGGAATCACCCCAAGTGCAATCGTTGCAGCCTACACCACAGTGGGCCATGCACCAGGGGTAACTGTCATCGGTGCAACAAGCCTGGTCATGTTGCGAAGGATTGCAGGAGCGCATATCCCGTCAACCAGAATCGTCAGCAACCTCAGCAGAACCAGCGACAGCAGCAGGGTAACAACAAAGGGTGCTTTCAGTGTGGAGCTGAAGGCCACTTCAAGAAGGATTGTCCCCAACTGAACCAGAACAACAACAACAATCAGGGGAATGGTAACAATGGGAACAACAACAATGGTGCTAGGGGACGTGTGTTCGTGATTGGTCAAGGTGAAGCAAGGAATGATCCCAACGTGGTGACGGGTAAGTTTCTTCTCGACGACTTTTATGTTACAATCTTATTTGATTCGGGTGCCGATACTAGCTATGTGTCACTAGAAGTTAGTAAGATGCTTAAACGTATTCCTACACCCCTGAGCGACAAGCACACCGTAGAGCTAGCTAATGGTAAGAGCTTGGAAGCCTCACACGTAGTCAAGGGTTGTCAGCTTATTCTCGCTAACCAGACCTTCTCTATTGATCTTATTCCTATTGTCTTGGGAAGTTTCGACGTTGTCATTGGGATGGATTGGTTATCCCAACACCGAGCAGAGATTCTTTGTAACGAGAAGATCGTTCGCATTCCTGGTTTAGGTGGTGAACCTCTCATGATTCGTGGCGACAAGAGAAGTGCTGTTGAGAACATCATCTCTCTTCTTAAGGCCCAGAAATGCTTACGGAAGGGCCACACTGCGATTTTGGCTCTAGTTACTGACACCACAGAAAAGGAGAAGAAGTTAGGAGATTATCCAGTTGTACGCGATTATCCTGAGGTATTCCCTGAGGAATTACCTGGTCTTCCGCCCCATCGCCAAGTCGAGTTTCAGATTGATCTAGCTCCTGGAGCCGCGCCTGTAGCCCGTGCACCTTATCGTTTAGCGCCATCAGAGCTGGAAGAACTCTCCACGCAACTACAAGAACTCTTGGATAAGGGTTTTATTCGTCCTAGCTCATCGCCTTGGGGAGCTCCAGTGTTATTTGTGAAGAAGAAGGATGGTACCTTCAGAATGTGTATCGACTATCGCGAACTCAACAAAGTGACTGTGAAGAATCGTTATCCTCTACCGCGTATTGACGACTTGTTCGACCAGTTACAGGGGTCGAGCTACTATTCAAAGATCGATCTGAGATCGGGATATCACCAGCTGAGAGTTCGGGAAGAGGATGTCTCTAAGACGGCTTTTAGGACTCGATATGGGCACTATGAGTTTTTGGTCATGCCGTTCGGGCTGACGAACGCACCGGCAGTTTTTATGGATTTGATGAATCGAGTGTGCAAACCGTATCTGGACAAGTTTGTCATAGTCTTTATCGACGACATCCTGATCTATTCTAAGAGCAAAGAAGAGCACGAACAACATCTACGACTTATCTTGGAACTCCTTCGGAAGGAACAGCTTTACGCAAAGTTCTCGAAGTGCGACTTCTGGCTTCGTGAAGTCCATTTCCTAGGGCATGTGGTGAACAAGGATGGGATTCACGTTGATCCATCCAAAGTGGAATCTATTAAGAACTGGCCTGCACCTCGTACACCAAAGGACATTCGCCAATTTTTGGGATTGGCAGGTTACTACAGGAGATTCATTAAGGATTTTTCTAAGATCGCGCAGCCTCTGACTTTGTTAACACAGAAAGGCGTTGTCTATCATTGGGGAAATGCACAAGAGTTGGCTTTTCAGCATCTAAAGGATAGACTTTGCAGTGCACCTATCCTTTCATTGCCAGAAGGCACAGATGATTTTGTGGTTTACTGTGATGCATCAATTCAAGGTCTTGGTTGTGTATTGATGCAACGAGATAAAGTCATAGCCTACGCCTCACGACAACTTAAAGTTCACGAGAAGAACTACACGACACATGATTTAGAGCTGGGAGCTGTTGTTTTCGCACTTAAGCTATGGCGGCATTACCTGTACGGAACCAAGTGCGCCATCTACACCGACCACAGGAGCCTGGAACACATATTCAAGCAGAAGGAACTGAATATGCGGCAGCGACGATGGGTCGAACTGCTGAATGATTACGAGTGCTCTATCAGGTATCACCCGGGCAAGGCCAATGTAGTGGCGGACGCCCTCAGTCGAAAGGACACTACGCCTAAGCGTGTAAGAGCTCTACAACTCACGATCCATTCTAGTCTACCTTCGCAAATACGAGCTGCTCAGATAGAAGCACTGAAACCAGAAAACATTAGAGCTGAAGCTCTACGCGGGTCAAGGCAACGTTTAGAACAGAAGGAAGACGGCGCTTATTATGTGACAGGACGCATTTGGGTCCCGCACTATGGCGATTTACGCGAACTTGTGATGGACGAAGCGCACAAATCTCGCTACTCGGTACACCCTGGTTCGGACAAGATGTACCACGATATTAAAACCACGTATTGGTGGCCTAGCATGAAGGCCCACATAGCAACTTATGTCAGTAAATGTTTGACTTGTGCGCGAGTCAAGACGGAATATCAGAAACCTTCAGGCCTACTCCAACAACCAGAGATACCACAATGGAAATGGGAGCAAATTTCCATGGATTTCGTTACTGGCCTACCTAGATCACAGCGCGGAAACGATACTATCTGGGTGATCGTGGATCGACTCACAAAATCCGCACACTTTTTGGCAATCAAGGAGACGGATAAGTTCTCCACTCTAGCGGAGATATACCTCAAGGAAGTTGTTTCGAGGCACGGGGTGCCCACCTCTATTATCTCTGATCGAGATGCACGCTTTACTTCGGAACTGTGGCAGGCAATGCACAAGTCTTTTGGATCACGTTTAGATATGAGCACAGCGTATCACCCACAGACGGACGGGCAGTCCGAGCGAACTATTCAGACCTTAGAAGATATGCTTCGCGCTTGCGTAATCGACTTTGGCAACAGCTGGGAAAGGCATCTGCCACTCGTAGAATTCTCGTACAATAACAGCTACCACACCAGCATTAAAGCTGCTCCGTTTGAGGCATTGTACGGACGTAAATGCCGATCACCCCTCTGTTGGGCAGAGGTGGGGGATAGTCAGATCACTGGTCCAGAACATGTGGTAGACACTACTGAGCGGATTGCTCAAATACGACAACGTATGGCGGCCGCTCGTGACCGTCAGAAGGCATACGCCGATAAGGGCAGGAAACCACTTGAGCTCCAGGTTGGGGAGCGGGTTTTACTCAAGGTTTCACCCTGGAAGGGTGTGGTTCGTTTTGGTAAACGCGGCAAACTCAACCCACGGTACGTTGGACCTTTCGAAATCCTTGAGAAAATAGGCAAGGTGGCCTACAGACTGAAATTACCAGCAGAACTCGGGGCAGTTCACAACGTTTTCCATGTGTCGAATCTGAAGAAGTGTCTGTCAGATGAGACGCACGTAGTTCCTCTGAAGGAACTCACGATCGACGAACAGTTGAGATTCGTCGAAGAACCTGTCGAGATCACGGACCGGGATGTTAAGGTCCTCAAGAGCACTAGAATACCTCTTGTTCGAGTTCGTTGGAACTCACGTCGCGGCCCAGAGTTTACCTGGGAGCGCGAAGATCGGATGAAACAAAAGTATCCCCAACTGTTTGAGAACAGTACAAACGCTACTGAGGCTGAAGC
Organism: Helianthus annuus; assembly: GCF_002127325.2. Lineage (NCBI taxonomy): Eukaryota > Viridiplantae > Streptophyta > Magnoliopsida > Asterales > Asteraceae > Helianthus > Helianthus annuus. Next base: position 98,459,327 of record NC_035439.2, on the reverse strand, counting down.
TACGGAATTTCGGGACGAAATTCCAGATCAACGGGGGGTGGATGTGACACCCCAGGAAAACCGGGAAAACCATGCAACTTGACTAGCTTCCTCAGTGAGTGCCATCAAATTTCGGGACGAAATTTCTTTCAACTTGGGGATGATGTGACAACTCGAAATCTAGAACCTTTCGTTGTAACTTGCTTGTACATTATGTGACTAGCTGTCCGGTTAAACTTAATGATAATGTGAACCTTTATGTGATATGTGCTTTATTATGTGTGCATTGTATATATATGTGTACGTGTTATATGTGAACCGAGAACCCGACACGAAACAACAAGGAACCCGACTCGAGACCATGAGGTCTCGAGTGAATAGTAATCGGTTTTGGGCCTTGGGCCGAGAACCTTTGGCCGGTTGGGCCTTTGGGCCGTGAACCCCCACTCGAAACCCACTAAGGGTGCAAACACTTGGAACTTGACTATAAATACACCACCCTAGTTACTTGTTACCACTTTGTTGAACATTACAACACACACTCTCCTACTTCTCTCTCTCTCCTAAACTCTAGAACACAAACACACTCCATCATTCTTGGATCTTTGGACTTGGATCGGCTCACACACACCCGGTTGGAAGCTTTTCACACACCCTCGAAACCCATAACCGGTTAGTGTTCTTGATGTTTTGTTGAATGTTAGTGTGTTCATGTTATGTTTGTATGAGATTATGTGACAATATGTTAAGTTGTTGAGTTATACATAGAAATCGGTTCATGAATGTTCTTGTTATGTGTTGAAATTTGCATAAATGCTTGATGTTGAAAATGGGTTCATTGTATGTTAAAAAGGGTGAATGATGATATTGGTTGCACTTGGATTAGATCCGAAAAGTTTGGGTGTTTATACTATGAAAATCGGCTAATGAATATGTTTGTCAAGTAGGATGCATGCTAGTAAAATTGTATCTTGATAGTTGTTCATGATTTTGGGTGAATAAGTGGTTAATATGTTATGAACTTGTTGAATATATGTTTGAATATGTGAAGAACACTTTGAATGATAGTTAAGAATGTGAAAACCCTTGTGATTTTGATCCATCTTTGACTAGTAACCTGATTAGGAAAACTGTTAGTGGAATGCTATTGGTAGTTTCCGGATTTGGGCCTGATTATATTGTACTAATGGGACTGATACACCTGCATCAACACGTGAACTTGAAAACGACAGCTTACCGACTCGCAATCACCCGTTGCGACTCGCAACCACAGCGTGATGACTCGAGACCACGCGGTTGCGACTCGCAACCATAACAGGACAAGCCGAAACCACAGGTTACGAGTCCCGTTGCGACTCGAGACCTTAGCATGATGAACCGAGACTACGGTTGCGACACCGGTTGCGACTCGCAACCATCCATGATCAACACACAGCATGACTCGAGACCATGCTTGCGAGTCCGGTTGCGACTCGAGACCACACTTTGGGCCTTAGTTAATGGGCCAGACTGATGGGCTTCTGTGTTAACTGCTTTTACGTGTTTGGGCCTAAGTAATTGGACTGAACCTGTGAACCGTATGTGCTACTGTTGATTTAGAATACTGTTACTGCTAAACGTGCTTGCCAAACGTGTTGAACATTTGTGCACTACTTGGTTCGAATCTGATTATACGTGATATCTGTGTTAGGACGTTATTGACTACTTGCGACTTGATTGACTTTCTGTGATTAACTGCCGAGCAAACCAAGGTGAGTTCACACCCTTTACAAAGCATGGGATTCCCTGGGTTGGGAACGGGGTTAAGGAACGTGGATTCCTCGTCTACCTTGGGTAGGACGTCAGTGGTTCAGGAATGTGATTCCTCGTCCGGATGGACGGATAAACGTACTAGACTAAAACTCTATCACGAAGTCCCTCCTTTTTTTGTATCGACTAATCGCCGGGCCAATGGCGAGCGGGTCATTAGTTAGATAGCGCTATTTAGGTCTGACAAGCCTCACACCGTGCCGCAGAGGACGGGCGTGAACTAATGGATCTGGGGCACGTCAATGATGATAGACATTGATGTTTTCAGGGCACATAAACATGACTACAGTCAGCAATCGATACGGTAACGAGTCTAGTATACACATGGGGTAGCCCCCACGGCCGAAATGCCTGATAACTACATGGGGTAGCCCCCACGGCCGAAATGCCTGATAACTACATGGGGTAGCCCCCACGGCCGGAGTGCCGGAGTAACTGGGAATGAACTGGTCACGTCTTTTTAAACTATGGGGTAACCCCCACGGCAGGATGCCAGATAAAGTAAACTGTTTTCGAAACAACTAAAACGAACGCCCACCCGTGAACTCACTCAACTAGTTGTTGACTCGTTACTACATGCTTTGCAGGACCATAGGTACTCAGTGGGAGCTTGCATGGAGGAGGATCGTTGTGGGACAGGGATTGCTACAAGACTATGTTAAACTTGAAACTTTTGGAACTTATGTTATAACTTAAAACTTATGCTTCCGCTTGCAACTTAACTCGTTTGTTTTGTAACACCAATCGTGATGATTAAACTTTTATAACTACTTATATGCTTGTTCAGTATGATTGGTGGCTGGATCCTGGTCAGTCACGCCTCCAAGCGGTAGTACTCCGCAGGTGGGATTTTGGGGGTGTGACAATTAGGGGGGAGTTGAATTAGGTGTTAAAGGAATTGAATGAGTTTGGTTCGGTAAGGAGGTAAGTGTTGTGGTTCTTCGAACACAGCAGTGTATTGGGTGATAAGGGGCTTTAATGGTGGTGGTATATCTGTCAAACCCTGACTTTTGCGGAAGCGTGGTTATTTGGTGTGACCTCTTAATACCATAGCAACAATCATAACAATGCTATATGATAAAAACACAAGATGTTCACCCATTAATATAGTTTAGAAAAATACCATGACATGCTTGTCTTGAAACATCAACCCAAGATAAGTTACAAACCATAACTTGTTTAAAACGTGTTCATAAGACACAACAAAAGACTTTAAATAAAACGAGGTTTAGAGACATATAACCCGTCCAGGAATAGGTTACACCTCTGAAACCCCACAACCCCGGATGACATCTTTTATTCAACGCAGCTAGACACATGCATACCCCGCCAGATCCGCTAGTTCCCTGAAATACATGTTGTTTGAAAAATCAACAAAAAGTTGAGCGAGTTCATGTGTATGTGAGTATGTATAAACCTTTTAAAGTATGTCCGTATGTATGAAAGTCCCTGGTATGTAGAAATTAAGGAAAAAGAGATCACCAATGGGTTGCAAACTCAATGGTATGTGTGAAAAGGTGCAGGAAGACTCAAACCTAGCAAATTTGTTATCGGACCTCGGCTGTAAGACACAGTCACCACTATGGGCCGCCCCGGCCTCATGGGTGTGGGCTCGCTACACCCAAATAGATCTATCACTCATGTCCCTCGATCCTATCAACGAGGATTGATGGCCTTAATTGTTGTACCCACCCTTCACATGATCTAGTAGTAAACCCTCCTTAAGCTAATTATACCATGTAATAAACGTTTGTAGTAATTGTAACATGTATTTCACCACCGAAGTATAAAACTGAAAACAGTTAAAAGAAAAGGGGGACATGAACTCACAGTAGTGCGTCTTCTGCTCGTAACTCAAACTCTGTCAGCTACACGACAACCTACAACGTACTAATGTCTATTAGACGAACGGGCCGTGCCTTTACGGGAAATACCAAGTATAATTATTTGCTAAAATAATTATTTTAACTTTACATTATATTTAATTTTGGAATAATTGTGTAAACAATATTTCGCATTAATACTTCACAAGTATTTTAACTTCGTATTTCCTTCCCAAGTATGGAGGTATTTATACATGTATATTGTAGTTCCAAAATATTATATTTTTAAGTCTCACTTAAAATATATATATAATTTATTTGTCATAAATAATGTATTCCAAAATGTATATATTTTTCCTAAAAATAATATATTTTTACTTCTTTAGTTTCCAAAATAATATTTTACCAAAAATATATGTGTAAGAGTATTTTCTGGAATATTTCATAAGTTACGTTTTTGCATCCGGTTTCACAATATCAAGCGTGTATCTTAAATATTTATTCCATGTGATTTTTGGTTTTATTTTGGAGTTGTAAATGTCATGGCAAATGTAAGTTATATTATTTTATCCTAAAATAATATTTATTTTATCCTAAAATAATATAACTATTCCACAAAATAAACAAATATTCACACAAGTGTTTTAATATAAAATATATATTTTCTAAATATATATTTATCCATTTTACTAGTAAAAATCAACCTCCGATACTTCGTATTTTTGTAACAAAACCTATGGCGAAGTTTATTTTGAAAAACAAAGTTAAAAATATACTTGTAAACACTTGCTAGAAAATATTTTCTAAGTGTTGGAATTTTTAGAAAATTTCGCCATAGTCTCCTTTGTAAATGGAGGTGTACATGCTATTTAGTATATCATTTTCTTTTCAAAAATTCATCCAAACAATCATCAACAAGTCACTAAACAATATTACACTTACCAAGTGCAAAACTATTCCTATTTAATATACAACATGAATTTGATGTTTTATAAAAACGCGTACTAACTTAGTGGGGTGTTTAGTGGGTTTAGTTACCCTCCAAAGTGTGTTTACTTTTGTTAATATCTCATTCTCGGGATTTTTGGATGTTCACAACTTGTGAACTTGTTTTACAAAAATATTTGTTTAGAACATTTTCTTGTTTTACTAGACTTACTACACTTATTTTATTTCAAAAAAAAAAAAAAAAACAAAAAAAACAATGTAAGTGCAAGAAAAGTTATGATCTTTCAAAATCATCTTTTTAACTTGGTTTATCTAGAAAAACCATTTGTAAACCTCGGATCCATACGATCATCAACTCACTTTGTTTATTAATATTCAAGAAATCACCTTATTATCAAGTTCATGTCTACATATGAAGGTGATCTTTTTATGCAAACTCCTAATCACCTTCTAACTTGTTAACTCATGTTTTCAATCATAATTTAACAAGTTTCATATGATGACTAACATCACACTACTAGTAATCATCAAGCAAACATCAACATATTTAAAACAACTATATTTTATCATTATTTCATCTTGTTTCATCTTTTGTAATCTTATTTTTCATGATTTATGTTCATGTTCTTTTAGTGTTCACATGTTTTCATCATAATATAATCTTTTAACCACCATAAATATGAAGTAAATAAGGATCAAATAAGCTTACAACTAGCTTAAAGCTAGGGAAGATCAATGGGGAAAAATGAGTGGATAAAAGCACACAAGAGAGGTCCTTCAAGATCCGAGTGCTCCACACTTCATAAATCACCTTTGTGCACCTTGATACAACCTTGGATGGATGAACAAAAAAAATCGAAATGGTGGTGTATAGGAGGGGATGTTCGGCCGTGGCTTGTTGTGGGAGGAAGAGAAAAAATTTTGTGGTGTTGTGTTTGGTGGATAAGTGCCTTTATAATCTTTTTAAACTCTTTGTCCATTGGTCTAAGTGTCCCACAAAGTACATGCATGATCAAAACAAATCCCAAGGGGATCATTAAGAGATTTTAGGAAGATTTAGAATATCTAGGGGGTGGGGCCATGCTCTTGACCGATTACATATTGGGGGAGGGGGTTAAGTGAAAGTTTGCAAAGTAAGTAGGTGATTTAGTGGGGTGTTAAGTGTTAAGTCTTTTGTCTAGTATGTTTCATGCTTTATGTATTATGTTAGTGTGCTCGGAGACCATGACTAGCTCAGAAAAAGTGAGAATGTTTTTAACAATATTTTGGTGTCCCGGGTAATGTAGTACCTTGTCCCTGGCTCATACTGGGCCTCAAAAAGTGAGACAATGATTTTAACATTATGTTAGTGTGCTCGGGTACCATGACTAAACTATCTCCTAGTGACGCAGTTTTATGGTCCTTACTTCCCTACACTCCATACTAGTGTAGTACCTTGTCCCTGGTTCATACTGGGCCTCAAAACATTGTCTGTCTATGTGTTGGCATTGTCAGCATGTTTCTGAATTATCCGCTCACTGTGCTAATTGTGCTTTGTGTATCAAGTTTGTCACTAAAGTTTGTGTGTAATAAATGGAGTGACAGTGTGAAATGTGATGCATAAGTATGTATGATGCAAAAATCATAAAGCAGTTTAATTCGTCAGTTGTAATCAAGCACAGTAATTAAGCACAAATTCAATATTAATTAATTGTACGGATACCTGTAATTGTGAGGGTTGTCACATTCTCCCCCTGTTAGAGAAATTTCGTCCCGAAATTTTAGCTCTGCTACTAGATGCAGGGGTCTTGGGGAATAAATGTGGGTATTTTTCCTTCATACGATCCTCACGCTCCCACGTGAATTCTGGGCCATGTCGTGCATTCCATCGAACTTTGTCATTACTTGGTTTTACTGACCGGACAGGAATCACCCAAACCCGATCAGTGGACGGTTCGAGACGGTGGTTCACGTTTAAATCGAAATCGGTAAACCTCGCAGATAGGATCGGATCTTGAGTTAACACGACCACAAGGATGAGTAGTATGTCGACACAAGGTCCGATTCCACCGGTTTTGAGTGCATTGAGTGTAAAAGAGTTGAAAGAAAGTTGGGAAACCATCTTTCAATCATTTCTTTGGTGAAAATATTTAGATCTACTAAAGATCTTTGTTAGTTTATGTGGAAATCAGTTAAATTTAAGTTGTTTTTGAAGGATTGAAGCCAAAACATGAAGTTCTTCAAGAACTCATGATGACATCATCCTAGAACACCTTGAATCTTGGTGAATCTTGGTCGATCGGCTGGTGGCCTGATCGATCGGTCGCCTGTTTCGAGTGTTCGGTGCGACGAGTTTTGCTGTTTCGATTTCGATTGCGCGCGTTGCGATGCGATAGAGTTTCCTAGTCAAATTACTTTTAATCCCAACTACTCATATCGCGCACTGTCTCTTCTCCACCAATTATTATACTATATCTACATACAATCATCCTTAATTCGTATTCGATTTGCGTTTGCGATGAGTTCGATTGCGATTCGATTGATTACCACATAATGTAAATAAACATGCACAAATAACACATAAGGCACACACACACGTATAATAAACACCCAAATGCGTAATTCGAGTTTGCGAGCGCGATCCTGATTAGATTAGTTTGATTAGCGTCTAATTAAGTTTATCACATTGTTACTTCCAATTATTCATAGTCGTAAAGCGATTCGTAGCGATAAACATTCGATTACTGTGATTTTAATGATTACTCCACATAATACAACTAAGGTACAACGCAAAATAGACCATATACAGTCAAAGAAGTCAAAACAGGAATTGAGCAAGGAGAGACAGATTGCAATTAGCAATCTTTTCTCCCTTTGACTTCAATCTTGACTTTGACTTTCGAAACACTGGGGTGTTACAAACCAAAAATCCTCAAGCTGATGGGGGAGGAGGAGGAAGTGGAGGAATGAAAAGCAAATGGCGCAAATGCACCAAATCCTCCTCGAGTGCATGCATAAAACGCATCAAACAAGCGATCTGCTGCTCCATCGTCAGGAATCGGGTGTGATAATCTGGATAAGGAAATGATGGAGCAGATGGAAAAATAGTCTGTGATGGATCAGCAAAAGATGGAGGACGCGAGATCCTCTCAAGCTCCGCGACTCTCCGGCTCAACATATCCTACTGTAACTGCAAGGATATAAGTATATCATCCGTCGTATACCCAACATGAAAAGGATGGTATGGATCTGACAAAGGCATGACATTGGGCGATGACCACATAAATGGCTCGCCCGTGGGTGCTGACGAAGGAAAAGCAGCGTGTGCAGCAGGTGCAAAAGGGGGCATAAATGGAAAGGCTGCTGTAACACCTCGAAAATTCATGTCCAATAAAATAAAGACACGTGTCACGTGAGACAAACGTGTCAGGAACCCGGATCAAATAAGGATGTACGGTAGGATTTGGAAAGGGCGTCATGTTATTAAAATACCTCTGAACGACCCAAGGGCGACATGTTATTAACATACCTCTGAGCGGCCAAAGTTATAAATCCCAAAATCCTTAAATCATTGTGATAAACATCCTATATATATATATATATATATATATATATATATATATATTTAGCCGGTTATTCCTAAATGAATAAAATTCCACTTTTATATGGAAAATTGGATTCTATGAATTATTACTACAACCTTCGGTAAATAAATTCTGATTAAAAGAATTACACTTGAAATTTAATTCATGTCCAACCCTCAAGAGAATCTAAGATGAATTCTTGGAAATTCCATCATTTCAAACTTGCCATAAAGGTCCAAGATGAGAATATTCATGCAAGGCATGCAAAAGCCTGCCCACATGGTCCCCTACTGCAGAGCATGCACGAGAATTCGTCACTACACAATTGCATGGTCAAATTTTGGAAGTTTGCATGATTTTTGGCTTCTGGCCATCGGTTACCGACCATATGGCTTTAAGCTTACGGTCCGCAAGGAGCATACCTGGGCGCATCAGACCAGGGTCGGTTACGGACTGTATCCGTATAAGCTTACGGTCCGCAAGGGGTGAATACGGACCACAAGGCATTTTGCTTACGGTCCGTAAGGCTATCGCTGGCAGCAAGTTTTGGACAGCTGCCTGTCTTTCAGGTTGCACCGCCTTATTAGCATGGTTTTCGAAATCAGGGGCTTGGTAGGCAGTGTATAGCATCTTGGGGACACCTGGGATGATCTTGTATCAATCATAGACTACTTTGGCATGATCATGAGCAATGGGGTTCACTATATAAGGAGTTGAAGTTGTGAACATTGGACTTGCTCACTTGGAATTTTGTTCAAGACTTCTCTAGAGCTCCTAGATAGCAATCAACTCTTCTTAGGCTCCATAAGCATACTTAGGACTATTGTAAGTGATCCTAATCATTCTTAATTAAGTTTAGCTTAGTTAATTAGCTAAAAGTCAAACCGTCTTTATTAAGGTTTGACTTCGAGATTAAACAATAATTACTCAGTCAAATCTCGAATTAAAAATACCTATAAGTAGGTAATTATGTGGGTAATAAACCCTTAAAAGGGTATTCTCAGATTCCCACTCTAACTATGTCAATTGTCGGGTCAAAGCTTATTTTAAAAAGTCAACAGAATGCTTTATTCCGAATTAATACATGATTAGCAATGTAGGATACATGCAACCTGTTTGATCATTAATATAACTTGGTAACTAATGTAAGAACATGTCCAAACTTGTTCAACTCGACAATTTTCAGTTTAGGCTCGGTTTGGAACCGAAAGTCGCATAGTTTGACTTATGCTTTGACTTTCAGTTCTGACCCGTTTAAGCCAAGTTTAGGATTGCCTTAAAGCTTCTTTTGAACCTAGTTTCATGTTAATATAACCCTCTGTGATTATACAACTTGGTTCATTAGACATCTAACTCATATGCATGTTTCCGTTAATTGCTTAAATGTTGACTATTATGCCCTCTTCACCTTAAAATATGATTTTTGAAAATATACAAGAGTAGACACTTTAATTATTGATTTATAAACTTGTACTTAAAATTTTACATCAGTTTGAGGTCTAGATTAAGAGTTATGCTCATTAGCGTAATTAGAAGCATTCTTAGTAATTAATTGACGTAATTAGCATATAGCCTATCTAAATCCAAATTTAATACCAAAATTTTTACCTACTGATATAAAATAATATTTTGGGATTTTTGAAGATTTTTATTTATTTTTAGGCTGAGCATAACTTAGAGTCTTAAGCTTAATTCGGTTATTGTCGGTTTTGCCCTTTTGGGCTATAAAATGAGTTTTATAAATCCTTTTGACCTCAAACATTTTTCTACTGATTTATTATGTTAAATAAATTATTTTGAGCCTTCTGGAATTATAAAAAAAATATCAGCCTCTCTTTCAAAACCCGGAAATGGCTCCAAATCGCCTTTTTATGCATTTTTACGACATAGTATGTATCAAAACTAGTTTATATATATAAGGTTTGATACCTACTGATATATTCAGTAAATTTTTATATTATAACAGTAAACAAAGGTCTTAAACTCAGAATTCCAGTTTTGACCTTTTAAACTTATGTGAAGTTACCAAAATGCCCGTTCGGAGCATAGAATGGTTATAATTAATAAAATTCACATATATATATAATACCATACTGTTATAACATATTAAATTAAGTATAATTACTGATTTATTCAAACCTGTAACTCATGTTACTAATTTAACTCTTTTATATCCTTTAAAATGACCAAAATGCCCTTATGAGGCATAGTTTGAGTTTAAAATCATTTTGGGAATAATAGAAGATATCTTACTGATATCACAACATATTTAGTGCATATTAACTCAGGGAACTTGTATATGATTCGCATGGTTTCCCGTTACTCACTTTCGCGTTCGTATCGGCTTATGTAACTAGTTTACACATTTTTAGCCGAAACGGGTCAAACCATATCCTTTTTGTCTCAAAATCCAGAATGTGATTATGTTACCCATATTAAACAAGCACGCAAGCTTGTCGGGTCAAAACTACATTCTAAACCGGTCTTCGCCTTCCATGCGATTGAACCGTATTCTTTATTTAAAACTAACCGGTCTAAGCTTAGGCTAAATTAAAGACCCGTTAGGATTCTAATAGGTTATTATAAACCTTCGTTCCAGAATAGGAGATCCAGTAAAAGATATTTGCACTTGCTCAGCCTCTGTATCAAGTGCCACAGCCGCAGCTGATCCCACCTGAACGTCAACAAGAGGTTCTCGATAGGTTGAACCAAGTTGAACAAGAAGTTCGAGAAGACCGCAGGGAACGACAAGGCTTCTTCAAGGGTTTGTCAGACCTACTCAAGGGGAAGTCAAAGAGAAGGGGTCATTGAAGACCTTTTGTTATTTATTTTAGTGGTAATCAAGTCCCTTCGTGGACTTTTTGTTTCAGTACTCAGCCCCTGCGTAGGCTTGTCTTTTTGTACTCTGCCCCTGCGTGGGCATGTCTTTTGTTAACCCCTGCGTGGGTTTGTTGTTTATTTCGCCCCTGCGTGGGCATGATATTTTGTAGAAGTACCGTTTAGGGCAAAGGTTGTACTTGCTAAATTATTAATGAGTTGTTTAATTTAAATTTTCATTTTGTTTATTATTAATTATGTGCATGATACATAAAATAAATGAAAATAATTGCATTATTAAAAGATCTACCATTATATTAAAATGGAAAAATCTAAAAAGGACAAGACCTAGCCATGTGTCATCTTAAGACAGGGCCAAGATGGTAGTTCCATAATTAGATTCAGATGCATATTAACATCTCAACTTAGGACTGTTCTGCGGTAATTATTAAGAGAATCTTAAAGGTAAAACCTAGCCTATGTGTCATTGCAGACATGGCCAAGATGGTAGAACCTATGCAAAAGATTCCCATTTCCTGTTAACATCTGAAAGAATGTTAACATTATGACAAACTGTGGGGCGATAAAATCACATAGGTCATCTTTTAAATTGGGTTGTTTAAATTCCCTTAATTATATAACCATCCCTTAATGATGAAGTGCCTACGGGCTAAAGAATAATGTCCTTGGGACTAAAGACAGTAGTAGCTTGTATCTCCCTGTCTAGAATAAGGCAATAAACTTTGATTAAAGCCTTAATACCTTGACTCCATAGAAGTCTTGGTTTATATATTAAATTTGTCTTTGTGACTGAGCTTTTGTGCTATTATTAAATTAAAGAGTAAACTGCTAAAATCGTCCCTGTGGTTTGACTCAAATTGCTAGATCAGTCCAAAATCAACTTTTTTTACTAAAACAGTCCCTGAGCCTAGTTTCTGTTGCTATTTCAGTCCAATAAATTAACACTGTTAGAACCTCCGTTAATGAATGGGTAAAACTGCTAAATTCGTCCCTGAGGTTTGATTCAAGTTGCTAGATCAGTTCAAAATCAAGTTTTTTGAATTTGTTAATTATAAACTTATTTAGGTATATAATTTTTCTAGACTTGCATTAATTTTTTGAATTTGTTAATTATAAACTTATTTAGATTATAAACTTATTTAGGTATATAATTTTTCTAGACTTGCATTAATTTTTTGAATTTGTTAATTATAAACTTATTTAGATTATAAACTTATTTAGGTATATAAATCATTGATATCACAAGCGAAAAAATCCTTTTGTTAGTTATTTTGAAAAATTATTTGTTAGTTATTTTGATTATTATTATTATTATTATTATTATTATTATCATTAAATGTTTACTAAATATATACTTAAGTATTTAAATAAGATAATACTTAATTTAATTTAAATAAAGTTAGTTTTAAAAATATAAATGTAGCTTTTTGGACAGCTGCCTGTCTTTCAGGTTGCACCGCCTTATTAGCATGGTTTTCGAAATCAGGGGCTTGGTAGGCAGTATATAGCATCTTATGGACACCTGGGATGATCTTGTATCAATCATAGACTACTTTGGCATGATCATGAGCAATGGGGTTCACTATATAAGGAGTTGAAGTTGTGAACAGTGGACTTGCTCACTTGGAATTTTGTTCAAGACTTCTCTGGAGCTCCTGGACAACAATCAACTCTTCTTAGGCTCCATAAGCATACTTAGGACCATTGTAAGTGATCCTAATCATTCTTAATTAAGTTTAGCTTAGTTAATTAGCTAAAAGTCAAACCGTCGTAATTAAGGTTTGACTTCGAGATTAAACAATAATTACTTAGTCAAATCTCGAATTAAAAATACCTATAAGTAGATAATTATGTGGGTAATAAACCCTTAAAAGGGTATTCTCAGATTCCCACTCTAACTATGTCAATTGTCGGGTCAAAGCTTACTTTAAAAAGTCAACATAATGCTTTATTCTGAATTAATACATGATTAGCAATGTAGGATACATGCAACCTGTTTGATCATTAATATAACTTGGTAACTAATGTAAGAACATGTCCAAACATGTTCAACTCGACAATTTTCAGTTTAGGCTCGGTTTGGAACCGAAAGTCGCATAGTTTGACTTATGCTTTGACTTTCAGTTCTGACCCGTTTAAGCCAAGTTTAGAATTGCCTTAGAGCTTCTTTTGAACCTATTTTCATGTTAATATAACCCTCTGTGATTATACAACATGGTTCATTAGACATCTAACTCATATGCATGTTTCCGTTAATTGCTTAAATGTTGAATTATGCCCTCTTCACCTTAAAATATGATTTTTGAAAATATACAAGAGTAGACACCTTAATTATTGATTTATAAACTTGTACTTAAAATCTTACATCAGTTTGAGGTCTAGATTAAGAGTTATGCTCATTAGCGTAATTAGAAGCATTCTTAGTAATTAATTGACGTAATTAGCATATAGCCTATCTAAATCCAAATTTAATACCAAAATTTTTACCTACTGATATAAAATAACTTTTTGGGATTTTTGGAGATTTTTATTTATTTTTAGGCTGAGCATAACTTAGAGTCTTAAGCTTAATTCGGTTATTGTCGGTTTTGCCCTTTTGGGCTATAAAATGAGTTTTATAAATCCTTTTGATCTCAAACCTTTTTCTACTGATTTATTATGTTAAATAAATTATTTTGAGCCTTCTGGAATTATAAAAAAAATATCAGCCTCTCTTTCAAAACCCGGAAATGGCTCCAAATCGCCTTTTTATGCATTTTTACGACATAGTATGTATCAAAACTAGTTTATATATATAAGGTTTGATACCTACTGATATATTCAGTAAATTTTTATATTATAACAGTAAACAAAGGTTTTAAACTCAGAATTCCAGTTTTGACCTTTTAGGCTTATGTGAAGTTACCAAAATGCCCCTTCGGAGCATTGAATGGTTATAATTAATAAAATTCACACACACACACATATATATATATATAATACCATACTGTTATAACATATTAAATTAAGTATCATTACTGATTTATTCAGACCTGTAACTCAGGTTACTAATTTAACTCTTTTATATCCTTTAAAATGACCAAAATGCCCTTATGAGGCATAGTTTGAGTTTAAAATCATTTTGGGCATAATAGAAGATATCTTACTGATATCACAACATATTTAGTGCATATTAACTCAGGGAACTTGTATATGATTTGCATGGTTACCCGTTATACACTTTCGCGTTCGTATCGGCTTATGTAACTAGTTTACATATTTTTAGCCGAAACGGGTCAAACCATATCCTTTTTGTCTCAAAATCCAGAATGTGATTATGTTACCCATATTAAACAAGCACGCAAGCTTGTCGGGTCAAAACCACATTCTAAACCGGTCTTCGCCTTCCATGCGATTGAACCGTATTCTTTCTTTAAAACTAACCGGTCTAAGCTTAGGCTAAATTAAAGACCCGTTAGGATTCTAATAGGTTATTATAAACCTTCGTTCCAGAATAGGAGATCCAGTAAAAGATATTTGCACTTGCTTCTGTGATTTTACTTGCTCAGGTAAATACGTTTAACTTATTTTCCCTATACGGGCTTGGGGTACGGTATATAAAATACCGCTTGGTCGGGCATTGAATCTTTGATCCAATAGAGACTAAATCATTGAAATGTCCTGTTTAAATTGTTTTGTTTGCTTAAAGCCTTTGGGGGGTTAATGACCATGTCCCGGATATCCTTGGCATCATTTCACGAAATGGCCACGACCTAAGCATGCGGGTGTAGGCGTACACCCGTTGTGCATAAATAAATATTAAGGTATAACCGCCGGTTTTGGGGTAAAACCGTTGCGGGATTATATCAAGTGGTGTGTCTATTGATCCTTAACCCGGTGTAGACCCGGGCTACTGGACGCATAAGAAACATGTAAATCTTTTACAAGTTTATATTCAAATAATTATCCCAAGTTATAAAAATCTTTTGTGCCATGTGCATTCAAATCAATTTTCAAACCTTTTCAAAATGAGTCAGTTAAATTGTATTTACCAGTGCAAACTGACGTATTTTCCCAAAAAGATTAAGTGCAGGTACTACGCGTAAAATACTCTGGCCTCTCCTAGCATTAACCAGAAGTCTCGCAAGCTTAGATGTCAAAATCTGTTGATCAATATTTCCTCTTTATTTTGATCCGCATGTGGATCTGTTTCGACTACATTGTGATACTTAAATATTACAATTTTATTTGGTTGAAATAAATCTATCTTTTTTGCTTCCCCTGTGCATTTTAAATTTGTGTTGTTTGACTATGATGATATCAACTACGTCACGATACTCCCCACCGGGCCCACCGGTGACACGTGGAAAATAGGGGAGTGACAGCTGCTGTCGTAGGTGGCATGTGATCGTGCTGCTAAGTAGAAGGTCCTTCCCCTGGACAGGGAGGAGGAATGTCCTGGAGAAAAGTGATGGGTAAATCCATGCGGTGGACATCAGATACGTGCGAGTGAAACTGTGGGACATCAAGAGGGGCAAAAACAGGTGCAGCAGGGGGTGTGACTAGTAGGACAAAAGGAGGATAATCGTTGTCCTCAATCCACCCATTACGGATGTCAGCATATCTAGGATCGACATGTGTGGCAAATGGTGCACGGTCAACAAACACAGGGGTCGGGTCGGGCAGTGGTACAACGACAACAGGAACATCAGCAACTGGTGGTGCAATGACTGGTGCATCAACAACGGGTGGTGCTACGACTGGTATATCAACGTGATCAGGCTCTGGTAAAGGATCATGCAAAAGTGCAACAACAGGAACATCAATAAGGTCGTGAGCAAGAACCGGCTCTGGTGCAATATCCGGCTTTGGGTCAGCTAGAGCGGGCTCATGATCAACGGGCATGTCAAGAGGCTGATCAGCAGGAAGAACAGGAGCCTCAGCAGGCTGCTCCTCGGGGATAAACTCGACCTCCTGGTCTGGATCGTGATCGTGTGGAAAATCAGGGTCAAACTCGTCCTCAAACTCGACATCCTGATCATCGTCGTGTGGAAAGCCAGGGATAAACCCAAAACCCAGCGGTGGAACGGGCGCCTCAGACATAGCAGTATCGGAGTCGGTGTTTGTTGGGTATCGCTGTAACCCCAGCGCATGGAGAGTAGAAGATGATACTGACTCAAAAGAATCTGGACCAGAAGAATCAGAAGGAACCTCCATACCAGGAACCTCAACAACAGGAACAACAAGGTCGTCAACCGGAATATCATCATCCATAGGGGCCCCACCATCCTGGTCACCCTCCGGGGGACCCTCGATGAATAGATCGATGTCGTCATCAGATAACGCGTCAAGTGGCAGATCCTCAACAGGAACTGTAGCGAGAGGAAGAGGAGCAGGGATCTGAATGAGAGGTAGATCCCCGTGGAAAAGATCATCAGCTAAAGGCATATCGTCCCCAAAGTCCGGTAGGGTAAATGGCTGGAAATCATCCTCGTCGGTACTCGTGGTGTTCGATGTATAGACCTCATCCTCAGGGACAATCTCGTCGTCCGATACAATCGCTATAGGATCCAGTGTGTCTGACACTCCGGTATCAGAAGAAGTTGACATGGCGTCACAACCACACATATGCACATATATCAACATGTAATCAAATAAGCATGTAAGCCACAACAATGTAAGCAAGTAATCATCCTAGTCTTCCCCAGACTATCCCACTCAGTCTCTTAGACTGAACTCCCTAGTCTCTCAGACTAACTCCCTGGTCTCTAAGACCAAACCTCCCAGTCTCTAAGACTAACTCCCTGGTCTCTAAGACCAACTCCCCGTCTCTAAGACAAATTCTATGGTCTCTAAGACCAACTCCCTGGTCTCTAAGACAAATTCCCTGGTCTCTAAGACCAACTCCCTGGTCTCTAAGACCAATCCTCCCAGTCTCTAAGACTAATCCTCCCTCAGCCTCTAAGGCTGATCCTCCCTCAGCCTTTAAGACTGAATTATAAATATAAATTTTGAAATGTGTATTTGTGCCTTTTGTTTGTAAAATGTTTTCGTGAGAGCCTTGATGATCATAGTCTAGACTCGAGAAAGAATCCTAGTTCGCTATGATCGAGGCTCTGATACCAAGCTGTCACACCCTGACTTTTGCGGAAGCGTGGTTATTTGGTGTGACCTCTTAATACCATAGCAACAATCATAACAATGCTATATGATAAAAACACAAGATGTTCACCCATTAATATAGTTTAGAAAAATACCATGACATGCTTGTCTTGAAACATCAACCCAAGATAAGTTACAAACCATAACTTGTTTAAAACGTGTTCATAAGACACAACAAAAGACTTTAAATAAAATGAGGTTTAGAGACATATAACCCGTCCAGGAATAGGTTACACCTTTGAAACCCCACAACCCCGGATGACATCTTTTATTCAACGCAGCTAGACACATGCATACCCTGCCAGATCCGCTAGTTCCCTGAAATACATGTAGTTTGAAAAATCAACAAAAAGTTGAGCGAGTTCATGTGTATGTGAGTATGTATAAACCTTTTAAAGTATGTCTGTATGTATGAAAGTCCCTGGTATGTAGCAATTAAGGAAAAAGAGATCACCAATGGGTTGCAAAGCCAATGGTATGTGTGAAAAGGTGCAGGAAGACTCAAACCTAGCAAATTTGTTACAGGGCCTCGGCTGTAAGACACAGTCACCACTATGGGCCGCCCCGGCCTCATGGATGTGGGCTCGCTACACCCAAATAGCTCTATCACTCATGTCCCTCGGTCCTATCAACGAGGATTGATGGCCTTAAGTGTTGTACCCACCCTTCACATGATCTAGTAGTAAACCCTCCTTAAGCTAATCATACCATGTAATAAACGTTTGTAGTAATTGTAACATGTATTTCACCCCCGAAGTATAAAACTGAAAACAGTTAAAAGAAAAGGGGGACATGAACTCACAGTAGTGCGTCTTCTGCTCGTAACTCAAACTCTGTCAGTTACACGACAACCTACAACGTACTAATGTCTATTAGACGAACGGGCTGTGCCTTTACTTAGAGTTTAATGTTTTTGAGTTACGTTTCTTGTGTCTCCGAATATTATTCCAAGTATAATTATTTGCTAAAATAATTATTTTAACTTTACATTATATTTAATTTCGGAATAATTGTGTAAACAATATTTCGCATTAATACTTCACAAATATTTTAACTTCGTATTTCCTTCCCAAGGATGGGGGTATTTATACATGTATATTGTAGTTCCAAAATATTATATTTTTAAGTCTCACTTAAAAAATATATATAATTTATTTGTCAAAAATAATGTATTCCAAAATGTATATATTTTCCCAAAAATAATATATTTTTACTTCTTTAGTTTCCAAAATAATATTTTACCAAAAATATATGTGTAAGAGTCTTTTCTGGAATATTTCATAAGTTACGTGTTTGCGTTCGGTTTCACAATATCAAGTGTGTATCCTAAATATTTATTCCATGTGGTTTTTGGTTTTATTTTGGAGTTGTAAATGTCATGGCAAATGTAAGTTATATTATTTTATCCTAAAATAATATAACTATTCCACAAAATAAACAAATATTCACACAATTGTTTTAGTATAAAATATATATTTCAAATATATATCTATCCATTTTACTAGTAAAAATCAACCTCCGATACTTCATATTTTTGTAACAAAACCTATGGCGAAGTTTATTTTGAAAAACAAAGTTAAAAATATACTTGTAAACACTTGCTAGAAAATATTTTCTAAGTGTTGGAATTTTTAGAAAATTTCGCCATAGTCTCCTTTGTAAATGGAGGTGTCCATGCTATTTAGTATATCATTTTCTTTTCAAAAATTCATCCAAATAATCATCAACAAGTCACTAAACAATATTACACTTACCAAGTGCAAAACTATTCCTATTTAATGTACAACATGAACTTGATGTTTTATAAAAACGCGTAGTAACTTAGTGGGGTGTTAGTGGGTTTATTTACCCTTCAAAGTGTGTTTACTTTTGTTAAAATCTCATTCTCGAGATTTTTGGATGTTCACAATTTGTGAACTTATTTTACAAAAATATTTGTTTACAACATTTTCTTGTTTTACTAGACTTACTACACTTATTTTATTTCAAAAATAATAATAATAATAATGTAAGTGCAAGAAAAGTTATAATCTTTCAAAATCATCTTTTTAACTTGGTTTATCTTGAAAAACCATTTGTAAACCTCGGATCCATACGATCATCAACTCACTTTGTTTACTAATATTTCAACAAATCACCTTGTTATCAAGTTCATGTCTAAATATGAAGGTGATCTTTTTATGCAAACCCCTAATCACCTTCTAACTTGTTAACTCATGTTTTCAATCATAATTTAACAAGTTTCATATGATGACTAACATCACACTACTAGTAATCATCAAGCAAACATCAACATATTTAAAACAACCACATTTTATCATTATTTCATCTTGTTTCATCTTTTGTAATCTTATTTTCATGATTTATGTTCATGTTCTTTTAGTGTTCACATGTCTTCATCATAATATAATCTTTTAACCACCATAAATATGAAGTAAATAAGGATCAAATAAGCTTACAACTAGCTTAAAGCTAGGGAAGATCAATGGGGAAAAATGAGTGGATAAAAGCACACAAGAGAGGTCCTTCAAGATCCGAGTGCTCCACACTTCATAAATCACCTTTGTGCACCTTGATACAACCTTGGATGGATGAACAAAAAAAATCGAAATGGTGGTGTATAGGAGGGGATGTTCGGCCGTGGCTTGTTGTGGGAGGAAGAGAAAAAGTTTTGTGGTGTTGTGTTTGGTGGATAAGTGCCTTTATAATCTTTTTAAACTCTTTGTCCATTGGTCTAAGTATCCCATAAAGTACATGCATGATCAAAACAAATCCCAAGGGGATCATTAAGAGACTTTAGGAAGATTTAGGATATCTGGGGGGGGGGTGGGGCCATGCTCTTGACCGATTACATATTGGGGGAGGGGGTTAAGTGAAAGTTTGCAAGCTAAGTAGGTGATTTAGTGGGGTGTTAAGTGTTAAGTCTTGTGTCTAGTATGTTTCATGCTTTATGTATTATGTTAGTGTGCTCGGGGACCATGACTAGCTCAGAAAAAGTGAGAATGTTTTTAACAATATTTTGGTGTCCCGGGTAATGTCCGGTTATTCGGTTAAATACCATTCCGTTAAAGTGCTAAGTTATTCCGTATAATGTCTTTTATGTAACTTTTTGTGACACTTTTAATTCCCGGCACTTAGGAAAGCATACAGGACCATTTTGCCATATTTTTGTACACTACTAGCATGTTAAAAATGCTGAATTTTGTTAATTAATGCAGAATTCTGCACTTTGAGTGGGTTTTAGGCACTTTCCGGCACCTAAACTATCTCCTAGTGACACAGTTTTATGGTCCTTACTTCCCTACACTCCATACTAGTGTAGTACCTTGTCCCTAGCTCATACTGGGCCTCAAAACATTGTCTGTCTATGTGCTAGGATTGTCAGCATGTTTCTGAATTATCCGCTCACTGTGCTAACTGTGCTTTGTGCATCAAGTTTCTCACTAAAGTTTGTGTGTAATAAATGGAGTGACAGTATAAAATGTGATGCATAAGTATGTATGATGCAAAAATCATAAAGCAATTTAATTCGTCAGTTGTAATCAAGCACATTCATTAAACACAAATTTAATATTCATTAATTGTACGGATACCTGTTTCAAAGATCAGGTAAAGTGTTGGGTTCAGCAGCCAAATGCTGGAAACTGGATGATTTCTGTGGACCACTAGATACCCCTTGTAATTTATATTTTTCTCCATCTATTTCAAAGATCATAAACATGTCACGCTAGTTGGCTTGAACCTTATTCAAGGTCGCCAACCATTGAGTTCCCAAAACCAAGTCGGCTCCACTAATAGAGAAGGGATAAAAATCCTGGGTAATTTTTAGATCACCAACCTGCACCAATAATTCTCTGCAAATTTTGCTACATCGAATAACGTCTCCGTTTTTGATTTGAACACCGAATGGTGATACAAATTGGGTAGTTAATTTTAATTCATTCACCAAAACATCAGAAATAAAATTATGTGTGGATCACCCATCTACGAAAATGAGCACTTCAGTTGCTTGTAAAGTACCGTGGATCTTCATGGTGGTAGGGTGTGATTTTCCGAGGATGGCGTGCAAGCTGATCTCAGCCACTTCCTCGTCGGTACCCCCAACATTTTCTGTTTCAGGTTTAGGCTGCTCATCCACCTTGGCATCCACTTCAAGCACCTTAAAGGTTCCCGTTTTACATCTGTGGCCCGGCCCATACTTGTCTCCACATCTGAAACACTCGCCCCTTAAAAAAAACGAGATAGTTTTTCGGCATCTGAAATTCGAAGAGGAGGTTTCAAGTTGTTACTAGGTTGATTAAGGGTAGTAGATTGAGCTTTGGAATCGAGTTGGGATACTTTGGATTGGGGTATCTAGGTGGACGGTTTCCCGGTCCGAGTATGGATAGTCTTTGACTCGAACTCAAAAGCTATACACATAGCTTTATAAACAGTTCTTGGCCTGTGGATTCTAACATCTGCTTTGAGATCCTCCTTGAGACCATTTATAAACTATGATGCACTAGGACGGGTACGGGAACGGGAAACGGTAAAACTAAAAAATTCAAGAAGCGGGGATGGGAGGGGTACGAGAATAAAAACATATAAAAAAATAAATATATATTAAAGATAATGTAACACAAAACCCCATAATAGTTATATATTGATGTAAAGTTCAAAAATCCCATATCTTCCTAATCTAATCAAACGTTAACAGCATAGTTAAGAAATAAAAAATAGCTATCTATATGATTTATATATATAGATATATAGATATATATATTGTTAATTTTATACCTTTTTATGTATCAATTTATAAGTTTAAGGACCAAATGTAAGCTAGTGAAAATAGGGGGTTAAATGTTAAGATACACAAACTAATTTTACACTTTTTATGTACATTTTACAAGTTTTAGGGAGTAAATGTAACTTAATGAAAGATAGAGGGGTTAAAAGTTAAAATCCATAAACTTATTTAACCCTAAAAAGGCTCAAACGCAACAAACACGCAGCCATTTCTTCCTGGTTTCCAGCAGGTTTCAGGCGAAAATTGCAGGTTTCCGGCCAGAAAAATAAACGGAAACTTGACGGAAACGTTTCCTGCACGTCCCCAAACCTCGTCCCCTTCTGCAGCACATTTCCAGGCCGTACCCAACATGCCGGGGACGTTTCCCGGCCGTCCCCGTGCCGTTTCCGTCCCCTAGCAGTCCCCGGGATGGGAGACGGCACCTCAATGGCGTTTCCGTGCTTCCGAGTTTATAAACACTCCTAAAAGGCAGTGCTCGGGCCAATTTGTAACCCGAGATGATCTGATGCAGTTTCGCTTGCAATCAAATGGCTCAAGATAACTTGATTAATCAAAGACGATAAAACGAACCAAAGGGTTCAAGAACAAAGTTCTTATCATTAAAAATCAATCAAAAACTAACTAAAACATAAACCCTAGAACCTAATTTATAATGAACAAAAAAGAGATAAACTAGGAAATATACATCCCTACAAAATAGGCAACTAAATAAAAAGATTAAAATTCAAATTATGAGATAATCTTGCATCATACTCCCCATCTTCGAAAAAAACTCGTCCTCGAGTTTTGTTTTCGAACCAAAGCCACCTGGATCAAAAGGAAAATCAACCCGATTCTAATTTATTATTATCACAACCCAACCAAATAATTTTTTTTTTTCACGAGGCAAGACGACTCACCTGGCACCACCTGGGTCGAATGGAATGGACTGCGTCTCATTCACTATTGACTTAACATGCTCAAATAATTCAGCTCCAACTAGATAGCCATCCAAATGTAAACCATGAACCCTATTGCCTTTTTTCATAGAGTAAATGTTTAGCCTAACCAAATTTTCACCAATTTTTTCCACTTCGTTAGTAAAATTCGATAGACACGAAATAGGCCCACAAACTACTATCAATAAGGTTACTAGTTGTGAGCCCATGGGAGAATTGTTTTGTGGATCCAAATCATAAATAATTGCATTCAAAAGCCCACTAAATATACGAGGATGTTGAAATAATTTCGTTGCAGGCTCAACCATGAGATCTACCAACCCACCGTTTAACTTAATTTCTTGGCTCACTATCTTATAGCATTCGTTATTTAAATCCCGTGAATTAGCTGGGTCACCACGTGTGCCATCTTTTCCTTTCGTATCTTTTGCAACCTTAATATTTGCATTAATTAGATTATATGTTTCCATTTGAAAACCCGATTTTTCTCGGTCAAAGCTCAATCCCATTGAAACTTCCCGGAAGATAGTAGGGGTTTCCAAAGAGTTTGTTTGAGTACCGCAAGCTGCCGCTAGACCATTGTTAGCCTCCGTAGTATCGCCACCACCAACATGACAACTTTCGAAACCCGATTCATCGGAGAAAACAGGCTTCAGTGTAACTGAAACCTCAATGATCAGGCGACTTTAACACCGATTCCATAGCAGATTATTGTTGCGGTACTTTCAAGATTGAAGAAACTTCTATTTGATTATCCATAACACACAATCCAAAATTCTTCTCAATAGTAACAAACTTACCTAATTCATCTGTGATCACTTGAACCAAACCAACCTCTTCTTCGTCATCGCCTTTGTCCCAAACGATGTTACTCGAGTTAGGTTCGTCATCCTTCAAACTCTTCTGATATATAGGTTCGAAGAACCAGGGTTGGGGATGGCATAAAGGATGCTCCTCTTCCTCGTTCACATCGTCCTGGATGATAGTTTCCGATTCAGTTTCCATAAAGCGCATCTCCCGTCGTAACTCAAGATCTCGGACTTGTTGACGAAGTCGTTTGATCTCTTCAAGATCTCGGACTTGTTGTCGAAGCCGTTTGATTTCTCCAAGATCTCGTGGATCGTGATAGACTCCGTCGCTGCCTCGATCGGCGAATCTACGAGTAGGGTGTCGATCTTCTCCACAAGCATGTGAATAGAAAACACTCATGCCGTTCCCTTGGTCGGCGACTTTACGAGCAAGAAAGTATTCATCTCCACGTCGAGCCATTTGATAAACCATAGCTCTGATACCACCTGATGCAGTTTCGCTTGCAATCAAATGGCTCAAGATCACTTGATTAATCAAAGACGATAAAACGAACCAAACGGTTCAAGAACAAAGTTCTTATCATTAAAAATCAATAAAAAACTAACTAAAACATAAACCCTAGAACCTAATTTATAATGAATAAAAAAGAGATAAACTAGGAAATATAAATCCCTACAAAATAGGCAACTAAATAAAAAGATTAAAATTAAAATTATGAGATAATCTTGCATCATGATCGTTTGGCGAATTCTTGCCTGTATTCTTGAACGGTACCCGTTTGTCGAATGCTGCATAAATGCTCATCTGGGTCTTGAAATTCAGCTGGACCGAAATTCTTCTAAAGGGCCTGGACCAATTCTTCCCAGAACTCAATAGCCTGATCTGTCGACAACTAAGTGTAGAAGTCAAGTGCATCACCTTCTAAATGCATAGATGCAACATCTACCTTTTCTTCTTCCAGGATCTTATAATAGCGGAAATATTTTTCGGCCTTGAGAATCCAACCACGGGGATCCCCCTCACTAAAGGTGGGAAAATCGATTTTATTGTAGGGTCTTTGCCGATTATTGTTCTAGGAAGATTCACCCTCGTCCAATTTCCTGTAACTGCTGCCGGATTTTCCTTTGGTTTGAACCTGAGTTTTGAGAACTGTTACATTGGACTCCATAGACTCTAATTTAGCCATGATCGATGCTAATTGAGATGCAATCTGATCTGGTTGGGCACCAACTCCGCTTCTTTCACTCCAGGTCTATACCATCTTTGATTCCCGGCAATGGAACCAATGATACGATCTAAATAAAATAGTAGGCGATTTGATTGAATTGAAACAACTGACCCGATTCGAGATTCGAGATGGGCAAATCTCCAGTAAAATACGAGATTAAGTTGAATAAATTAGACCGTTCTAAGATTACAAATTGATGATGCCCGTAATCGCCAATGTTAATATTTTACGTGTCTCCAGTAAATGTTAAGTACACGTGTCTTAGATTGGCAAATCAAATGTTAATGATCAAATTGGACCGTTTGATCTGAAATATGATCAAATTAGACCGTTCGTATGTAAATCCAAATTAGTATAATTTGATCTGCAATCTAGTGAACGATGGATATTGGAAAATTTGATGTTTCATATGAATAAGTAAACCGATTATTTTAAAATCTGGGTGTGCTCTATATGAGTTGTATTTTACTCAACATGTTTGGTAATTAAGTTTTCTTTGACAGGTCTACTAACGAATCTCGTTTGTTTGAGCTTGAATCTCGTTTATTCATTATCAATTTTCGCTTTAATTGATTTTATATACATTTTTAGCTATTTTTTATATATTTGTATAAGTATAAATATAATAATTTTTATATATAGCACAATATATGTTTTAGTTATTATTATCATATCTTGTATATAATAATAATGTCATGTATATATATTTAATATATTAGTCAAAAGAGTTAATTACACCGTTAGTCTCTGTGGTTTATGGAAAATAACAAAGTCAGATACTAATAGTTTAAAATCACATTCTGAGGTTCTAACTTTTCATTTTGTAACAACATGGGGTATTAACACTAACTTTAGTTAACTTTTCTGTTAAGTTTAAATGAAATTACTAAAATACATTTTTTTCAACTACAAGGGCCATTTAAGTAATATTATATAACATAATAAACTGGTTAAAAATTAAAAACTAACCACATCCATCTCCCCTACACAAACCTTCCAGCCACCGCCACCATCCCTTTCACTACCATCCAGTCCTAAACCCACCCCTTTCACCACCCTCCTATACCGACAACAACCTCCTCACCACCACCGTATATCGAAGGTGGAAGCATCTGGAAACAGATCTGGGACACTTTCGTCTCCTCCCAAAACAACCTCTGCAATAGCCACTGAACCAAAATCCGTCTCTGATATTCACCAGGTTGAACATAGAATGATTAATAATGGGGTTGAAGAATGGGATTTTGAATCTCTCATGAGAGAAATAGGGCTTTACACATCTGATAGGGTTGTGTTTTCAGATCTCTTTGGGGTTGTGGTGGTGGGCGGCAGGTGGTGGGAGCTGTAGGTGTCGACGGGTAAAGAAAGAGGTGATGGTGGTGCTTGTTGGTTGCGGTGGCAGGTGTGTGACAACCCTAAAAATTACGGGTATCCGTACGAATTAATTAATATTAAATTAATGTTTAATTACTGTGCTTGCTTACAATTGTGGTCTAACTGATTCTTGATATCTGATACATACATATACATGCATCACACTTTATTGTTGTCACTCCATTATTTACACAGAACTATAGTGACAAACTTGATGCACAAAATCACAGTAGCACAATGAACGGATAACCCAGTAAACATGCTGACATAGCCAGCACTAGACAGACACTGTCTCTGAGGCCAGTATGAGCCGGGAATAGTGTACTACACTAGTAGGGAGTGTAGGGAGGTGAGGATTGTAAAACTGTGTCACTAGGTGATAGTTATAGTGACCGGATGTGCCTAAAACATGCTCTAACTACAAAATTCAGCATTTAAGCTAACTAGTAAAGTGCAAAAACATGGGAAAATAATACTAGACACTTTCCAAAGTGTCGGGAATTCATTGTGTCACTAAAAAAATGATACTAAAGACACTTTAAATGCTTATTTAGCACTTTAACCGATCAATATCCAACCGAACAACCGGATTTTACCCGGAAGATAAAAATATTGTCAATGACATTGTTTTTCATTTTCTGAGCCAGTTAGGGTCCCCGAACACCCTGACACCCATTATATTACATAACACACTAATAATCTATTTTAATCTCTAACCAAACAAACTAACACTTAACTACTTGGTTGGAATCAAACTATAACCTCCCCCCCCCCCTTGACCGATCGGTCCCCCATAGGGGACACACCCCACCTATTTATGATTATTTTAATCAAGATGGTCTAATATCTAAGTTACACTTTACCTAAGGGTTATTAGGGAGAAATGGTCTATAAATACACTTGGAGGATAAGAGCATTCATTCATTTCAACACTTTAAAATTTCTCACATCTCTCTCCCTCTCCCTTGCAATCGGCCGAGAACCATAACCCACCCACCATCACCATTCAAGTTTGAAAAAGACATTACATATACATACCAAGGTGCAAGAGATCATATGAGGAGACTCGGTGCTTACGGAATCTCAAGGACCTCACTACGTTGCTTTTATCCACCTAGTTTTCGCTTTGATTCTTCCCTAGCCTTGAGCTACTTGTAAGTGATTCTAAACTCTTCCTTGTTCTTGTTTAAAGTGGTTAATAAGAGATTTAACGGATAAAAATCGAGAACACTAAAGATCAAAACTAAAAGTCTTGTAAGAATGATAAACTTGATGGATAAAGAGTAACAAATAGTGTAAAATTTGTGAATCTTGTTTAGAAATGGTTGTTTTATGTTGTTTGATGCTAGTAGTGGAATGGATCGTCATCTAACCACGCTAGATCATGTTCATAGAACATGAACTAGTGATATGATAAGTGTAAAAATGGTAAGATGATGAACTTTACTACTTATGAACATGAACTTGTGTGAAAGTGATTTTTCTTGTAAAATGGAGTTCTAAACTAGTAGATCTAAAGATCTACAAGTGGTATTTTCGAAGAACCAAGTGAAAGATGCAAACCACGTTTAAAAGCCGGATCTTTCATGAAACAAAAGCATTTTGTGAACAAACAAGTGTGTAAACACTTGTGTGACAAAAGGTTTTAACAAAGAAATATTTTCGTAATTTATGACTAAGAAGTTGTGAAGTTACATTTTCTTTAAAGATAAGATTTCCAAGAAACTGATTTTATTTTTAGAAATAGAAAGATCTACTAAAATATTGGAAAATTTCTACGTATTTTTACACAACTTACAAGTTCATGTGTTTGCGATTTATGCATATTTTTGACTAGTTTGATGTTTTGATATTGAATATTGATGGTTGAAAATTGATTGATTGAGTTGTTAAAAGAAAATGATACGCTTGTAAGCGTGGCCACCTCCAGTTACAAAGGAAACTCTGGCGAAATTTTTCCAGAAATATAACACTTGGAAAATATTTTTTACAACAAGTGTTATGAATATATTTTTAACTTGTTTTTCCAAACAAAATTCGCCATGATTTTATTACAAAATAACCAAGTGTCGGAGGTGGACTTTCATAAATGAAACTTGTTAAATGTATATTGAGAATATATATTTCATAATAAAACGCTTGTGTGATTTTATGATTATTTGTGAACTATATATATATTATTTTTAGAGTAAAAATAATATAACTTGAATACACTACGAAGTTACGACTCCAAAATAATACTAACGCCTTTACAAATAAATATCTAAGTTACACCGGTATTATTATTACCACCCGAACTTTAAATGTAACTTATGTATTTTCGAAAAAATATTATTAAATGTGTATTTTGATAAAAGTATTATTTTGGAAATTGTATGGAATGAAATATAATATTTTTGGGAAAAATATGCATATTTTGGAGATGGAATATTTTAGACAAATGAATTAAAATATATTTTGTTAAATGAGACTTAATAATATATATATTTTTTTTTGGAATTATAAGAACGCACATGTATAAATACCCCCATCCTTAGGAAGGAAATACGCATATACGATACTTGAGAAGTATAACTCTAAAATGGTTGTCTAACTATTATTCCAGAACTAAATACAATTATTATAACTTGGAATAATACCAGAATCGTAACTCAAAAACACGAATACAAGGACAAGGCACTACCCGTTCGTCTGATAGACAATAGACCATTGTAGGTAGTCGGGATTGCCGTGGAGATTTGGGTTACGAGTACGAAGACGCAATACTGTGAGTTCATGTCCCCCTTTTCTCTTAACTATTTTCAGTTTTTATACTTCGGGGGTGAAATACATGTTACAATGATTACGAATACTTTTATACATGGTATGGTTAGCTTAAGGATGGTTACTACTTAGATCATGTGAGTGGGTAGGCGGGAACTGGAGGCCATTAATCCTCTTCGTAGGACCGAGGGGCATTAGCGATAGATCTATCTGGGTGTAGCGAGCCCAATCCCTGAGTTCGCTGAATGAGCCAGGTGTTGACTTTGTACCTGACGCAAAAATCTGCTAGGTTTGAGTCTTCCTACTGCACTTCACACATATCATTGGCTTTGCAACCCAATGGTGATCTCTTTTTCCTTAATTGCTACATACCAGAGATTTTCATACATACAGACATTTTTACTAAGGTTTATACCTACTCACTTACACATGAACTCGCTCAACTTTATGTTGACTTTTCAAACTACATGTATTTCAGGAAACTAACGGATCTGGCACGGTATGCACGTATTTTCATGCTGCGTTTGAATAAAGAAGTCATCCAGGGTTTAGAATGTGTAACCTCTTCCTGGACGGGTTACAAATCCCTAAACCTAGTATTGTTTAAAGTCTTTTGCTAAGTCTTTATGAACTTAATTAAATCAAGTTAAGGTTTGTTACTTATTTTGTGATTGTTGAAAATGGGATTTTTCTAAACTTTATTAATGGATGAATATCTTATGTTTTTATCATGTAGCATTGTTATGATTGTTGCTATGGTATTAAGAAGTCACACCAAATAAACCCACGCTTCCGCAAAGCCAGGGTGTGACAGCTTGGTATCAGAGCTTTGATCGTAGCGAACTAGGATTCCTTCTCGAGTCTAGACTATGATCACTAGAGCTCTCACGAAAACATTTTTACATTGCATACATTACGTCCAGATCCCGGATACAAAACGTTTTTACAAACAAAAGTTGAGCACTTTTCCTTCTTAAAAATTATGGTTCTGTCGGGGAGACTGAGGGAGTTCAGGAACTAGGATTCCTTCTCGAGTCTAGACTATGATCACTAGGGCTCTCACGAAAACATTTTTACATTGCATACATTACGTCCAGATCCCGGATACAAAACGTTTTTACAAACAAAAGTTGAGCACTTTTCCTTCTTAAAAATTATGGTACTGTCGGGGAGACTTAGGGAGTTCGGTCGGGGAGACTGAGGGAGTTCAGTCGGGGAGACTGAGGAAGTTCAGTCGGGGAGACGAAGGGAGTTCGGTCGGGAGACTGAGGGAGTTCAGTCGGGGAAACTGAGGGAGTTCTGTCGGGGAGACTGAGGAAGTTCAGTCGGGGAGACTGAGGGAGTCCAGTCAGAGAGACTGGGGGAGTTGATCTTAGAGACCAGGGAGTTAGTCTGAGAGACTAGGGAGATTAGTCTGAGAGACTAGGGAGATTAGTCTGAGAGACTGGGTAGGAGAGTCTGGGGAAGACTAGGATGATTACATGCTTACATTGTTATTGCTTACATGCTTAATTGCTGATTATTGATATACGTGCATATGAGGTGAGTATCTGCATACACTAATTGTTATAATTTCTATGGGTATACATGCTATGACTATTATGTACCGACACACATCTCACACTATTTAGAAGGCGAGTTATCAGGCATTGATAACCCTATGGCCACCGCCACGGATAAGGAGACAGCATCTGCGCTAGAGATATTTACGGCAGACACTGAGAGTGATCCTGATATGCTGACCAAGGACAAGGACGACTTCCAATAGTCCGCGCTACCAGATTCTGGTGATACTTTACCCTTGCTGATGGCTTCTCTGACAGGAATCTTTCTGTCACTCTTGCTTCAATCCATGACCACTCCATCACTGGTCATCCCGATGATGGACACACCATGGCTCCAATCCTCGATGATGCGCCTCCTGCGGACATTTCTACTGAAGGTTGGCTACTCGACAAACAATATATGACTACGTTGGCATGCTTATCGATGGTCCTCCTGCCGACGCCCATATCGATAGAAAATCAGACGAGAACACTGATACTAACTTCACTTCTTAACACCCCTGTTAACAAGCCATCCTCTGATTCTAGCATGCATTCAGACTCCTTTGAGTCTGTGATACCTGCAACCTTACAAACAGCTGGAATACAACATTCTACTACTGACACAAGACGACGATGACATGGTTGCTGCTCTATCACCTGCTCGAGACACCACACCGTTACACGACCCAGAGACTGCTCTTGAGCTAGCTTCTACACCTTTGGGTCAGCTTGATGTTGCGCCTGCTGAACCTACACCTTTACGTGATCACGATCCTATTTCTTTTTGGTCTGCCAGACATTGCACCCCTTATATCTACCTGCATCGGGTAATCTCCTCATTGTTGAGATGTTTGTTTTTACACCCGCAACCGCCGACATTGCTCCTTTCCCCTATGAAGACCGACGTCCATTGCGCCAAGGTGCATATAGCTTTCTTACAGAATATACCCGCACCTCGGGAAAGTACTTCAGGTCAGCACCCGCATAACGATTCATCTGCTACAACAACATTTTCCCAACTGCACAGGTCGCTTCATTTGCTACATTTACCTCTACAATGTCGGGCGAGCCATTTTGGTGGATCTTATAACACGCTATACTGATTTTAGACCCTTGCCATCCCTCTCATTATGGAGGCTGTACACAGGATGAGTGCTCCTGTAACATCAACTACAGTTGAGAATACGAGTCGCGGAATGTTAGAGCTTGAGTTGACGCCACAATTGGCAACTTCAAATACAAAACATTACATAACCGAAAACATGAGTTAAGTGTCTACATCACAAGACAACATATTGTCTGAAAAGTTTATGTAAAACACCACGTCCTCCACCCTGTCTATTGCCAGCATACCTGGATCTACCACATACCTCAAGATTCCTTTGCGCACTTGACCGTTACTATTACATCGTTCCCAGGATGCTGATGCTCGTTTCTTTACTGTCAAACAACAGATCAGCTAGTTACTTCGACGTATACAAGCTCGCGGAGGAATTCAAGCATGTCGACAGTTTACTTTTCTTTCCTCCTCCACCTCAGTCACCAGTATAGTTGGTTTCTGGATTATGCGGATTGCATTACGCTTGGGTAAAGACACTAATGATAAGCTGGGATTGCAGAGACTTTTGAGGACCAATCCTGACTACGTAATTTTGATACACTAATATACTTGTTGGACAAGGGTAGGGTGACCCTGTGTCCCTTCTGATGTGATGCATTTTGTAAGACACAATGATTGTGGCCGGAGGATAATGAAAGCCCGGTCATCTTTAAACACGCGACAACACTTATGACTAATGACTAACGAAAAACTCCGTCGCTATGTCCCCACTAAGCACGCTGTTGATCTACATATGTGTGCTATAACTATAATGCTACATGCTTACTTGCTACATTCCTATTTACAAGATGTGCAATACATGAGATAATATGCGATTGAATGTTATAACGACTGCGTATATACGTACATGTAATACACCTCTGAGGTCTCATTCGTTGAATAAGAGACTTGTATGCTCGCGTCCTTCACAAGACCTGACGTAACCGACT
This sequence comes from Helianthus annuus, assembly GCF_002127325.2. Taxonomy (NCBI): domain Eukaryota; kingdom Viridiplantae; phylum Streptophyta; class Magnoliopsida; order Asterales; family Asteraceae; genus Helianthus; species Helianthus annuus. The sequence goes on along the minus strand of NC_035439.2, from coordinate 98,426,731 downwards.
TTCTTCTAGGAAGATGTCGACTCAAGGGAACACCGATATCAACCACCCTTTACCTACAACAGAGGCGGAAATGCGAGAGCGCCTCTTACAGGCCATCACACGATACGAGGCCCATCGCTCCGATTGCAGCGGAGGTACCTCAGGAAATAACCCCCCCCCCCCAACGGTAATGTCTAGTCCTTTAAGATACATTACAACACGTTTGGACATTTCCACGAGTGCCTTGCTAAGGCCTTACGCGAATAATGTTGCTTACATCGCAGGCTGCACCTACAAGCAGTTCTTGGACCACAAACCTCGAGAGTTCGACGGCACTGGGGTGCCTTAGCCTTCGTGCGCTTGGTTGAAAAGACGGATTCTGTTTTACGATTGAGCAAATGTGACCCCGAACATCAAGTCACGTATATAGCTGGACTATTGGGGGGTGAGGCTCTATCATGGTGGAACCATCAAGTTCGGACAATGGGCGAGACCGCTGCGTATGCTATGACGTGGGACGAACTGAAAGATCTGATGCGTAAGAGATATTGCTCGAGGGCAGAAGTCCAGAAATTGGAAATAGAACTGTGGAACTTGAAAATGGAAGGACCAAAGATAGCGGAGTATGTGCAGAGATTTAACGAATTATCACAAGTTGCTTTACTCCTGGGGGGACTAGAGTTTAAGAGAATTGAACAGTTCATAAGGGGATTGGCACCCCAGATTCTAAGCCTGGTAACAACATCTAAACCTTCAACGATCACCGAGGCTATCAACATAAGCGTGGCGCTCACGGAAGAAGCAATTAGACAAGGAGAATTTTCCACTGCGGAGGAGAAGAAGGAGACTCCTGTAGAGTCATCTGGGGATAACAAGAGAAAGCTCACAAATTTCAAGATGGTTACTCGGGGGAGTAGCAAGAAGAAGGCCAAAAAGGGAAAAGACTACATGGGTATCCTACCTAAGTGCGACAATTGTTTACGTTATCATGTCGGGCGATGTAGATATGGAAAATGTGCTAACTGTGGAAAGAGGGGGCATCCTAAAGAAACTTGTTGGCAAGATGCTGAACGTGGTAATGGGGGCCAAGACGGCAGTGAGAATCATGAAAGGGACAACGACAATGACAATTGTCAAGGCAGAATGAGCGATAAACAGAAACGTGCTCAAGGTTGTTTTAACTGTGGAAGCAAAAAGCATTTCAGAAAATATTGCCCTAAAAGCAATCAGGCACAAGGATGAAAGCTCCCCACCGGAGCTAGGGAGACACGCTAGGAATCCAAGCGTAGATATAGGTACGTCCCATATTACTCAACGTTATGCGGCTGTGCTACTTAATACTGTTGCAAATTTTAGCTTTGTACCTCTAGAGTAAGAGTATACTTGGTTTAGTAGTAAATAAGTTAGATAGTCCGCACACGATAGTACTAGCTAACGGGAAGCTAGTGGAAGCCAACAAAGTATTTGGAAATGGCAAGATAGAACCTGGAGAGCGTAAGTTTGCGCTAGATCTATTGCCAGTTGAGTTGGGAAGCTTCAACGTGGTAATTGGGATGGATTAGTGGTCAAGCGATCGAGCAAAGATTGATGTTCGCGTCCCAATGACAAATGAAGGAACGATTTCGACTCACAAAGCAGGATACGCCTCTACAGATCACGAATTGCTTGAGGGCACGAAAGTCATTGCCGAAAGGATGTGTTGTTTTCTTGGCTCATATCAGGGACAGAAGGAACCGAAGAACTAAAACTTAACGATACCCCCGTGATCGGAGAATACCCTAAAGTCTTCCTCGAAAACTAGCCAGAATTATCTCCTCAACAACAAGTCGAATTTTTGCATCGATTTGATTCCAGGCGACGTGCCTGTAGTCAATGCACCCTGAGAGACTTACACCTTCGGAAACACAAGGATTGACAGTGAAGTTTTAGCAGTGGATAGAGAAGGAAGATAACAGACCAAGACGTCCCTTTTGGGTAACCCCATTTCTGCTCGTCAAAAATAAGGATGATGATTTTCAAATAAACATCAACTACCAGGAGCCGAACGAGCTAACATACGCGAGTCGGTGACTCTTACTAAGGGTTAACGAACCTCTTACATAAATGACTATGAGGACCCAACTATCACTACACGACTGGTCGACAATCGAGCGTTGTTAACGGTAAAATTCAGGGAGAAAGTATACCAAGGTGAAACTGTGGGACAATGACTTGTTCTTAGATGTGGGCAAAATGGCGTTTCCTACACAATTTACAAACCAGATCTACACGGGATACGAGATCTGGAGAATCTAGAAAAATTTATATCTAGGACCTTTGGGAACCCAGGAACAAACTCGTAAGGGTTTTACTTAGAAACCATACCCGTTAACTCAATCAAACGTCATTAACTTGACAAACTTGTCACATCAGTTAACAAAACCGAAAGTACTTAAATTTGCTTCCGTTGAAGTCTTCACTTTTACTTCTAACGAGTAGATATTGCATCTCTACTCCCCGCAAAGTAGTTGCATCACGTTAATTTTCTTCGCTAAGAGCGGACACACACCTGTTTCGATACTTAGTCATTCCTTCATTTTAGCAAGTACTGTGACACTCTAGGTTTTTCCGAGCAACTATCTTGTAGTGACATCGTGTGTATACATATTATTAAATGAAAAATGGTGTTGATCTTGATATGCTACGTGATCCTCTTGCTAAGTTATGTGTTGACAATGTGTACGTATGATATACATAGTTATATATATATATATATATATATATATATATATATATATATATATATATATATATATAGACCGTGAACCCAACTCGAGACCACTCGGTCTCGAGTGAACATTAAACAGTTGGGCCGGTTGGGCCATGCCGCTCGGAAACCCACTAGGGTGCACCAACTCGGTCCGGGTATAAAACCCATAAGAGTGGCCAACCTTGCCACTTCTTACCATTTGCAACATTTCCACACACACTCTCCTACACACTCTTCCCATCACTAAAACCCACTAATCAACCCCGCCCCCCTATTCTCTCGGAATCAATAAGTGGAAGCTTGGAGCTCAGAAGCTAGCCATCATTCATCACTCAAGGGCCTTCTCTCAACCGTTTTTCCCTTGCTACATTCGAACACCATTTGGTTAGTGTGATTTACTTCATGTATGATAATGTGTGATTAAGGTGCTTGTTTGTGAGTAGAATAGGTGTTTAACAAAGTGACCTTTGAATGATATAATATGAAATGAATGATATGCATGACTAGAGGCAAATTTGTACATCATCATGATTCTTGCATATGAATATTTTAAAGAGAAGAAGGAGATGTTACATGATTGTTGCTTATGAAATGCATGTTGTGTGTATGTGTGTTGAAGGTTTATTGTTTTGCTTCTAAGTCCACATAAATGAATCTAAGAATCATAGTGAATGTGTTTGTTTGAATAATCAAGTTATGAAAACCCTAAAATGATGAACATATGATGAATATGTGTTGAATGTGTTTGAATGTTGTTATGAATATTTGAAATCTGGTTGTTTGATCTATTTTGATTAGGAATTAGACAAAGAAACATGTTTATGAAATCCTATTGGTTAGTACACAATTTCATGAAATCACAATTCTATTGGATTGTACGAGTTGGACAGGTTCTAGAAGGATTTCATGTGCACACAACCGTGGTTGCGAGTCGAAACCTTCGGTTGCGACTCGAGACCACTAAGGTGACAACTCGAGACCAAGAGGCAGGCATCAAAGAACCGAGACTATCACGATCTCGACTCGAGATCTCATATTCTCGACTCGAGACTAAGCTCGAGACTTCCGAGGTTGCGACTCATGCCGGCATTACTCGAGATCTCATGGTTGCGACTCGAGACCGCACGTTCTCGAGTCGAGACCACCTTGTCTCGACTGGACTGCTTGTCTCCGTTATTAGGCCAAAGTTTGTGGACTGTGCATACTGTTTTATTTGGATTCTGTTATGCTGTTAACTGTTAGTATGATTGGCCAGGCCCAATAACACTTATGAATTGTATTTAGGTGTTGACCGTTACTGTTTAACTGCCTAAGTTTTAGAACAGGCTCGATAACTTGGTGTATATATATATGCTTGCAATGTGTTAGCTATGTGTAGAATATACGTGATCCTCCTGTACCCAAACCTGACCTATGCTGGTAACCATGTTAGGACGTGGTGACCAACATACTTGACCAAGTAAACGGTCTGCCGAGCAACCCAAGGTGAGTTCACAACTTAAAGCATGCATTCCCGGTGGATTGGGAAACGGAACTGAAAACAACACTATCCCCCTATGAGGGATACAAACTTACTTTTCTTGCCTTGTTACTGGGAACAAACTTACTTTTCTTCCCTTGTTACTGGGAACTCTTGGTTAATTACGGTTTATACGGAATGCAACAAGCAACACTAAACTAAACTCTATCACTTAAGTCCCTACTACATTATACCGATTAGTCGTCGGGGTCTGGCGAACGGGTTATTAGTTGATAGCGCTATTTAGGTCAAACCAGCCTCACACCGACCCTTGTTACTGGGAACGGGCGTGAACTAATAGACTCTGACAACCGTCAATGATGATAGAACATTGACAAACGGGGCACTGCGGAAACCTGGGGTTAATTAGTATTCGGTATTGGAAAAACAGTTTAGTCGCTTACTTTGGGGTAGCACCCCATGGCATGTATAAACGGATAAATTAACTGGTGCAACAAGTTTTTGGTAAATAAAAAAACTGGACAACTCGTGGACTCGCCAACATTATGTTGATACCCTACTGCATGCTTTGCAGGTACCCAGTGACTCAGGAGCTTGCAGCTTGTGGATGTGTAGTGTCGTCTAACCCATGTGTTGGGTTCTAAATAAACTTGAACTATGAACTTTGTTTTAAACTGTTTTTTCTATGCTTCCGCTACTTATGTTACTATTTGAACTTAAAACTTTTGAACTTGATTATGATATTTGCTAACCCTGTGGTTGGTGAATATTACTTTTGCTATTAATTAAATTGCTCAGTATAATTGGTGGCTGGATCCTGGTCAGCCGCGCCCCCAAGCGGTGGTACTCCACATGTTGATTTTGGGGCTGTGACAGATTGGTATCAGAGCCATTGGTTATAGTGAACTTGGTTTTAAAAAGGGAATCTTTTTTGAGGAAAACCAGACTATAACCCGTGACTCGTGACGACACTACACTCCAAGTGCAAGACTCAACACATTAGACCTCATAGCTCGGACTAGTGTTTACTTGCTTGCTTACTCTATGCTTCCTGTTCTGCTATACGTACTAGTGTGCCTAGTTAGATGGATACACCTCCCTCTCCTATCTCATTCTCGCTACATTACGACATCACACTCAAACTATGTTCACTAACCTGATTAACACGGTGGCTGCAGCTTTCGCAGCTCACCCTGGAGGTAAACTCGTTATTTTAGGATGTTTATATCCTACCGCCGCATCGACTTTTCACCCCTAAACCTATTTCGCTTCACTTCTCACAACAGGTCAGCATGCGCCTGTGCAGCCACGTGTTTGTACTTTCAAGACCTTCATGGATTGCAAGCCTCTCCCTTTCAATGGCACTGAGGGTGCCATAGGCCTTCTGCACTGGATCGAGAAGGTCGAAGCTGTCTTTGCTGTCTGCGAGTGTCCCCTTGCTAATTGGGTGAAGTTTGCTACTGGTACGCTTGAAGGAAACGCGCTTTCCTGGTGGAAGGCGCAAATTCAGATGCTTGGTTTGGAAACTGCTAATGCTACTGCATGGGAAGATTTCAAGGATATGATCAAAGAAGAGTACTGTCACAGGGATGACATCCACAAACTCGAAAACGAGTACTTTGAGCTTAAGATGGTTGGGTCAGAGATTGAGACCTACACCAAACTGTCCAACGATTATGCTGCCCTTTGCCCAAACATGTCTCAACCTATGTACCGAAGGATCGAATTGTACATCAAGGGTTTGGCCCCAGAAATTCGAAGCCATGTGACCTCAGCTAACCTCAACACCATTCAGCCAGTCGTCCGCCTTGCTCACAAACTCACTAATCAGGCTGTGGAACAGGGCAAGTTTCCCAAAAGGATCAGTGCTACTGATGGAACTTCTGGTGATAACAAGCGTAAGTGGGAAGGAAACCAAAGCAAGGATGCTAACCCCACTCAGGCCCCAACTCAGCAAAGGAAAACTGAAAACAACAAAGGCCCTCAGCAACAGGTTGGCTATCGAGGGAACCACCCCAAGTGTAACAAGTGTAACAGGCACCACAATGGGGCATGCAATAAAGGTCAGTGTCAACGATGCAACAAGATGGGGCATGAAGCCAAAGACTGCAGGAGCCAGTTTCCAGCTAGACAGAACCAACAACAATAGCAACAGCCAGAAAACAATCGTGTATGCTATAAGTGTGGAGCAACGGGGCACATGCGAAGGGATTGCCCTGAACTGAACTAGAACCGCAACAACAACAACCAGGGAGCTGGAAACAACGATCAAAACCACAACAATGCTGGGAATGGTGCAAGAGGAAGAGCTTTTGTGATTGGAGCTGGAGAAGCGAGGAATGACCCCAACGTCGTTGCGGGTAAGTTCCTACTCGATAATCGCTATGTTTCTGTATTATTTGATTCCGGAGCCGATGCTAGTTATGTATCCCTACGTATTAGTAAGAAACTTAAGCACCCGCCTACGTCATTAAGTTCTAAGCATATCGTCGAGTTAGCTAATGGTAAAAACATCGAGGCCTCACATGTAATCAACGACTGCAAGCTAGCATTGTCTGGTCAGACGTTTAGCATCGATCTTTTCCCTATCAATCTTGGAAGCTTCGACGTCGTCATTGGTATGGATTGGTTATCCGAACATCGCGCTGAAATCCTCTGTCAAGAGAAAATGGTTCGCATTCCCTGCCGATCTGGCAAACCTCTCACCGTTCAAGGTGACAAAGGCGGAGAAGTCACAGGCATCATCTCGTTCCTAAAGGCCCAGAAATGTTTACGAAAGGGGTACACCGCTATTTTAGCACTTGTCACCAACGCTCAGGAAAAGGAGAAGAGGATTGAAGATTTTCCTGTGGTACGCGACTACCCCGAGGTGTTTCCTGAAGAACTACCTGGACTCCCTCCCCACCGTCAGGTCGAATTCCAAATCGAGCTAGCTCCCGGAGCAGCGCCTATAGCTCGTGCGCCTTATCGACTAGCCCCCGCAGAACTGAAGGAACTCTCTACGCAACTACAGGAACTATTGGATAAGGGATTTATCCTCCCTAGTTCGTCACCCTGGGGAGCACCAGTGCTCTTCGTTAAGAAAAAGGATGGCACCTTCCGAATGTGCATCGACTATCGTGAGCTGAACAAGGTCACCATCAAGAATCGTTACCCTCTCCCGCGTGTCGACGATTTATTCGACCAGTTGCAAGGATCGAGCTACTACTCTAAGATTGACCTGCGATCAGGTTATCACCAGCTGAGAGTCCGTGATGAGGACATCTCCAAAACTGCCTTCAAAACCCGTTATGGTCATTATGAATTCCTCGTCATGCCCTTTGGAATGACTAACGCGCCTGCAGTGTTCATGGATCTCATGAACCGCGTGTGCAAACCCTACCTCGACAAGTTCGTAATAGTGTTTATCGATGACATCCTGATCTACTCGAAAAGCCAAGAGGAGCATGAGCAACACCTGCGTCTTATTCTTGAATTCCTTCGCAATGAGCAATTGTACGCCAAGTTCTCGAAATGTGACTTCTGGCTTCGAGAAGTCCACTTCCTTGGACACGTGGTCAACAAGGATGGAATCCATGTTGATCCAGCAAAGATCAACTCTATAAAGAATTGGCCTACACCTAAGACGCTGACCGAAGTTCGCCAATTCTTGGGATTGGCAGGATACTATCGCAGATTCATCAAGGGATTTTTGAAGATTGCTCAACCCCTCACGACACTCACCCAGAAGGGTATTGCTTACAAGTGGAATGAGGCTCAGGAATCGGTTTTTCAGAAGCTAAAGGATAACCTCTGTAGTGCTCCTATTCTCTCGTTACCGGAGGGTACTGACGACTTCGTGGTTTACTGCGATGCGTCTATTCATGGGCTTGGATGTGTGTTAATGCAACGCGAGAAAGTTATTGCCTACGCTTCTCGACAACTTAAAACCCACGAAAGGAACTACGCTACGCACGACTTGGAACTGGGAGCAGTGGTTTTTGCTCTTAAGATATGGAGACATTACCTGTACGGTACCCGGTGCACCATTTACACCGATCACAGGAGTCTCGAGCATATCTTCAAGAAAAAAGAGTTAAACATGCGACAACGTCGATGGGTCGAACTCTTGAATGATTACGAATGCGCCATCAAGTACCATCCGGGCAAGGCCAATGTCGTGGCAGACGCCCTCAGCCGAAAGGACACTGCACCTAAGCACGTGTGAGCGCTACAACTTACTATCCAGTCTAACCTCCCTACTCAGATTCGAAATGCTCAGGTTGAAGCATTGAAACCAGAGAACATCAGGGCTGAGTCCCTGCGAGGATCGAGACAACGGTTAGAACAAAAAGAAGACGGTGCTTACTATGTAACAGGGCGCATTTGGGTTCCACTCTATGGAGATCTACGTGTACTTGTGATGGACGAAGCCCATAAGTCCCGCTACTCAGTACATCCTGGTTCGGATAAGATGTACCACGACTTAAGGACTACATATTGGTGGCCTGGTATGAAGGCCCAATAGCAGCATATGTCAGCAAATGTTTGACTTGCGCAAGAGTCAAGACTGAGTATCAGAAACCAGCGGGCCTACTCCAATAACCCGAAATCCCGAAATGGAAATGGGAGCAAATTTCCATGGATTTCGTTACTGGCCTACCTAGATCCCAACGCGGAAACGACACTATTTGGGTGGTAGTAGATCGATTGACCAAATCTGCACACTTTTTGGCTATTAAAGAAACAGACAAGTTTTCTACCTTGGCAGACGTTTACTTAAAGGAAGTGGTTTCGAGGCACGGGGTGCCAACTTCCATTATTTCTGATCGAGACGCTCGTTTTACTTCTGAGTTGTGGCAAGCTATGCACAAATCCTTTGGCTCACGTTTGGACATGAGCACCGCTTATCATCCACAAACGGATGGACAGTCAGAACGCACCATCCAAACCCTAGAAGACATGCTTAGGGCATGTGTGATCGATTTTGGCAAGAATTGGGAGAAGCATCTACCGCTAGTGGAATTCTCGTATAATAACAGCTACCACACCAGCATTCAGGCAGCACCTTTTGAGGCATTGTATGGTCATAAATGCCGATCACCTCTTTGCTGGGCGGAAGTTGGTGACAGCCAGATCACAGGCCCAGAACTGGTGGTGGACACAACGGAAAAGATTGCCCAGATCAGACAACGCATGGCGGCAGCTCGTGACCATCAGAAAAGTTACGCTGATAAGCGTAGGAAACCACTAGAATTCCAGGTCGGTGACCGGGTTCTACTTAAAGTCTCACCCTGGAAGGGTGTGGTTCGTTTCGGTAAACGGGGCAAGCTGAATCCGCGGTATGTCGGACCATTCGAAATTACCGAGAAAACCGGTAAGGATGCTTATAGATTGAATCTGCCTGAAGAGCTGAGTGCGGTGCACAATGTCTTCCATGTATCTAATCTGAAGAAGTGTCTGTCAGATGAAGCACTCGTAATTCCTTTCAAGGAACTTACTATTGACGAACGACTACACTTTACTGAGGAACCGATTGAGATCACGGATCGAGAGATCAAAACCCTCAAACGTAGCCAGATACCTCTTGTACGAGTCCGTTGGAACTCGCGACGTGGCCCAGAGTTTACCTGGGAACGGGAAGACCAAATGAAGCGCAAATATCCCCAGTTGTTCCCTAACGAAATTTCCAGCACTGAAGCTACAACCGAATTTCGGGACGAAATTCCAAACTAACAGGGGGATGATGTGACACCCCGTTGAAATGTTCTCACTCATACTAGCTTGACAGTGGCTGCCTTAACTTTCGGGACGAAAGTTCTTAAAACTTGGGGATAATGTGACACTCTAGGTTTTCCCGAGCAACTATCTTGTAGTGACATCGTGTGTATACATATTATTAAATGAAAAATGGTGTTGATCTTGATATGCTACGTGATCCTCTTGCTAAGTTATGTGTTGACAATGTGTATGTATGATATACATAGTTATATATATATATATATATATATATATATATATATATATATATATATATATATATATGGGATGGATCATGAGAAAACTAGTTTAAATGAGAAAACCAAAAAACTAACTAAAAAAACCTAAAAAAATACCAATTTTTTTTTACAATTTTTTAAAGAAAAATCGCTACTTTTTATGTATGGAAAAAAATTTTCAAAAAAAAAAAAAAAAATTTTGTTGTACTGCACATGTGCACTAATACGGAAAGCCTAAACCACTTAACCCACCCCCACCGACACCCCCCAAAAACCTAAACCCCCCACCCCCACCCCCCCAAAAACCTAAATTCACCCTCCCACCAAAAGCCTAACCCCCCCCCACCCCCAAAAAACCTAAACCCCCCACCCCCAAAAACCTAAAACTAAACCCTAAACATAAACCCGAAAAAAACCTAAACCCCCCACCCCACCCCCCCCCCAAAAAAAAACCTAAGCCCCCCCCCCCCCCCCCACACCCAAAAACCTAATCCTAATCCTAAACCTAAACCTCCAAAAAAACTAACCCTAAAAGCTAAACTAGACTCAAAAAGCTAATTTTAAGCATGTAATGCAATTGTAGTACATGTTATGTTGCACATGTGCACTACTATAATAATAGTGTTGAAAACAATACGACACCATAAATCTTTTTTTATGTCATAAAAAATATGCTCGAATATACTTGAATGAAAGATAAGAAAATTTGTGATCTTATGGTGCCATTTTTGTTTTAAAATGATAACATATGGAGAAATGGGAAATGTTTGAAAAGTTATATATTTTTTCTCCAATTTTACCCCTCCTTCATTAAAAGTCTCCCCTCCTTCATTAAAAGTCTCCCTCCCCCTCCTTTTTAGTGGATTTTAGTTAGTTTTCTAGTTTTCTCATTTATATATATATATATATAGACCGTGAACCCAACTCGAGACCACTCGGTCTCGAGTGAACATTAAACAGTTAGGCCGGTTGGGCCATGCCGCTCGGAAACCCACTAGGGTGCACCAACTCGGTCTGGGTATAAAACCCATAAGAGTGGCCAACCTTGCCACTTCTCACCATTTGCAACATTTCCACACACACCCTTCCCATCACTAAAACCCACTAATCAACCCCCCCCCCCCCCCATTCTCTCGGAATCAACAAGTGGAAGCTTGGAGCTCGGAAGCTAGCCATCGTTCATCACTCAAGGGCCTTCTCTCAACCGTTTTTCCCTTGCTACATTCGAACACCATTCGGTTAGTGTGATTTACTTGATGTATGATAATGTGTGATTAAGGTGCTTGTTTGTGAGTAGAATAGGTGTTTAACAAAGTGACCTTTGAATGATATAATATGAAATGAATGATATGCATGACTAGAGGCAAATTTGTACATCATCATGATTCTTGCATATGAATATTTTAAAGAGAAGAAGGAGATGTTACATGATTGTTGCTTATGAAATGCATGTTGTGTGTATGTGTGTTGAAGGTTTATTGTTTTGCTTCTAAGTCCACATAAATGAATCTAAGAATCATAGTGAATGTGTTTGTTTGAATAATCAAGTTATGAAAACCCTAAAATGATGAACATATGATGAATATGTGTTGAATGTGTTTGAATGTTGTTATGAATATTTGAAATCTGGTTGTTTGATCTATTTTGATTAGGAATTAGACAAAGAAACATGTTTATGAAATCCTATTGGTTAGTACACAATTTCATGAAATCACAATTCTGTTGGATAGTACGAGTTGGACAGGTTCTAGAAGGATTTCATGTGCACAAACCGTGGTTGCGAGTCGAAACCTTCGGTTGCGACTCGAGACCACCAAGGTGACAACTCGAGACCAAGAGGCAGGCATCAAAGAACCGAGACTATCACGATCTCGACTCGAGATCTCCTATTCTCGACTCGAGACTAAGCTTGAGACTTCCGAGGTTGCGACTCATGCCGGCATTACTCGAGATCTCATGGTTGCGACTCGAGACCGCACGTTCTCGAGTCGAGACCACCTTGTCTCGACTGGGCTGCTTGTCTCCGTTATTGGGCCAAAGTTTGTGGACTGTGCATACTGTTTTATTTGGATTCTGTGATGCTGTTAACTGTTAGTATGATTGGCCAGGCCCAATAACACTTATGAATTGTATGTTAGGTGTTGACTGTTACTGTTTAACTGCCTAAGTTTTAGAACAGGCTCGATAACTTGGTGTATATGTATATGCTTGCAATGTGTTAGCTATGTGTAGAATATACGTGATCCTCCTGTACCCAAACCTGACCTATGCTGGTAACCATGTTAGGACGTGGTGACCAACATACTTGACCAAGTAAACGGTCTGCCGAGCAACCCAAGGTGAGTTCACAACTTAAAGCATGCATTCCCGGTGGATTGGGAAACGGAACTGAAAACAACAGTATCCCCCTGTGAGGGATACAAACTTACTTTTCTTCCCTTGTTACTGTGAACAAACTTACTTTTCTTCCCTTGTTACTGGGAACTCTTGGTTAATAACGGTTTATACGGAATGCAACAAGCAACACTAAACGAAACTCTATCACTTAAGTCCCTACTACATTATACCGATTAGTCGCCGGGGTCTGGCGAACGGGTTATTAGTTGATAGCGCTATTTAGGTCTAACCAGCCTCACACCGACCCCTGTTACTGGGAACAGGCGTGAACTAATAGACTCTGACAACCGTCAATGATGATAGAACATTGACAAACGGGGCACTGCGGAAACCTGGGGTTAATTAGTATTCGGTATTGGAAAAACAGTTTAGTCGCTTACTTTGGGGTAGCTCCCCATGGCATTATAAACGGATAAATTAACTGGTGCAACAAGTTTTTGGTAAATAAAAAAACTGGACAACTCGTGGACTCGCCAACATTATGTTGATACCCTACTGCATGCTTTGCAGGTACCCAGTGACTCGGGAGCTTGCAGCTTGTGGATGTGTAGTGGTCGTCTAACCCATGTGTTGGGTTCTAAATAAACTTGAACTATGAACTTTGTTTTAAACTGTTTTGTCTACGCTTCTGCTACTTATGTTACTATTTGAACTTAAAACTTTTGAACTCGATTATGATATTTGCTAACCCTGTGGTTGGTGAATATTACTTTTGCTATTAATTAAATTGCTCAGTATAATTGGTGGCTGGATCCTGGTCAGTCGCGCCCCCAAGCGGTGGTACTCCGCATGTGGATTTTGGGGCTGTGACAAGTACTCATTGTTTCAGTACTCGGAAACTTTCATGACACACATGCATCATTTGCTACGCATGTGGTTTTGTTTCAAACAAACACTTCATTGAAATTTAAATATTACCTTGCTAAACCTAATTGCTGATTCGAACGACCTACATTATTGTTATTGTTGACTCTTTTGTTATCAAGTCAACACACTTTCTTGAAACCGCTTTCTTTCAAGTTACATTTAAAGTTTATGTTCGCTACCATGCCAAGATTCCTTTGTTGATACATATGTTTATTGCCGGGCTACACCGAGATTAAGTTCGATTGCTTGAACTTATCCACTTCGCATGTCCAGTTTCAGACATCGTATGATGTATTGAGAGCATCATATTCGAATATTTTTGCAAAGATCTTTTCATTTTGAGTCATAGTAGATTCGGTTGGTCTATGACACCACTAAATCGTTGATTGATTTCGATACCTTGCAGTGATACTTTCACAGAATTGAAGCTTGCGCTAATTGAGTTACTCATTTCATACACGGATTTAAATGCCTATTTATTTGTTAACAATCCATTTTGATATCCACAATCGAAGCAGTCTTAACACAATTGTGTGTTAAGGCAATGGTACATATATTCATTTCATAAGCACAAAGTATCTCCTAACGATTCTTTCGTTATCAATCAAATGCCTTACAATACTTAACACTTTTTCATCTTCGATCAAAACAGTGGCTCTTTGATGATTCCATATTCAACTGAAAACTTTATGACATTGTGTAAATCAAATCTTCCGGCTTCTTTCGGTACACTTTCATCCGATCTCAAACACGGTGAACTTGTTCAGTCATCGCTATTATGGAATTATGTCATTACGACACCTTGTGGTGTCATTACAAACTTGTAGCTTGTGCTAATCATGGTCAACCGTTTCACACAAAACTGCATATACTTTAGTTTGACCTGTCATTTAAACATTTCTGATGCAACTACGAATCGTGATACACCAGATTCGCCTGTATTTCATTCAGTGTACTTTCGAAATTTAAGAATGTCAACACACTAAACTTTACCATTCATCTACTCGGGAGTTGACAGATCAATTTACTATTTCATTTGGGTTGTTGATTTCTGAATTTATATAGCGGGTGCTATGTTTCGTAAAAACTCGCTTGCATATTGCGATCGATCGTTTGAGAGTCTTATTAGTCAAGGCTCCTCTTTTGTGGACCCCTGCTAGCTGGATTACACTAGGATATACGTCAAGTACGTCTTGTACCCTTGATATCAACTGCTATGAGAACACACCTTTTAACCCTAGGATTCGGGTTGATATATATTCGTGGACTCACCAAATGTGAGTAAGGTTTGATTCGGTTTGAAGATTATCTACCTTGATATTATTCATATACATACACGTGTGACGAAAATCATAAGGGGGTTAAGGTAGTACAAATTTCGAGGACGAAATTTCTTTAACGGGGAGAATGTGACAACCCTAAAAATTACGGGTATCCGTACGAATTAATTAATATTAAATTAATGTTTAATTACTGTGCTTGCTTACAATTGTGGTCTAACTGATTCTTGATTTCTGATACATACATATACATGCATCACACTTTATTGATGTCACTCCATTATTTAAACAGAACTATAGTGACAAACTTGATGCACAAAAGCACAGTAGCACAATGAACGGATAACCCAGTAAACATGCTGACATAGCCAGCACTAGACAGACACTGTCTCTGAGGCCAGTATGAGTCGGGAATAGTGTACTACACTAGTTGGGAGTGTAGGGAGGTGAGGATTGTAAAACTGCGTCACTAGGTGATAGTTATAGTGACCGGATGTGCCTAAAACATGCTCTAACTACAAAATCCTGCACTTTAATACAAAATTCAGCATTTAAGCTAACTAGTAAAGTGCAAAAACATGGGAAAATAATACTAGACACTTTCCAAAGTGTCGGGAATTCATTGTGTCGCTAAAAAAATGATATTAAAGACACTTTAAATGCTTATTTAGCACTTTAACGGATCAATATCCAACCGAACAACCGGACTTTACCCGGAACATAAAAATATTGTCAATGACATTGTTTTTCCTTTTCTGAGCCAGTTAGGGTCCCCGAACACCCTGACACCCGTTATATTACATAACACACTAATAATCTATTTTAATCTCTAACCAAACAAACTAACACTTAACTACTTGGTTGGAATCAAACTATAACCCCCCCCCCCTCTTGACCGATCGGTCCCCCATAGGGGACACACCCCACCTATTTATGATTATTTTAATCAAGATGGTCTAATATCTACGTTACACTTTACCTAAGGGTTATTAGGGAGAAATGGTCTATAAATATACTTGGAGGATAAGAGCATTCATTCATTTCAACACTCCAAAATTTCTCACATCTCTCTCCCTCTCCCTTGCAATCGGCCGAGAACCATAACCCACCCACCATCACCATTCAAGTTTGATCAAGACATTCCATATACATACCAAGGTGCAAGAGATCATACGAGGAGACTCGGTGCTTAAGGAATCTCAAGGACCTCACTACGTTGCTTTTATCCACCTAGTTTTCGCTTTGATTCTTCCCTAGCCTTGAGCTAGTTGTAAGTGATTCTAAACACTTCCTTGTTCTTGTTTAAAGTGGTTAATAAGAGATTTAACGGATAAAAATCGAGAACACTAAAGATCAAAACTAAAAGTCTTGTAAGAATGATAAACTTGATGGATAAAGAGTAACAAATGGTGTAAAATTTGTGAATCTTGTTTAGAAATGGTTATTTTATGTTGTTTGATGCTAGTAGTGGAACGGATCGTCATCTAACCACGCTAGATCATGTTCATAGAACATGAACTAGTGATATGATAAGTGTAAAAATGGTAAGATGATGAACTCTACTACTTATGAACATGAACTTGTGTGAAAGTGATTTTTCTTGTAAAATGGAGTTCTAAACTAGTAGATCTAAAGATCTACAAGTGGTATTTTCGAAGAACCAAGTGAAAGATGCAAACCACGTTTAAAAGCCGGATCTTTCATGAAACAAAAGCATTTTGTGAACAAACAAGTGTGTAAACACTTGTGTGACAAAAGGTTTTAACAAAGAAATATTTTTGTAATTTATGACTAAGAAGTTGTGAAGTTACATTTTCTTTAAAGATAAGATTTCCAAGAAACTGATTTTATTTTTAGAAATAGAAAGATCTACTAAAAATATTGGAAAATTTCTACGTATTTTTACACAACTTACAAGTTCATGTGTTTGCGATTTATGCATATTTTTTACTAGTTTGATGTTTTGATATTGAATATTGATGGTTGAAAATTGATTGATTGAGTTGTTAAAAGAAAATGATACGCTTGTAAGCGTGGCCACCTACAGTTACAGAGGAAACTCTGGCGAAATTTTTCCAGAAATATAACACTTGGAAAATATTTTACAACAAGTGTTATGAATATATTTTTAACTTGTTTTTCCAAACAAAATTCGCCATGATTTTATTACAAAATAACCAAGTGTCGGAGGTGGACTTTCATAAATGAAACTTGTTAAATTTATATTGAGAATATATATTTCATAATAAAACGCTTGTGTGATTTTATGATTATTTGTGAACTATATATATATTATTTTTAGAGTAAAAATAATATAACTTGAATACACTACGAAGTTACGACTCCAAAATAATACTAACGCCTTTACAAATGAATATCTAAGTTACACCCGGTATTATTATTACCACCCGAACTTTAAATGTAACTTATGTATTTTCGGAAAAATATTATTAAATGCGTATTTTGATAAAAGTATTATTTTGGAAATTGTATGGAATGAAATATAATATTTTTGGGAAAAATATGCATATTTTGGAGATGGAATATTTTAGACAAATGAATTAAAATATATTTTATTAAGTGAGACTTAATAATATATTTTTTTTTTGAATTATAAGAACGCACATGTATAAATACCCCCATCCTTGGGAAGGAAATACGCATCTACGATACTTGAGAAGTATAACTCTAAAATGGTTGTCTACTATTATTCCAGAACTAAATACAATTATTATAACTTGGAATAATACCAGAATCGTAACTCAAAAACACGAATACAAGGACAAGGCACTACCCGTTCGTCTGATAGACAATAGACCATTGTAGGTAGTCGGGATTGCCGTGGAGATTTGGGTTACGAGTACAAAGACGTAATACTGTGAGTTCATGTCCCCCTTTTCTCTTAACTGTTTTCAGTTTTTATACTTCGGGGGTGAAATACATGTTACAATGATTACGAATACTTTTATACATGGTATGGTTAGCTTAAGGAAGGTTACTACTTAGATCATGTGAGTGGGTAGGCGGGAACTGGAGGCCATTAATCCTCATAGTAGGACCGAGGGGCATTAGTGATAGATCTATCTGGGTGTAGCGAGCCCAATCCCTGAGTTCGCTGAATGAGCCAGGTGGTGACTTTGTACCCGACGCAAAAATCTGCTAGGTTTGAGTCTTCCTACTGCACTTCACACATATCATTCGCTTTGCAACCCAATGGTAATCTCTTTTTCCTTAATTGCTACATACCAGGGATTTTCATACATACAGATATTTTTACAAAGGTTTATACCAACTCAGTTACACATAAACTCGCTCAACTTTATGTTGACTTTTCAAACTACATGTATTTCAGGAAACTAACGGATCTGGCACGGTATGCACGTATTTTCAAGCTGCGTTTGAATAAAGAAGTCATCCAGGGTTTAGAAGGTGTAACCTCTTCCTGGACGGGTTACAAATCCCTAAACCTAGTATTGTTTAAAGTCTTTTGCTAAGTCTTTATGAACTCAATTAAATCAAGTTAAGGTTTGTTACTTATTTTGTGATTGTTGAAAATGGGATTTTTCTAAACTTTATTAATGGATGAATATCTTATGTTTTTATCATGTAGCATTGTTATGATTGTTGCTATGGTATTAAGAAGTCACACCAAATAAACCCACGCTTCCGCAAAGCAAGGGTGTGACAAGGTGGTAGTGGAAGGTGGTGGTAGGTAGTGAGGGAGAGAGACGAAAGTAAGTTGTGAGAATTGAGACGGGGGTTTAAGGGGAAATGGGGAATGGGTTTTAATGGTGGCAATGGTGTGTTATAATTGTTGGAGATGATGGTAGCCGGAAAAGGAGGAGATGACGCCTAACCATAACCTAGTTCTGACCGACCACCATACTAATCAGACTCCCACTCCTTTTAATTTGGTTCGTATTTTCCATTGAGGGGAAAAATATCATGGTGGTAGATCAACAGGCAGTGGGGGTGTTGCGGTGGTCACCGAAAAAAAATCAAAGGTTTCAGGTTGTGTTGGTGGTGGTGGCCGGATAATGGAGGTGGTGGTTATCTGAAATTAGAAGTGGGGGTGGTGATCTGGGAGAGATAAAGAAAGTTTTTAAATGTTATTTTTTTACAAAACAGTCCCTCATCAACCATATAGTTGCATAATTAGTCCATTAGATGTAAAATGACTTAACTGCCATGAACCTAGCAAAAAAACTAACATTGGTTAGTCTTAATACTCTAGGTTATTACAAAATTGAAAGTTGATACCCCAGAATGTGATTTTAAACTATTAGTACCTGATCTTGTTACTTCATATAAACCACAGGGACTATCCATGTAATTAACTCTTAGTCAAAATATATAAAAAATAGCAGGTTCGTGAGCCTCAAGCTCGATAAGTAAAACTTACGCTCATATATTAAACTAGCTTTTTTTTTTGCTCGAGCTGAAAAGCCTACTCGAACTCAGTTACTAAATAAACTTAATTTTTTACTTGAGCTTATTTTAGCTTGGCTTGATTCAAACTTTTAGCAAGTTAATTTCGAGTAGCTCATGAGTGACTTGGCACATTCACACCCCTAAGATTTCTCACTCAAAATTAAATAAACCACTTAGACTAGAGGGTATGGTGATGGTCCTCCAAGGGAGGATGATCCGTCACGTAGGCGTCTAAATTCAGAAAATGAACGAACATGAACAGGGCCGCGTTCGTTGATTTATAAACCTTGTTACTATTTTGTTAATGGAGTAACACATACAAGTGAAAATATAAGTCGCAAAATACTAAATAGTAAGCATCATGATTTGTTATAACTTTTTTGAAACTTGAGTGCTTTTATAATTAAAAAGAACAAAAAGTTTGATTAACTTTTTTGAAACAATAAATAAAATCAAATACATACAAACATAATAAAATTAGAAACCAAGAAAATAGGAATCTGAATCAATTAAATAAGAGCCAAGGTTATTATTAGATTACAAAATGAATTAGATGATAAAAACTTGAAACTTATCACTTATGGACTTCTACAACAAGACTACAAGTATGACTTTGAAAGTTAAAATCAAGTGTCCTAGCTAAATATATAATGCACTTTGGTTTCAAAAAGATAATTAAGGGAAGTACCTAAATTCAGAAAACTACTGTTTACTGCATCAATCAGGTGCCCAAACACTGCATCACTTCATCATCAATCTTAATATAAGCAATATGAGCAATGTTACACCAATCCACACCTACCTCTTTCTCACAACTTGCCTTCACCAACTCACAATCCCCAATAACCAGAGATTTTAGCGCTTCAAGCTTCTGTATCCCGTCCGGTAGCCACCTCAGATTCGGGCAACCCCAGATACGCAATTCCTCCAACGCCGTTAGATTGCTAATCGCGTCATCAGGAAGACACTTCATCTCCTTAAAACCCCTGATTTCCAAGAAGCTAATACTAGTAAGCTTCCTCACTGATCTAAAAAGCTTCTCGTTACCTTGGACGATGCATAACGACTTCAGTTTCGGAAAATAAGGTAGCTTAATCAGATTCGGGCAATCGTTAATGACGAGTTTCTCCAAACACGGGTATAGGTCGTCGTCTAGATGTTTAAGACTATCCATTCCTTTCAGTTCAAGAACCTTAAGCAACGGTAGTTTCCCGAGAGAATGCAAATTTTCACACCTTTTGCAACTTTGAAAAGTGATACTGACGAGATTGACCAAACCCGCGATCCAATTTGGGAGACGTGACCCTTGATAATCAGATATTGTTAGCGCCTTTAAATTCTTGTGCGGTTGAAGCGCCTCTAAAACCTCTTCCGAGTTGTTTTCTTGTAACTCGTTTTCGTTGTTTTTGTTCTTCCAGTCCCACGATAGAGTTAAACAGTTTATGTTCTGTTTCTGTTTCAGATTAGCGCTCTCCGCTTGAGACGAATTGTTTACATTTTGAAGTCCCTTTATGCTAAACTCTCCGCCTAATAGATTTAACTCTTGCAGCTCGCTTATCTGGACCCCCTGCCCCTGGCCCACAAGAAACGTGCTGAGTCTGCGTAGGTGGCGTAACTGTCCCATGCCAAGTGGCATATGATCGAGAGACGAACACCCGTGTATGTTCAAGTGTCGAAGATTTCTTAGGTACCTTATGCCTTCGGGTAACTCGCAGAGATTTTCGCAAAAAGAGAGTTTTAACGTTTGTAGATTTTGGAGCTGCACGATGGAGTTAGGTAATGCGACTATTTTCGAGCGTGAGACGTTAAGATACCTAAGAAACTTCAGGTTTCCGACTGATTCTGGTAGATCGGTTATCATGTCGGAACTTGATCCTAAATGCAATACTCGGAGATATCTCTGCTCGAATATGTGATCCGGGGTGGCGATTTTCGAAAACCCTCCTAAAGTAATTAACGATCGTAAAGATTTTGCTTTCGCCATCACCTCGTTTGAGAAATATAATATGTCGTTAGAAGACAAATGAAGAACCTCTTCCGGGAATTTTAGAATTTCACCCGACATTATACTCGAACATTCGTATTTCATAACGGACCGTGCAAGGGCGTGCATCTCATCATGCATTTTACATGTGGTTAAACCGTCGAATATGCACTCTTTAACGTCTTGCAAGAAGGACCTCCAAACCAAAGAATTGAAAATCTCTTCACCTAAATCGTACAAGTCGGCATCTCCCCGTGACGGAACAAAGCCGTACGCCACCCAAAGCTCTACCAACAACTGTTTATCCATTTCATAGCCTTTTGGAAATATCGAACATAGCGCAAAACACTGTCGCATGTGTGCGGGCAAGTTGTCGTAGCTTAACTTTAAAGACGGCAAGATATTACTTCCTTCGCTAGTCAAATCCCAAACTTCACTTTGCAGCACGGATAACCACTCGCTTACGCTACTTTTGTGGCACATTAAGCTTCCGATGACCTTCACTGCTAACGGCAAACCCTCGCATTTCTTCACGATCGCTTTACCAATCGTCTCAAACTCCATCCCATGACTCCCATCTACATCCTTTTGGACATCAAACGCATAACGATTAAACAACAACCAACAATCACTTTCCGATAACCTACTCAACGAATGCACAAACGCAGGACACGTAGCCATCACATCCGCAACCTCAATGCTCCGAGTCGTTACCACAACCGTACTCCCTCTCCATCCACACTTCAAAACCTCCATAAACCCACCCCACTCACTCATACCCCCATTCTCAACACCATCCAAAACCATAAAAAATCGCCTCCTTCCCAATCTCTCCCGAACCAACTCTCGCAACGCATCCACTTCCACCTGCGCTAGATCACACGAACCACTGTCTAACGAATTCAAAATCTCCCTAAGCAGCCTTACCGTACAAAAACGATTACTTACATGTAACCAGATTTTCAAATCAAAATACTTATCCACCCTCGAATCGTTACAAATCATTTGAGCTAGTGTAGTCTTACCTACACCTCCTAAACCATATACAACATACACATTAACAACAACAAACTCATCATCCAACTTATCATTACAAATTTGTTCAACAAACATTTCCTTAACACAATCTCTTCCTAGGATCTCCGAACAACAACGGGCGGTCGCGGTCGCCTTAACCGATCTAGTTTCGATCTCACTATCAACTTCACAGCTGAAAACACGTTCCTCTAACCCAAAACTAATCCGCTCAGCGGCAATCTGATCCAACAGCTCTTTAATCTCCCTAACTCTTTGAACAATTCTAACACGGAACTTAAGCGGATTACTGGCAGCGAAAAACGTACTTACATTGTTCTTAATACCTCGTTCGACATGGAGTCTTCGTAATAAGGCTTCTGTGGAAACTTCTTCTAGAACGTTTTCGACTTGGAAGGAGGCAGATCGAAGTTTTCGTAGCCAGTTTTGTAGGTCTATGTTGTTTCGCTGCTTGATTTCGGCGTCGGGTAGGACGGATTGGATCTGGGTGAAAATGGTGCGTAAAGAGCGGAGATCTGATTTGAGGCCCCATAGGACAGCGAAGTCTTGTGTGGCGAGTGATGTGGATTGTTTCATTACGAGGTTGATTACGGAGGATACTATTGGATCTCCCATGGTGATCCAGGAGGATGAATCTGGGGTTGTGAATGTTGTTGTTGACTTGAACTGGAACTGGAGCTGGAGTTGGAGTTGGAAGGTGGATGACGGAAGTGGAAATTATTTGGTTCCAGCTGGTGGATGGATACTACTAAGTTATGGGGTTTGGAAACTGGCTACCGGTTGTATCGGTAGGACGACGGTGCCTAGAAAGTATAATCATATGGAATCATTATTTAAAAAATATAATTTTTAGAGTAAATTGCCCGGATAGTCCATGTGGTTTACCAGTTTTCACCTTTAGTTCGAGTAAATTACAAAAATCGTCTTTTATGTATGTATCAGATTGCAAAGTGGGTCCTTTGTCTTTAAAATTAATGAGATCTATAACATGTTATGGTATGTTTTTTACCCCAAACTCAGTTTATTTTTACAATTAAGGGCATGTTTGGCTTAACTTATTTCTGACTTATTAAAAGTCCTTTTCCCTCAAAATAAGTAAGAATTTCTTACTTCTTGACTTCTTGTCTCACAACAACAGAAAATCCAAACACTAAAATAAGTCCTTTTACCCACCAATAAGTCAAAAGTCAGAAAAATAAGGAACCCCAAACACCCTCTAAGTCTGATTAAATAGGACCAACATGTGTGCATTATTGTCTTTTCCACTATCCTTTTGATTTCCCTTTATTAAAACAGCTCCACCACAATATGCTGCCACCACCACCTCCCATAACCACCACATCCATCATCGTTTCTTCCGTTTTCAAATCCGGCCACAGCTACACCACCACCATTCGAAACCGAAGCCTAAACCCACCATATCCACCACCCACATCGATTAGTCCCCAAGTAATAAACCAACAAAACCCACAAAAATTAAACAATTACTGACAAAAAAAAAAAAATCAAACCTTTTACCTCTTTTACACACACCATCATCGGTGCTGTTGAAGGTCTAAAAGATCTGGTTCTTTTTTAAACAAACCCAAAAATCAAACCCGCATAAACCAGTCCATTCAAACCCACATAAACCGATCCATTCAAACCCAAAAATCAAACACAGAACCGGGAATCACACTTGCACTCAATGAGAACATCTTGCGATACTTACCTGAAACATTCAACATTCATCACATTAGGCCATAAAGATTTTATAATATGTATTTCATATAGAAACTTGTAGAACCAGAGCGACGAGAACATATTAAAAAAACAAAAAAGAGATTAAATTATTTGGAACTTGCGTAACCATACATCTAATCATGTAGTTTATTGTTTCAATTATCCTAAATTGACCAATTTCAGGCACAAATCGACCAATTTCACATTCTATAAAATTCTTAAAACTGGAGACTAAGGGCCTGTTTGGCTAAGCTTATTTATCTCAAAAAGCACTTTTTGTAAAAAAGGACTTATTTACTTATGACTTTTTGAGAAGAAGTTTTTAAAAAAATATTTGGATAAGCTTATTGAGTGAGAAAAGTAAATAAGTCAATAAGTTGTTTTGTTAAAAGTGTTTGGCTTAGCTTATTCATGTAAAATTACCAAAAATGACATTCTTTTAAAAAGTGTTTGGCTTAGCTTTTTTGATAGAGGGTATTTGAGTAATTTGTGGATGAAAAGTTATAAGTAGATTTTGAAAAGTCCCAATCTCATGACTTTTCAAAACTAACTTATTTGCTGCTTATAAAAGTCATTTTAAAAACACTTATTACTTTAGCCAAACATATTTTTTGCATATTTGCTTTTCAAATAAGCAAATAAGTTATAAGTAGCCCAAAATAAGCTTACCCAAACAGGCACTAATTCGGTATGTAAGAATTCCATAACCTCATCTAATCCGGTGGTATTTAAAGGGGGGTGTTAAAGGGAGGCGATGGTTGAGGTGTTTACGGGGAGGTGGTGGTGGAGGTGTTACAAATCTGATATTGGAGAAGATGAGTGGCGGTGGCCGGGTGGTGATGGTAGTCGGGTTGCGGTGGCCGGTGGTGGTCGTGGAGAACATGGAGAAGAATGTTGTTTATGGTGTGGTGGTGCTGCTAGAGGAGTGGTGGTGGAAACATAGAGAGAGAGTTAAGAGAGAGAAAGAGGAAGGGAGTTATGAGAGAGAAGATCAAATTAATTTGTTTTATATTTTTAATGTTTAAAATTCTTTTTTTATTTATTATAAATATTTTAAATAAATTAGTGAAATTAATACCTTGATTTAACATTAAATTAAAATGTAACTGAGTTTGGGATAAAGAACATAACATGTTACGGTTTGCTAACATAAAGTACGAATCTTGTCAATTTTAAAGACAAATGACACACTTTACAATCCGATACATACATAAAGGACGATTTTTGTAATGTACTCCTTTTAAAATTACATGTGTGTTCCCTATGGTTTCATCGATTGTTATCGGTTAGTCCCCAAAGTTGATTGGCATTAGTTTGTCCAGTTAAATCTATATGAAATGACTAAACTACCCTTGTTGTTAAATATAAAATTTTAAATTAAAAAAATTAATTAGTGGTCCCAATTTGATTAACTTACTATTAGAGGGGGCAATCTTGACCCAAAGCCTTTCAAATAGGTCAGTTTGGGTTGCTTTTAAAATTATATGAGTTGGTTTGGGTAAGATATTTTAACTAAATGAGTCACAATGGGTCACTTGAAATTCTATCTTGTTATTTTCGGGTCAAAGCGGGTCGACAACATTAAAGAAATGGGTCGATGTGGGTTAGTGTCTTAAAGAAACGGGGCAAGTTTCGGATCAGAATGGGTTTCGAGCCGGCCCAAGTATCCACACAAGACGGGTTACAGTACGAAACGGGTTTTGGATCGGAACGGGTTCAGTTCAAATTGAGTTTCGAGCCGAGACGAGTTACGGCATGACGCAGGTTTTGGATCGGAAGGGGTCGGGTTTTGGGCTGACACGGGTTTCTGCACGGGACGGGTTTCAGATCGCAACAGGTTTTGGGCTGACACGAGTTTCTACACAAGACGAGTTTCGTACCGTTTTGACCAGTACCGTTTGGGTGACCCACTTGGAAGGCTTTGAGAATTTTATTCTTACAGAACACCCTTTGGGTGACTTCTAGAACATTTGACTAAATTTTAGAAATTGCAAACGCAATGGATTGGATTTTCAGAATCATGAAGAGGAAAAGATTGGATTTTCTTGCTGATATGTATGATCTATTACCAACAGTTACCTTTATACTTAGTTATCTCACAGAAACTTGCCACTAATACATGCAGACCTGTTTTAAGGTTAACAGAGATGGTGATGCATTAAGGATGTGTTTTTTTGGACAAAGTAGGTACATATTCGAAGGTTACCAATTCGGACCCGTTTTAACCCGACAAAATTGCCCCTTAATGTACAATCACTTTTTTTTAAACATTTTTTTAACCTACCCGTTCCGACCCTAACCCGTTCCGACCCTAACCCGAACCCGTTCCGACCCAAACCCATTTTGACCCGAACCCGTTTTGACCCGAACCAAAATAACCCTTTTTTAATTGACCCGTTTTAACCCATGACCCGACCCGTTTGCCAGATCTACTTACTATCGCCCCACCCCTTTCCCACTTTTTTTCTCCGTCAAACCCACCCAATCACCTCCGGTCATCTTCATGGGAACTTGCCGACAACACCCATCTTCCTGGAACTTTCCCACTAAAGTTGCCCTTCGGTTTATTTCTTTTAGCATTTTTACTTTCAGTTATTTTTTTCTAGTTAATTTGTAGTGGAGAACATGGGACCATGGTAGTTTATTTTCAAAGATTTAATGCTCTTTAGCTCTTGTAAGTTGTAACTTGTCTCTATTTAAAGGAACGTGGAATGAGAAAAAGGCAGACAATTAGCGGGAAAACTTTTTTCTTTGTTTAACTCATTAATCATGCTACCATACAATATCCATCTCATCCAACTCGATCCGAAAAGAACGTGACTAAATTTCTTGCACGAAATATAATGATGCGAAGTTATAAGTTTGTAACTACCTGTAATTACCAACATATGATTGAGATCGAGTTTTTCCGGCGGACTTTATTTTGTTCTAACACTTTCTTGACAACACTAACCGACAGATTACTCTGTCGACACACGTTCAAAACGCCACCATCCTCTGCAATTGCTGAGAGCTCCGGTTTCCAGTGTTTAGCGGTATTACCATGCCTTACACGCGGCCGATTTGTTGAGACCACAACGTAGATGCTCACTATCTCAGGTGTTATTTCGGTGCCGCCTAATTGGGTACAAGATTGAATTGGAATTTGTTATGAGCCCACATAAGATCCACAAAGCCCAGTCCAGTTCAATGGCCCAACAAGATGAATGACACAAGAGCGCACCATTGAAAGATATAAGCAAGAAAGATAGAAAGATTAGGGCATGAAGAATGTTAAGTAAATGGATCGTCTCTTCCCATCTCAATCTCTAGTCTGATTCCCATCCTCTTCTGTGTCGATTTCTATATTGTTTTGTATCTGGATTGTTGAAATACTTTCAGTTGTAATCCTTCCATTAATCAATAGCTAGTACCTTCTCTAATTCAGTGTGTAATTGGTTGTGTGAATATCAATTCACAACATTGGTGCTTTCATTGATCCTTAGCATCGATGGCTTTGGAAGATCTCGAACCACAATTACCTCGTTTCACTGGCTCCGATCCTAACTCGTGGATTTCTCAATCTGAGCTATACTTTCGTTTTTACTCAATCTACGGGGATGAACGATTCTCATACGTTATTGAAGTATTTGAGGATGAACCATTCTACTGGTTCAATTCCTGGTTTCGGAGCGATGATCTCACATGGAATGATTTCACTACTGCAATGCTTCACCGATTCCGTTCTTCATCCCCATCATTATCTGCCCTCCAGGTGTTTGATGAAATGCCTGATCGAGTTAAACATGAAATTTTCAGTGTAGATAATGACACCATGAATGCTAAGGCATTAAAAGTTCAGGGCCACTCAATGGTTGATGTTCACGAATCATTCAAAGTAACTGATGCCACCAATCCTAAATTGAATGTTGTAGAGTCACCACTGAACTCTAATCCATTGTTGCCTTCGATTGGCTTTTCACATATAGCGAACATGCATTCTAATTTCGTACCGATACCTGTTGTTTTACCTTCTTCAGTAACTCCTATTCAGGTATTGCCTCCAAAAACCCTTATTACAGCTGATCGTACACGACGTTGTTATGTTGGTGGTTCAGTTCATTTCAACTTAGGGCCTGATGTGAAATTTGACACTACATTGCACTGGATTGACTTTGGTTTTGATCCTGGTCCATATTTTTTTAACACTCTTTATTCTAATCGCATCATTTTAATGCTTAACCATATCAGTTTGAATTTATTTGAGTTGCGCGCTTCTATTTTGGATCATCATTGCCACTCTGCATCTAAGTTGTTTGTTTTCGATAATGATTCAGACCCGTATACAGCCCTTACCTCAGTCTCTATTCCGCTTGGTACTCCTAATGTGGTGTTTCAGTTACAACCACAACTACTCAATCCAGCAATGTCCGTTCTTCTTGAGATTAGAAATGATTCACTTAGGCCGGTTAATGCTCGGTTGTCACAACAACGAATGCTTCAATTTCATGCAGTTGCAGCAAATGTGCATGTGCAACATTGTCCAAAGGATCCTATTTCTTTTTATCCTTCATCTGCACAGGTACGCCTAAGAGATGGCACTGCATTAGTTGGTAGGCTTGTGTCTAATTCTGCAATAGTTTTACCCATTCTACCATTGGTTCACAGTTACACTTCCGAGCTTTGCCCAACTTCTATGTCAGTTTTATTTGCGCAAAAATATTCACGATCTAGTATGGGAGTGGTTATGCAAAATCACCAGCTTAGTATTAATAAATTGGTGCTTCAATTTCAAGTTGGGGATAAACGCATTACTTGGAAAGGGGGTTATGGAATGGTGGTGCCTATTCACGCAATTGCGTTAGAATTTCAGTCGTTTTTTGCCTCAACCAATGTTGTTACCGGGCCTAATTCCTCCACGCCTTCAATTGGAAAATTTGATGCTATTCATGAGTGTTGTCACGATATCCTACTTTCACAGAGCATTGTTCAGGTTTATCCTAGACGTGAGTTCATTATTATTGTTGTTAGCACAAGCCAATTTAAATTTGGTAATTCTGTTATGGTGCTTGTTGGTCCTAGTTCGCATTTTAGTGCTATCGTGCAAGGCCCGTGTCTCGGTTTTGTTGGCCAATTTGCTATTGGCAAGTTTTCTATTCCCAGAGATTATAGGATGTTTGCACTACTCTTAGGGGATCAACGCATTGGCTGGAAGGGTGGAA
This sequence comes from Helianthus annuus, assembly GCF_002127325.2. Classification (NCBI taxonomy): domain Eukaryota; kingdom Viridiplantae; phylum Streptophyta; class Magnoliopsida; order Asterales; family Asteraceae; genus Helianthus; species Helianthus annuus. The sequence goes on along the minus strand of NC_035439.2, from coordinate 98,397,628 downwards.
CACCACCTTCACTTGCAACTTTAGGTGATGGGGTGGTCGCACCTCAATTTCATGACATGGCGGGTCAAGTTTTTACCCTACCAGTTGAGTTTCCTTGGAAGCCTCCTTGGTGTTCTTTTTGTTCTGCTTTTGGGTTGCTAGTTCAGAGGCGAATGCTACAGCCATTACCAGTTGATGAGCCGACAATTATTGTGCTATTTCAGTTCCAAATAAAGGATAAATATCTTCCTTGGAAGGAAGGCACAACATGGACAGGGTCTTTCAGATGCATTGTGGGTTCATGTCCATGCGAATGCTATGCCACTGTTATTTCCTGCTACTTTCCGACACAACTGCTGACTTACATTTCCTTATACTATGCGGCGGGAACATGCACTACTGGTGGGTACCCAGACCATAACAGAGTTGTTTATATCGTCACTCAGGAGTCAGTTGATGATTTTCGTGCTTCTAGAGATAATAAAGAGATACCAATGGCGAACCCTAAGAAAGTTTCTGATGAACTTCAGGTTAATGATGAGAAAAAAGGTGAATATAAGGTTACAGTTATGGTTTGGGCCAAGATATCAAGGCGTGTAGATTTTGAATTATCGTGTTCTTGCTTATCCAATAAGGTAGATGATACAACTAAAACTAAATTCCAAGATTTTGTTAATACTGGAACACAGAAAGAAGCTAGCAACATAGATGGTGCTGATAGATTTTCAAGTGTTTCTACTTTCAAACCGGTTAAAGTTATTCAATGTGTGCCAGAACTAGCCAGCGAACATTTTGGTGGATTTTGTGGAATGGAGGTTTTGTCCGTGGGACCTCAGTTATTGGCATTCTTTTGCTGGAAAAGCTCTTATCAGTTTCACGCACAAAATACTTTGGTTGAACAAGATACTAAGTTAGAAGATGAATGCGAGTTTCCATTCACAGAGGAAAATATGGTTGTTGATGGTGAAAAACCAACTTCTGTAGGTAAAAATGTTTCATCTGGAAATAGAAAGGTGAAGGTGTGTGATAGTGATGCTTCGGTAAAAACAAGAAGAGTGGCAAACATGGCCCCAAAGGGTAAGTCAAGTGGGGATGTTAGTAACAATGATCTTAGCAAAACATCAACTGTCTTCCAACGGTTCCTCATGTACTTGGTGCTGCACGGAACTCCTCAAGTTACTACTTCGCCCTTCATGCAGGTGTATGGATTTGCCCTAAAGCTATGGGTGCCCACATGTTGGAATACAATGATATATTCCTTATTTTCACAAGCACAATTATCTTCGTCCGACACCGTATAAGGGCAGCACATGTGGAAACGTGGGATGTCATTGCTGCTTTGTACAATCATTTTACTAACCTACACCTTGAGGACAAGGTGTATTTGAAAGGGGGGAGTAATGTTATGAGCCCACATAAGATCCACAAAGCCCAGTCCAGTTCAATGGCCCAACAAGATGAATGACACAAGAGCGCACCATTGAAAGATATAAGCAAGAAAGATAGAAAGATTAGGGCATGAAGAATGTTAAGTAAATGGATCGTCTCTTCCCATCTCAATCTCTAGTCTGATTCCCATCCTCTTCTGTGTCGATTTCTATATTGTTTTGTATCTGGATTGTTGAAATACTTTCAGTTGTAATCCTTCCATTAATCAATAGCTAGTACCTTCTCTAATTCAGTGTGTAATTGGTTGTGTGAATATCAATTCACAACAGAATTTGATATGTGAATTGGAATTAATACAGTGACGGACCAAGGATTTTTTTCATTGGGGTCCATTTTTTTCGATGTTCAAAATTTTCATAACCAAACGTTAAAATTTTTGGTAAAACAGGCTATACGAGGATTGAACACAAGACCTACTGTTGGTAAAGAGGTGGATTTACCGCTACACCAACTTTCCTTTTCATTCTATGGTATCTACCTAATTGTATTTATGGGGTCCTTTTACAATTTAATATACCGAATCTGCCAATTTTTTAAAATACATTGGGGGTCCGGGGACCCCAACCCACTCTATGTGGGTCCGCCCCTGAATACAAAAATAGATATTTAATTTGATTGCTTCTCAGGTGATGGTTAGATCTGATGTGTCGGGGCTGTGGTGGCAATGAACCACGTTTTCAGGCGAGAGTTTCGCCGGCGATGAACGGGTGACGATGCTTGGCCGGAGAAGGAAGGGAAGGTGTGTGGGTGGGTGAGGGAAATTATTCGTATTAATATTTAATTAAAAAAAGGGTCCCACTACTTTACTTTATTGATTTCATTTTATATTTTCTTTGATAATATTATATTAAGGGGTATTTTGGTCAATTGCTTCAGACTTAACTGAAAAATTTAACAGCCATCCACACTAAGGAGCATCTGAGTAACTAAAGTCTAAACCATAAGGAACAAACATGTAATTTTAGAAAGTTGGGGACTAAAGATGAAAAACTGGTAAACCACAGGGACCATCTGAGCAATTTACTCTAATTCTTATTTATGAACTTGGTTACGAACGGTATCAGGGCGGGTTTGGGTAATATTAACCTTATACCTGCCTTAAAACATGTCGGATATCTATCGTGGCATGCACATCGGAGCCTCTATATTAATACATTCTATATAATATAGATATAGGGCTGTAAACGAACCGAACGAACACGAACAAGGCCTTGTTCGTGTTCGTTCGTTAAGGAAATAAATGTGTTCACGAACGGTTCATGAACACTTACCGAACGAGATTTTATGTTCGTGTTCGTTCATTAAGTAAATGAGCGTGTTCGCGAACGGTTCACGAACACAAACGAACACAAATAAATTTGACGAACGCGACGAAGGATAAAGATAGATGGCCCAGAGAGTAGGACTCGAACTTGAATCCCTTATTGTGGAACGGAGGTGAAATAATGAGAAATGAAAGGGAAATGATGCATAAACAAGGTGAAAGTGGGTTTCCTAGTTTAATTGTTAGGGAAATAAAATAAATAAAAGTTTAATAATATAAAAAGTACAAATAAAATATAAGAAAATACAAAGATCTTCAAATTAAACACAAACATACGAACATAAACGAACGCAAATCAACGAATGTTCACGAACAAGTTCACGAACACCTTACCGAACGTTCACGAACACAATCGAACGAACGAGACCTCTGTTCATGTTCGTTCATTTAACTAATCGAACGAAATTTCTTGTTCATGTTCGTTCGTTTATTAAACGAACGAACATAAACGAACTTCCTGCCGAACGGTTCACGAACTGTTCGCTGAACGTTCGGTTCGTTTACAGCCCTATATAGATATTAAAATAAACATCTATATTTAGAGGCTCATATCCAAGCCGCTGTATTTTTGTTGTGAGTGTGTATGAAAGAGAAAGAAATAATAAAATAGGTGATTGTGAGTATGATAGAGATATAGATAGAGAGTTGGATGTGGATGGTTTTTTAAAGGTAAACATAATTTAGAGAAATTTATGTTTTTGATTAAATTATATAGATGAAGATAGAGGCTAATGTGAATGCTCTAAGGTTATTAAAATAAATACTCTTTGAGCATACGCGATCAAAAACTCATCGGTTAACTATAAATTAAAGAAATTTGGATGTCACCAAAATATTAAAAATAAAGTGTATGCTAATCTTGAAGATCAATATCTATAGTTTTTGGCCATTCATGAAGACGAATTGTAAGAATTTTAAAAGGTTTTAAGGATATATATTCAAATAAGTAGGAATATTGGGGGGGGGTGTACCAAATTGTCACACCCCAATCGATGGCGAAACATAGGAGTGATACGAAAACGAGATTACAAGAGACTTCATAACACTATTTTACGACAAGTATTTAAAATTCGATATTTCATTTCATCACTAAATTCAAGTACATGATTCGAAGCAAAATACGTCAATTTCAACAAAACAAAATACAGCATAAGGACTAAATTAAAATGGGTTTCTAGTTCATCTTACTAGATTCTGTTCATCATCATCGTAAAATTCCTACAACACGTATTAAAGTATAAATCAATACAAAAAGTATTGGCGAGTATATATTAGCACAGGTATTAAAGTTTAAACGAATCCACATGGCATTAATGGTTATCTTGAACAAACGTACAATACTAGCATGCAACTATAAATGTCAACCCAAAGATTCCCGCTAGCGTAATCTTATCGTAGCAACGATAAAACCGTTTTGTTTAACTTAACATGACCTCAAGAATACAGGAGGTACGTTACTCCTATAGCGTTGTACATATAAAGGGAGGCTTGTACGAAGTTAATGACAAGTATAAAGTATAAGAATAGTCTAGCATACACGAATTCAAGCATAACGTATTAAGCATGTATATCGAATTGTGTAACACCCCGTGTTTCGAAAGTCAAAGTCAAGATTGAAGTCAAAGGAAGAAAAGATTGCTAATTGTGATCTGTCACTCCTTGCTCAATTCCTGTTTTGACTTCTTTGACTTGTAGATAGTCTTTTTATGCTTTTACGTTAGTTGTATTATGTGGAGTATCTATTACTAATCGAGGTTTAATCGATGTTTATCGCATGTTTTATCGCTTTATCGCACCCAATCGCACTCGCAACTCGAATTACGCGTTATGGTTATTGTTCTTATGTGTGTGTGTGCCTTTTATGTGTTACTTGTGCATGATTATTTACAGTTATGTGGTGGTGATTAATCGAAATGCAATCGCAATCGAATCGCAAACGCTAAACGCAAGTTGTTTAGGATGGTTGTATGTTAGATATAGTAGTTGGGATTAAAAGTAATTTGATGAGAAACTCTATCGCATCGCATCGCATCGCAACGCTCAGCACACGAATTGAAACTGCAAAACTCATCGCGCCGAACACTCGAATCGAGTGGCCAGCCGACCAAGTTGCCACCCGATCGGGTAGCCACCCGATCGAGTTACCACTCGATCGACCAGCCACTTTCCCCCTTTCCATTTATGGAAACCCTATAAATACCCCCATATGTCAACATCACTTGATGTTGACAGCTCTCTCTCCCTCAACTCGCTCCAGCCGCCATTTTTTCAGATTTCTCGTGATTCTTGTAAATTTTCCACCTAAAATCTTGTACTTTCTTGATCTACACGCACTCCTAAATCTTATACGTTCGATCGACCGACCTGAAAGGTAGAGATACTTCTCTATTTTCGAAATGCTACAACGAAAACTTCAAAGGACAAGCCATCATACACAAACACATCCATCCCAAACGAGATGACAATCCAATTGAGTGGCCACCCGATCGGGCGACCACCCGAACGGATTGTCATCCGATCGACCGACCACCCGATCGGATTACCGTCAGATCCATTAACACTTTGCACCGTTTTACACGCCGCCTATCGTTATTGCTATCGTTCTGATCAGGCTAATCTTACTCTAGCGCTCCCTTCAATCCATCATCGCTGTGAGTATACTCGAACCCTTTTTGCTTTACGCACTTTTGGGTGTTACATACGTTACTTATTCTAAATCACATCGAACCCACGCAATACTTTAACGCTAACCGTTACCGCATGTTATACATGACTTAATGAATGCTTGTTTGTTATGTTTACACATGGAATGCGGTCTACCTGCCTTAGCAATGATAGTACTATAGTTTGGACTCAGCACCTGTTCACTCAGGGGTTATTAAGGACAATTTGTTACATGGCTCACAATGGTGAGTGTGTATTATGAACTGCCTTGGGCAGTCAACCCGCAGTCATTGGTATCGATAGGTTCATGTCGATAACTAACGTGCTTCATTTCACTCTGTGTACGTGCTGGTTATGCGTAATCGATTTCGAACTCTATTATATCTATTAAACTTGTATGCTCACCTTTACACTATGTGTATTGACTTTTACTTTAACGTATGTGGCAGGTGCTTAAGATGTTATATTGCTTGGCTTGCTGTGAAATCGATGCTAGAAAAGGTCTAGAAACAAATAAACGACTTGTCTGTATTTGAAATCTGAGTTGTCGGAACAGAATAATTTGACTGGATTTTGTCTGTAATAATTATATTACTTTTTATGTCATGGTATGGGACGTGATGCTTTAAATAATTGGTAATTATAGTTGTTATGGAAACTTCTGGACAATCTGTTTCGCTCAGTGTCGCGCCCCGATGTTCCGCCATCGGTTGGGGTGTGACGGATTGGTATCAGAGCCATAACTATAGGGAATTAGGCAAGACTCGACCAAGTCCGGGTCGATGTCTTAGAAACGACCTAGTCTATAGTTAGGTACCAACAGACCGACTTGTGCATACCCTGTGGGGGTTATGTACGAGCTTACTTGCTATTCTCGCTATTTCTCGCTTATACTACACTATCACTGCACTCTAATTTTCGAAAATGAACGGGCGATTAGGTCGAGATTAGGTGTGAAAACCGCAAACTCTCGACTAAGTTGCTTGTTCGACCCGTATTTTTATCTATAAACACGAGAATTTGCGTTGAATCAGGAGTGAAATCCATACTTTGACGCATAATTCCTCCTTATTTTTATCAAAACAGGAACAAAATTGTTAAGTCAGGGGGAAACCCAAACCTTGACAATCTTGTTCCGCTCTCTATTTTGGTTTTACAAAACTCTTACCAAAGTCTCGACGGACTCCAACGACTTGAAGTCGCACTGTAACTAGAAAGATGAGTGTCATTCGCCCAGATTCAAGGCGAGAGCACAGTCTCGAAGGCTAAAGTGTGTACTAAAGGTCCTTGCGAATAGTCGAACCACCTTGGCTGATAGATGTCTCACGGTAAAAGCCGCAGACAATCTATCCTCGATTTTTATGTGTTTCGATTCTGAGCTCGCTACTGCTGACTCTGATATTTGTCGATTTTATGTGGATTTTATGTGTTTTATGTGATTCATCTATTTATGTGTTACGATTTTGGTGATTTATTCGCTTTTCGCTTTCGCTTTGATCGACACACACGACTCGCACTGCACAACTATCTCAACATGCCAACAAATTGTAACATTTGTGCTTGTAATCATTGTGAACAGTTCAGTTATCAATAAAACAATGTTATTTGATTCCAATGTTTGTTTGGTTGTGTTTTACATTTTTCATGTTTTGACTTTTGCTCAATTTCAAACTCTACATCGCTTTCTGGAGAATTATACGCAAACTGGTGCGTAAACGTACTCAGTTTAATGCGACAAATACTCTGGAACATCAACATATACTCAACATACCTTAAATAACCTTTACATAACTTAGAAATAAGTTTTGAAGGCTTTGGTATGGCAAAAACAAGTTAATTCGCTTACAGGGACTAAACTTGACAAACTGCAAAAGTATGCCAATTTGAACTGTAACGAACATTCCGGAACATGTCCATAAGTTAAACATACCATAAATATCCTTTACATAGCTTAGAAATAGGCTTTGAGGGGTTTGGTATACTAAAACAAACTTTTGGATCATTCAGGGACTAAAAGCGTCAAAAAGTGCACAAGTTTGCACTTTCGCGCATAACTTACGTTCTGAATACATCCGGACATCCAAAAATTTATGTAAGCATCCTAATATTATGCCTTAGTGTTTGGCATGAGAAAAATCCATTCGTCGCGTCATTTGGATCGTCTTTCGCGCTTATGCGCATTCCATCGTAATTAAGCGAACATCGCGATCGTACGGCCAAACGAACCAACATCCGGAACATTTTTGAGCATGTTTCATGTCCACAATGTTTAGGCATCATTTTAGGGCCTTAAAGTTGGCTTTACGGGCCTTAGAAGTGTCGGAAATGGCTTAAACATGCAACAGGGACCTAAACTGTAAATTCTGAAACTTGTTGTCTGATCTGCACCCTCAGGCGGCCCGCATTAGTTTGGCCTGCACCCTCACGCGGGCCGCATCAGACAAGCAGACAAGATGCAATGTTTCTGATCCACTTGCATTGGCCTTTCGAACGTCCAAAGGGCAACGACACGTGTCAAAACCCTATGGTGGGGGCAAAATAAGGCACCACAACATTTCGACAAGTGTACGGGTTAGATCGTGGCACGTTATTCAAGAAACGATCCTAACGGCTTTACTTTTCCTATAAATACCCCCCCCTTTTGGTTAAAACCCACAAAAATCTGATCTAAAGCTCTAAGTTGGAACCTTTGTTTCATACCTGAGCCATTTTTTATCTAGATTAGCATTCGGGGACCCTTCGTAAGTGTTCTTTCGTTCTTTATTCGCTTTTCGAGTCCGAAAGTGAACGTTTTGTTTGACTTTCCGCGTTGACCAGCTTATGGTCAACACGAAGTTCTTTGGAACTTCATAACGTGAGCGTGATCACGATGGTTATAGTCCGTAGTGACTATACCTACTGATTACCACGTTATCTAGGCTCAGTGACGAGTCGTAGTTTCGGCCAAAATGCGTATTCTTGCGTATTTTGTAACCAAACGACTCGTGAGCATCAAAGCCGTTTGTTTTGATGCAAAACCTGTTTTCTAAACTTAGTTAAGCATGTTCTAACATGCTTAGCTCGTCACTTTTAGTATAGTGCTTATATAGGGTCGTAAGGTAAGCGATCTAAACCATCGCTTATACCTTCGAACCCGACCCATTTGGTCGATCATTAGGATCCGACCAAACACATTAGGTGACCATAGCTATAACCTTCCGAGGTTATACCTTGTGGTCACGATGTTAGGCGTTCCAGACGCGTTCTACGCGAACGACGCGTAAGGTAGCATAAGCTACCTAAACGGGTCGTAATGGGTCGCAAGCACTTAGGTTAGGTTTCATTTTAGTATGTAGGCTTTGTTAAACCATATTTCACGAGTCTCCATACTCGTTTGGTTTACGAACCCGCATACTATCCGATCCTTCCAATTTAGGTCCGGTATATTAACATAGCTACCTATTAGGTGCCGTTTGATATTCCGTGATCTCTAGCATTAATTGGTTATTATACAAGAACTACAAAGCAATCTCAGGTGAGTACATTGAACCCCATCTTTTACTGTTTACCAAACTGTTTTGGGGTGAAACACATGTGCCTACTTGTTACTTTCATGCTTTCCATGTTTTCACATCATATACCGGCTATGTTCGTTAGTACATTATAGTACATGTTTTCATTACATTTCATGCTATGTATGCCCATTGTGTGCGTACTTAGTACATTGTTTCACATTACATTTCATGCTATGTATGCCCATTGTGTGCATACTTAGTACATTGTTTCACATTACATTTCATGCTATTTATGCCCATTGTGTGCATACTTAGTACAATTGTTTACATCACATGCCTTCATTTTGGTATGACATTTGGTTTGTTTAACATGGAACAATACATTCATTAACATTGATCACGCCATTCGTTAGTAGGTAGTGGTACCATAGGAATTGACAACTCCCGTTCCTGAAATCCTGGGTTTGTTTGGATTGGAAGGAATGACCGAATTCGATATACATAACTTAGATAAACCTTTAATTTGTTTAAGGGTTTATCGCCACAGTCTCAAGGCTTGGATGTATGCATATTTCACAATACCGCATAAATGTTTATATCAGTAGAGCATGCATTGTTCCACAAAACATAACGTTGATTTAAACCATGTTTTACTTCAACACCTTGTTTTGTGCGTTTTACATATGGTTCATACAAGATATATTCTGGGTACACATTACATGATCTACATTAAACATAAACATTTTGACATTGATATACATACTTGGTGGTTTACATTGAACATAGACATTTCGATATGGTTTGCACAATAACACTTGACAATTGGTTTATACATGAACAATTTACATGGTGGTTGGTTTGGGTAAATGGTTTGAGTAACGTGGCGTATGTTATATGATACAATCATGGTGGATACGCCGCTGGTACTTCCTATATATAAATGTTTGTATTATATTACATATCGTAGCGTTATCTAAATCATTTCAGTATAAACATATTACATTTTATACAAATAACATATTCTTCACAAGACATTGTTTTACAAACAACTTATCTTATACATACTCATTTTACTAGGTTATTCTTTTAACCTTACATTTATTTATACATATCATCTGATCTTATCGTTTTTCATACGATTTACAAAACAAAACAAGTTACAAGGTTCATGACTGACTGTTATTAAACGTTTTCTTTAAACTCAAGTCATGAATCCCATTTTCACAAAAACTATGTATCTCACAGGCATTTTTATGCTGACGTACCTACTTTCACATGTGTTTTCAGGAGCTGTTCCATAGGATGATGATCATGACACTAGGGCGGACCTGTGCCTTAGAGACTAAAAATGAAGATAGACTAGTTTAAATATGTCACGAACTCTTTGTTTTCCTGTTTAAGACAATGTATTACGCTTGTTAAATAAATAAAATGTAACTTTGGTTTCCATGGTTATGAAACAATTAATTCTGTCCATCAACACTCCCCGGCGTTTCCGCCGCGGTTGCATGTTACACGCGGCCGGGGTGTGACAGAAAAGTTGGTATCAGAGCCAATGGTTATAGGGAATTAGGTTATTAGTAATGCTTTGACCTAGACTATAACTTTCTAGGACCCTAACACAAGTTATCTTGTGTTTAGATTATAAAACATGCACTTCACCTATCCTTAGGTGATAACCACAACGGGAACTTCGGTTCCGAATCCGCTTTGAAAATTAATCATCTGTTCTAGGATGATTGATTACTAGGTTTTGAACCCCTTTGGATTCTCAAAAATCTCGTCAAAGTTTTGGGCTTTAATAGTGTGAACACCAGATAGCAACTCATTCTCTTCATCCAGTCATCTCACTCGTTTCCTTTCATGTTTTTCCTCTTTTAGAATGCCTCCTCGATGCGAACACCAGATAGCAACTGCCGATCTGGCAGAAATTATTGCGCAGCAGATGGCTGCTCAATTCCCAAATCTCTTTGCTCAATGGAACCAAGCCAACAACAACAACAATGGTACATGCAATTTCAAGAACTTTAACTCGGCTAAACCACTCAAGTTTAGTGGTTCTGAGGGAGCAACTGGGCTTCTTCAATGGTTCGAGAGCATCGAGAATACTTTTCGCCACGTGTAGTGTCCGGATAATCGCAAGGTCGAGTTTTCTTCGAGCGTGTTTCAGAAGAGGGCTCTTACATGGTGGAATGGGGTAATGAGAGACCGTGGTGCAGATGTTGCTCTAGCACAGACATGGGCTGAACTGAGAGCCCTTATGATGAGGGAGTTTTGTCCTCGTCATGAGCAACGAGCGTTGGAGAAAGAGTTTGATGATTTGAAGCAAGATAGTGGCGAGCACAGGGCATATACTGATAGGTTCGAGGAGTTGAGTCTGCTTTGCCCGACTATGGTTGCCCCACTCGACAAGGCTATCGAGAGGTACATCGACGGCCTGCCTGACTCAGTACAAGACATTATTACTGGTAGCAACCCTACCACACTCCGTCAGACGATCGAGTTATCAGCGACATTGACTGAGTCGCAAATTCGGAAGAATAAATTACACAGGAAGGGTGACAAGGGCAAGAAACAGTCGGCTGACAACGAAGATAGCAAGAAAGGTCAAAACAAGAATGGAAAGGATTCTGGTTCATCGAAAAGGGAAAGGAAGCGTAAGGCTTCCCAGAACTATGCTGTCACTGCCCAAGCTAACCAGGCAGCTCCCAACCAACCCGCACAGCCTCCAGCAAAGAAGCCCTATTCAGGAAGTGCACCTTTGTGCAATCGATGCAACAGTCACCATCAGCCGCAACATCAGTGCCGTTTCTGTACTAACTGTGGGAAGTCAGGTCATCTTGCCGATGTTTGTCGGTTTGCTCAAAATCGCGCAGTTCAGAACCCTGCTCAACAAGTTACTCAGCTTCCTGCTCAGCAACAGGGTCAAGCTGCACGACCACAATACCCACCGGGTGCTTGTTATAACTGTGGGGATCTGACCCATTACAGAAACCGGTGCCCAAGACTAGCCAACCAGAACCAGAATGCAAACCAGAATTAGGCTCAGGCTCGAGGGAGAGTCTTCAACATGAATGCTCAAGAGGCACAAGCAGACAATGAAGTGGTGAACGGTATGTTCTTTATTAATAATCAGCCTGCATCTGTTCTTTTTGATTCGGGTGTCGACAAGAGTTTTGTGTCATTGTCTTTTGAGCCAATGCTTCGCGTGTCTAGAACGAAACTAGGTAAACCTTTGACAGTAGAGGTTACCAGTGGTGAACCCATTGTTCTTAATTCTGTTCTATGCAACTGCCAGTTGAACCTTAACGACCATACTTTTCCTATTGACCTCACGCCAATGCAACTTGGAAGCTTCGACGTTATTGTGGGTATGGATTGGTTATCTAAGCATCGCGCAGAGATAGTTTGTTCTGAGAAGATTGTTCGTGTGCCGCTGTCGAAAGGCGAGATCCTACAGGTTCGTGGTGAGAAGCCTGCCGGTAGTCTCAAACTCATGTCTTGTTTTAAAGCTCGAAAGTATCTGCGAAAGAACTACGTGGCATTTTTGGCACATGTCATAGCAGATAAGGGCAAAGGTAAGCCTATTCAAGATATTCTTGTTGTACGGGATTATCCTGAAGTATTTCCTGAAGAGTTACCTGGTCTACCCCCAGCACGCCAAGTCGAGTTCCGTATTGATCTCGTACCTGCTGCAAATCCCATTGCCAGAGCTCCATACCGTCTTGCACCGTCTGAGATGCAAGAGTTGTCTAAGCAGTTGCAGGAACTCTCCGACAAAGGTTTCATCCGTCCTAGCTTTTCACCTTGGGGTGCTCCCGTTCTTTTTGTCAAAAAGAAGGATGGATCTTTTAGGATGTGTATCGATTATCATGAGCTTAACAAGCTCACCATCAAGAATCGGTATCCCCTACCTCGCATGGATGATCTCTTTGATCAATTGCAAGGCGCTTCTTACTTTTCGAAGATTGATCTAAGATCTGGATATCACCAGCTTCGTGTGCATGAAGAAGATATTCCCAAGACAGCGTTCCGTAACCTCGCTATGGGCATTATGAGTTCACAGTCATGCCATTCGGTTTGACTAATGCTCCTGCTGTTTTCATGGACTTGATGAATAGGGTCTGCAAGCCTTATTTAGATAAGTTCATCATCGTTTTCATTGATGACATTTTAATATATTCTAAGACGTGAGCTGATCATGAGCAACATCTTCGTCTTACTTTGGAACTCCTAAAGAAAGAGCAACTTTTCGCCAAATTCTCCAAGTGTGAATTCTGGCTTAAAGAAGTTCAATTCTTAGGACACATTGTCAACGAACAAGGTATTCATGTAGATCCCTCCAAGATCAGTGCGATTAAGGATTGGGATACACCTACTACTCCTACTGAAGTTCGTTCTTTTCTTGGTCTAGCGGGTTATTACCGCCGCTTCATAGAAAACTTCTCAAAGATTGCAGTTCCTCTAACTGCTCTAACTCAGAAGAACAAGCCATTTGATTGGGGAGTCAAACAAGAGGAAGCGTTTCTGACTTTGAAACAAAAGCTTTGCGACGCGCCTGTCCTAACATTGCCTGAGGGCAATGATGATTTCGTCGTTTATTGCGACGCATCTAAATTAGGTGTTGGCTGCGTCCTGATGCAAAGAAACAAAGTCATAGCATACGCATCAAGGCAATTGAAGATACATGAGAAGAACTACACCACTCATGATCTTGAGTTGGGTGCAGTTGTCTTCGCTCTCAAAATCTGGAGACACTATTTGTACGGTACAAAATGTGTGGTTTTCACTGACCACAAAAGTCTTCAACATATCTTCAATCAGAAAGAACTTAACATGAGGCAGCGACGTTGGGTTGAACTTCTAAACGACTACGACTGCGAGATTCGCTACCATCCTGGTAAGGCGAATGTCGTAGCCGATGCTTTGAGTCGCAAGGAACGTACTAAGCTTCATTGTGTTCGTGTTCAATCTGTTATCCAAGCTCAATCCGATATCCAAGCACGTATTTCTCAGGCCCAACAAGCTTGTGTTTCACAAGGTTTGATGGATAAGGAATTTCCTTATCACATAACCCCTGCTCTTGAACTGAAGGACAATGGATCGTATTACTTCATGGACCGTTTGTGGGTCCCAAGCCAAGATGATCTTCGTACCTTGCTTATGGATGAAGCCCATAAGTCTCGTTATTCTATTCATCCTGGCTCAGATAAGATGTATAAGGATCTTCGTATTCAGTATTGGTGGCCTGGTATGAAGAAAGACATTGCCTTATACGTATCCAAATGCCTTACTTGTCTTAAGGTTAAGGCTGAACATCAGCGTCCTTCCGGATTATTGGAGCAACCAGAGATCCCAGTTTGGAAATGGGAAAACATTACTATGGATCTCATTACTAAACTCCCGCGCACAAAGAAAGGTCACGATGCCATCTGGGTAGTCGTTGATCGTCTTACCAAGTCAGCGCATTTCTTGCCAATCCGTGAGGATTTTTCGGCTGACAAACTTGCTCAAATCTACGTGGATGAAATTGTAGCTCGACATGGTGTTCCTTTGAACATCATTTCTGACAGAGATGCTCGTTTCACTTCTCATTTTTGGAGAACCATGCAATCTGCTATGGGGTCCCAACTTAATCTGAGCACAGCCTATCATCCGCAAACGGATGGTCAATCTGAAAGAACAATCCAGACACTGGAGGATATGCTTAGAGCTTGTGTGATCGATTTTGGTGGTAGTTGGGATTCACATCTTCCATTGATTGAATTCTCCTACAACAACAGTTATCACTCCAGCATCAACATGGCTCCTTTCGAGACTCTCTATGGTCGAAAATGTCGTTCACCAGTCTGCTGGAATGAGATCGGCGAGGCTCAACTTACTGGACCTGCCCTCATTTTAGAGACAACAGATAAGGTAAAGAAAGTTCGTGATAACCTTCAGACAGCTAGGAGCCGTCAAAAGAGTTACGCGGACCTAAAACGCAAGCCCTTGGATTTTCAAGTCAGTGATCGTGTATTACTTAAGGTCTCACCTTGGAAAGGTGTGATCAGATTTGGAAAGAAAGGAAAACTTGCACCTAGATACGTTGGACCATTCAAGATCGTCGAAAGAATCGGTAAGGTAGCCTACAGACTTGAGTTACCTCCTGAACTTGGAAATGTTCATCCAACCTTTCACGTGTCCAATCTCAAGAGGTGTTTAGCTGATGAAAACCTCCACATACCGCTTGACGAAATTCGTGTTGATAAAACACTGAAATTTGTTGAGAAACCGGTAGAAATTATGGAACGTGAAGTCAAGTGGCTTAAACGCAAGCGCATTCCTTTGGTCAAGATTCGCTGGGAATCTAAACGTGGACCCGAGTTTACTTGGGAACGTAAAGATCAAATGATGGCAAAATATCCGCATCTGTTTCCACGAGTTTCCTCTAAATAAATTTCGGGACGAAATTTCCACAAGTAGGGGAGACTGTAACATTTGTGCTTGTAATCATTGTGAACAGTTCAATTATCAATAAAACAATGTTATTTGATTCCAATGTTTGTTTGGTTGTGTTTTACATTTTTCATGTTTTGACTTTTGCTCAATTTCAAACTCCACATCGCTTTCTGGAGAATTATACGCAAACTGGTGCGTAAACGTACTCAATTTAATGCGACAAATACTCCGGAACATCAACATATACTCAACATACCTTAAATAACCTTTACATAACTTAGAAATAAGTTTTGAAGGCTTTGGTATGGCAAAAACAAGTTAATTCGCTTACAGGGACTAAACTTGACAAACCGCAAAAGTATGCCAATTTGAACTGTAACGAACATTCCGGAACATGTCCATAAGTTAAACATACCATAAATATCCTTTACATAGCTTAGAAATAGGCTTTGAGGGGTTTGGTATGCTAAAACAAACTTTTGGATCATTCAGGGACTAAAAGCGTCAAAAAGTGCACAAGTTTGCACTTTCGCGCATAACTTACGTTCTGAATATATCCGGACATCCAAAAATTTATGTAAGCATCCTAATATTATGCCTTAGTGTTTGGCATGAGAAAAATCCATTCGTCGCGTCATTTGGATCGTCTTTCGCGCTTATGCGCATTCCGTCGTAATTAAGCGAACATCGCGATCGTACGGCCAAACGAACCAACATCCGGAACATTTTTGAGCATGTTTCATGTCCACAATGTTTAGGCATCATTTTAGGGCCTTAAAGTTGGCTTTACGGGCCTTAGAAGTGTCGGAAATGGCTTAAACATGCAACAGGGACCTAAACTATAAATTCTAAAACTTGTTGTCTGATCTGCACCCTCAGGCGGCCCGCATTAGTTTGGCCTGCACCCTCACGCGGGCCGCATCAGACAAGCAGACCAGATGCGATGTTTCTGATCCACTTACATTGGCCTTTCGAACGTCCAAAGGGCAACGACACGTGTCAAAACCCTATGGTGGGGGCAAAATAAGGCACCACAACATTTCGACAAGTGTACGGGTTAGATCGTGGCACGTTATTCAAGAAACGATCCTAACGGCTTTACTTTTCCTATAAATACCCCCCCCCCTTTGGTTAAAACCCACAAAAATCTGATCTAAAGCTCTAAGTTGGAACCTTTGTTTCATACCTGAGCCATTTTGATCTTGATTAGCATTCGGGGACCCTTCGGAAGTGTTCTTTTGTTCTTTATTCGCTTTTCGAGTCCGAAAGTCAACGTTTTGTTTGACTTTCCGCGTTGACCAGCTTATGGTCAACACGAAGTTCTTTGGAACTTCATAACGTGAGCGTGATCACGATGGTTATAGTCCGTAGTGACTATACCTACTGATTACCACGTTATCTAGGCTCAGTGACGAGTCGTAGTTTCGGCCAAAATGCGCATTCTTGCGTATTTTGCAACCAAACTACTCGTGAGCATCAAAGTCGTTTGTTTTGATGCCAAACCTGTTTTCTAAACTTAGTTAAGCATGTTCTAACATGCTTAGCTCGTCACTTTTAGTATAGTGCTTATATAGGGTCATAAGGTAAGCGATCTAAACCATCGCTTATACCTTCGAACCCGACCCATTTGGTCGATCATTAGGATCCGACCAAACACATTAGGTGACCATAGCTATAACCTTCCGAGGTTATACCTTGTGGTCACGATGTTAGGCGTTCCAGACGCGTTCTACGCGAACGACGCGTAAGGTAGCATAAGCTACCTAAACGGGTCGTAATGGGTCGCAAGCACTTAGGTTAGGTTTCATTTTAGTATGTAGGCTTTGTTAAACCATATTTCACGAGTCTCCATACTCGTTTGGTTTACGAACCCACATACTATCCGATCCTTCCAATTTAGGTCCGGTATATTAACATAGCTACCTATTAGGTGTCGTTTGATATTCCGTGATCTCTAGCATTAATTGGTTATTATACAAGAACTACAAAGCAATCTCAGGTGAGTACATTGAACCCCATCTTTTACTGTTTACCAAATTGTTTTGGGGTGAAACACATGTGCCTACTTGTTACTTTCATGCTTTCCATGTTTTCAAATCATATACCGGCTATGTTCGTTAGTACATTATAGTACATGTTTTCATTACATTTCATGCTATGTATGCCCATTGTGTGCATACTTAGTACATTGTTTCACATTACATTTCATGCTATGTATGCCCATTGTTTACGTACTTAGTACATTGTTTCACATTACATTTCATGCTATTTATGCCCATTGTGTCCATACTTAGTACAACTGTTTACATCACATGCCTTCATTTTGGTATGACATTTGGTTTGTTTAACATGGAACAATACATTCATTAACATTGATCACGCCATTCGTTAGTAGGTAGTGGTACCATAGGAATTGACAACTCCCGTTCCTGAAATCCTGGGTTTGTTTGGATTGGAAGGAATGACCGAATACGATATACATAACTTAGATAAACCTTTAATTTGTTTAAGGGTTTATCGCCACAGTCTCAAGGCTTGGATGTATGCATATTTCACAATACCGCATAAATGTTTATATCAGTAGAGCATGCATTGTTCCACAAAACATAACGTTGATTTAAACCATGTTTTACTTCAACACCTTGTTTTGTGCATTTTACATATGGTTTAGTTGATACATCTCACTTACCATACAAGATATATTTTGGGTACACATTACATGATCTACATTAAACATAAACATTTTGACATTGATATACATACTTGGTGGTTTACATTGAACATAGACATTTCGATATAGTTTGCACAATAACACTTGACAATTGGTTTATACATGAACAATTTACATGGTGGTTGGTTTGGGTAAGTGGTTTGAGTAACGTGACGTATGTAATATGATACAATCATGGTGGATACGCCGCTGGTACTTCCTATATATAAATGTTTGTATTATATTACATATCGTAGCGTTATCTAAATCATTTCAGTATAAACATATTACATTTTATACAAATAACATATTCTTCACAAACAACTTATCTTATACATACTCATTTTACTAGGTTATTCTTTTAACCTTACATTTATTTATACATATCATCTGATCTTATCGTTTTTCATACGATTTACAAAACAAAACAAGTTACAAGGTTTATGACTGACTGTTATTAAACGTTTTCTTTAAACTCAAGTCATGAATCCCATTTTCACAAAAACTATGTATCTCACCGGCATTTTTATGCTGACGTACCTACTTTCACATGTGTTTTCAGGAGCTGTTCCATAGGATGATGATCATGACACTAGGGCGGACATGTGCCTTAGAGACTAAAAATGAAGATAGACTAGTTTAAATATGTCACGAACTCTTTGTTTTCCTGTTTAAGACAATGTATTACGCTTGTTAAATAAATAAAATGTAACTTTGGTTTCCATGGTTATGAAACAATTAATTCTGTCCATCAACACTCCCCGGCGTTTCCGCCGCGGTTGCATGTTACACGCGGCCGGGGTGTGACAGAAAAGTTGGTATCAGAGCCAATGGTTATAGGGAATTAGGTTATTAGTAATGCTTTGACCTAGACTATAACTTTCTAGGACCCTAACACAAGTTATCTTGTGTTTAGATTATAAAACATGCACTTCACCTATCCTTAGGTGATAACCACAACGGGAACTTCGGTTCCGAATCCGCTTTGAAAATTAATCATCTGTTCTAGGATGATTGATTACTAGGTTTTGAACCCCTTTGGATTCTCAAAAATCTCGTCAAAGTTTTGGGCTTTAATAGTGTGAACACGTGCGAACTGGAAGAGTGAATGCCTGTACCCTGAGTTTTCTGTCTAAGGCTAGAGTGTTCGTATAAATCCACATAATCGGACCAGTCACTTTTACCTGGGAACTCTCGGGGTGAGTGTTCACTTATAGGCGAACATGTCTTCGCGATACATTATTTTTGACCCACTTACTTTGACTAGACACTTCGTGTCGCTTGTTTGCTTTGCGATGCGGAACCACCATCTTTGCTTTTGTTGATTCTGTTTCATCTCATTCTCTTCATCCAGTCATCTCACTCGTTTCCTTTCATGTT
The DNA here is from genome assembly GCF_002127325.2 of Helianthus annuus. Classification (NCBI taxonomy): domain Eukaryota; kingdom Viridiplantae; phylum Streptophyta; class Magnoliopsida; order Asterales; family Asteraceae; genus Helianthus; species Helianthus annuus. The sequence continues at coordinate 98,378,187 of NC_035439.2, read as the reverse complement.
TTTCCTCTTTTAGAATGCCTCCTCGACGCGAACACCAGATAGCAACTGCCGAGCTGGCAGAAATTATTGCGCAGCAGATGGCTGCTCAATTCCCAAATCTCTTTGCTCAATGGAACCACGCCAACAACAACAACAATGGTACATGCAATTTCAAGAACTTTAACTCGGCTAAACCACTCAAGTTTAGTGGTTCTGAGGGAGCAACTGGGCTTCTTCAATGGTTCGAGAGCATCGAGAATACTTTTCGCCACGTGCAGTGTCCGGATAATTGCAAGGTCGAGTTTTCTTCGAGCGTGTTTCTGAAGAGGGCTCTTACATGGTGGAATGGGGTAATGAGAGACCGTGGTGCAGATGTTGCTCTAGCACAGACATGGGCAGAACTGAGAGCCCTTATGATGAGGGAGTTTTGTCCTCGTCATGAGCAACGAGCGTTGGAGAAAGAGTTTGATGATTTGAAGCAAGATAGTGGCGAGCACAGGGCATATACTGATAGGTTCGAGGAGTTGAGTCTGCTTTGCCCGACTATGGTTGCCCCACTCGACAAGGCTATCGAGAGGTACATCGACGGCCTGCCTGACTCAGTACAAGACATTATTACTGGTAGCAACCCTACCACACTCCGTCAGGCGATCGAGTTATCAGCGACATTGACTGAGTCGCAGATTCGGAAGAATAAATTACACAGGAAGGGTGACAAGGGCAAGAAACAGTCGGCTGACAACGAAGATAGCAAGAAAGGTCAAAACAAGAATGGAAAGGATTCTGGTTCATCGAAAAGGGCAAGGAAGCGTAAGGCTTCCCAGAACTATACTGTCACTGCCCAAGCTAACCAGGCAGCTCCCAACCAACCCGCACAGCCTCCAGCAAAGAAGCCCTATTCAGGAAGTGCACCTTTGTGCAATCGTTGCAACAGTCACCATCAGCCGCAACATCAGTGTCGTTTCTATACTAACTGTGGGAAGTCAGGTCATCTTGCCGATGTTTGTCGGTTTGCTCAAAATCGCGCAGTTCAGAACCCTGCTCAACAAGTTACTCAGCCTCCTGCTCAGCAACAGGGTCAAGCTGCACGACCACAATACCCACCGGGTGCTTGTTATAACTGTGGGGATCTGGCCCATTACAGAAACCGGTGCCCAAGACTAGCCAACCAGAACCAGAATGCAAACCAAAATCAGGCTCAGGCTCGAGGGCGAGTCTTCAACATGAATGCTCAAGAGGCACAAGCAGACAATGAAGTGGTGAACGGTATGTTCTTTATTAATAATCAGCCTGCATCTGTTCTTTTTGATTCGGGTGCCGACAAGAGTTTTGTGTCATTGTCTTTTGATGTCACACCCCGACCTCCACGTGTCACCGGTGGGCCCGGTGTGGGGTACAGTGACGTGGTTGGCATCGTCATAGACGAACAACACAATATAATAATGCACAGCGGAAGCAGAAATAGATTCATTTCAACTTTATTTAAAATGTAATAATAAACATCATAATTAGTTGAAACGGATCCACAGGCGGATCAAATAAATAAGATAAATTGTTCAACAGTTTATTTGTCGTCCGAGCTTGCGAGACTATAGTGGACGCTCTTAGGAAACAGCCAGCCTAGTTCGTTTAGTACCTGCACTTAACCTTTTGGGAAAAATACGTCAGTTTACACTGGTAAATACAAATCAACTGACTCATTTTGAAAATGATTGAAAATTGATTTAAATGCACAAGGCATAAATATTTTTATTAACTTGGGATAATTATGCAATATAAACTTGTGAACGAATTACATGTTACTCGTACATTTGGTGGCCCGGGATCTGCTGTCCGGGCTAAAGATTAAATGACACACCACATTAAAGAGTTATACACGTCGGGTGTACGCCTACACCCCGTGCTCTGGTCGTGGCCATCTCGTAAGATAATGCCAAGGATATCCGGGACACGGTCAATAACCCCCCAAACCCTTAAAGTAAAACAAGACTGTTTAAACGAGTCGCACAAACTATTCAAGACTGTACACCCAAGGCGCAGGATTTGTGCGCTCGATCAAGCGGTATTCTATATACCGTACCCCAAGCCCGTATAGGGAAAATAAGTCAAAATGTATTTACCTGAGCAAGTATGAATCACAATTGGTAAGTGTAGGTAGCTTTTACTGGGCCTCCTAATCTGGAACAAAGGTTTATAATAACCTATTAGACTCCTAACGGGTCTTTTATTTAAGCTTTAGCTTAGACCGGTTAGTTTTAAGGACGATACGGTACAAGCGCACGATTAAGCGAAAGACCGGATAGAATGTGATTTAGACCCGACAAGTTTGAATACTTGTATAATATGGGTATACTAAATACATTCTGGATTTTGAGATAAAAACGATAACGTTTGACCCGTTTCGGTCAATTTACGCAAACTAGTTACGTAAACCGAACCGAACGCTAAAAGGGCGTTACGGGTAGCCAAATGAGTCATATGCAAGTTCCCTGAGATAATATGCTTTAAATATGATATAATATCAGTAAGTTATGTTCTATTATTCCCCGAATGATTTTAAACTCAATTTATGCCTTAGAAGGGCATTTTGGTCATTTAAAAGGTTATAAAAGAGTCAAATTGGAAATCTGAGTTACGGGTCTGATTTATACAGTAAATATACTTCATTTGATATATTATAACAGTAGAGTATGACCCGTATACAAAACTTATCATTAAGAATCAAACTATGCACCGTAGGGGTATTTTAGTAATTTCACAAGGGCTAAAAATGCCAAAACTGGAAGTCTGAGTTCAAACATTTATACTTACTGTTATTATATGAAAATATACTAAATACATCAGTAGGTATGAGTCTTATATGTTTAAAATGAGTATAACGCTTACTATGCGCTAAAAACGCTAAAAATGCGATTTAGAGCCGTTTCCGGGTTTTTAAAAGAAAGCTGAGATTTTTATATTTCCAGAATGCTCAAAATAATTTATTTAACATATAAAATCAGTAGAAAAAGGTTTCGGGTCAAAAGGATGTATAAAACTCATTTTATGGCTTAAACGGTCAAAACCGGCATTAACCGAATCGACTTAGCGACGTATGATCCGTTCAGCCAAAAATCAAATAAAAATCATCAAAAATCCCAAAATATTATATAACATCAGTGGGTAAAAAGTTTTGTGTCAAAACGTGGCATGAAATAGGTTATACGCGAAATGCACCGTTTATGTAACTTTAAGATATAGTTTTACGATATCGGCCATAACTCAAAATCTGGACCACTAACTGATCTCAAATTTTCGGTGCAAGTTTATATATTAGAAATAAAGATTTCTACTCTTTCACTTTTCCAAAAATCACGTTTTATATCAAAAAGGGCAAAATAGTCAACTTTAAGCATAAATCGGAAACATGCAAATGAATCGGTTAAGCATAGACTCGAGATATAAAAATTCCAGAGAGTTTAACCAAAATAAAAATGGTCTAAAATAAGCTCCTATACAGATCTCAAACATGCATGCACGGATCCGAATCGATAGTCTACGAAAAAGTCGTTTTACAAGACTTTCGGTTCCGATTCGTATTTATACTAAAGATTGTCGAGTTGATTATGGTAAAACACATTATTACATATATTATAAGTTATTTTTGATGATCAAACTGATTGCATGTCATCTACATTACCATTTAAGCTATATTTCGCAAAAACGATTTCTGTTGACTTTTTAGAAACAACTTTGACTCGACAAATAGCATGCTTAGAGTGGGAATCAGAGAATACCCTTTTGAGGGTTTGTTTCCCACATAAATACCAACATATCAGTGGTTTCAATTTGAGAAATGACAGAGCTAAACTCGTTTAATCGAAAAGTCAAATTATAAGAACAACGGTTTGACTTTTAACAATTAATCTATGCTAGAACGAATTATAGAATGATATAAAGGCTTACACAGGTCCTAATGAAGCTTAGTTAACACTAGGAGGTTGCCTTGTCGTTCAGAAATGCTCCAGAAGTGCCTTGAGAGTTCTTGAAGATGAGAGAGTTCTTTGTTTACAACAAGTGCTCAATAAAATGAATGAATGATCTGATTAAAAGGGGAAATTCAGATGTTATAGTGAGTTCTCAGTAGGCTAGGCATGCAAGACCACCCATTGGAGCATTTTGGAGGTGGTATGAGCTGTTTTGCACTTCAAATTCGGACCCCAAAATGCCCATTTCGCGAATTCTGCATCTGATAGGGGTTCGCGGCCCGCTTGGGCCTGTCCAGGCGGGTCGCCTGACCTGCTTAACAGCCAAACAACTTTCAAACTTTGGCAGCTTTGGTCCCTGTTCTTGTACGCGATGTTTCGGCTACTTATCTTGACTCGTAAACCCCCAAACTTGGTTTCTAAGAACCTTGGGACATTTACCAACATGGTAATGTCCTCGGATAACTTTGCGCTCAACCGAAAAGTCATGAAATTCGACGTTGACGCTTTTAACCCCTCAAGTAGGTTTTGGCCATAACTTTCTCATACGTTATCGAAACTTCATGAAATTTTTACCACATATTCTAGTGAGTATATTTTAGCATTACAATGCCTCGGGTCTGCCAAAAGTTCACTCAGAGGTATAAATTCAACATGTTGACACTTTTGGCCCCTATAGTTTGTAATTCCTCACTTTTGTGCAATTTCCGCGTCGTATGATCCATGAACCATCCGTTTAAGGTTATAAACATTATGTAGGGTTATCATAGAGTCTATTTATCCATTGTTGACACTTTGGACCCTTACGTTCCATAGTTTTCACTGTTTGTCACTTTTAGTCCCTCTAAAGTTTGTTTTCACATACCGGAACCTTATGACACGTGTCAAGACATTATTGGACGAAATTTTTCGAGGTGTTACATCCTCACCCCCTTAAAAGAAATCTCGACCTCGAGATTTACTGAAACAAATGAGGATATTTCTCTTGCATCGTGGATTCCACTTCCCACGTATATTCGGGACCTCTACGGGCATCCCATTTGACCTTAACAATAGGCACCTGCTTCCTTCGAAGCTTCTTCACCTGTCGATCCTCAATCGACAAAGGTTTTTCCACAAACTTCAGACTCTCATCTATGTGTATATCTGTATGCCGTATAACCAGTGATTCGTCAGCGAAACACTTCTTCAAATTACAGATGTGGAACACATTGTGAATAGCACTAAGCTCTTCAGGCAAGTTTAACTTGTAAGCGACTGACCCGACACGTTCGATAATCTCGAAAGGTCCTATGTATCTCGGGCTTAGCTTGCCTTTCTTTCCAAATCGCACCACACCCTTCCAGGGCGATACTTTAAGCAATACCTTATCACCTACATCGAAGTGAAAATCTTTGCGCTTAGGATCCGCATAACTTTTCTGCCTATCCCTGGCAGCTTTCAAACGATCGCGTATTTGCACGATCTTGTCCGTCGTCTCAAAAACGATATCTGGTCCTGACAACTGGACATCTCCAACTTCTGCCCAACAAATGGGCGATCTACACTTTCTACCGTATAGGGCCTCAAAAGGCGCAACCTTTATGCTGGAATGGTAGCTATTGTTGTAGGAGAATTCAATCAGTGGTAGGTTCTTATCCCAACTACCACCCAAATCGATCGCACATGCACGAAGCATGTCTTCCAAAGTTTGAATAGTACGCTCACTCTGACCATCAGTCTGAGGATGATAAGCCGTACTAAAATTCAAACGAGTGCCCAACGATTGTTGGAAACTCTTCCAAAAATGCGATGTATATCTAGTATCTCTATCGGAGATAATAGATACAGGTATACCATGCAACGCTACAATCTTATCGACGTATAATTGAGCTAACATATCGGAGCTATACGTCTCCTTGATGGGTAGAAAATGAGCTGACTTAGTCAGTCTATCTACTATGACCCATATGGTATCATTTCCCTTTTTCGTCTTCGGCAACTTGGTGATGAAATCCATTGTCACCATTTCCCATTTCCACTTGGGAATTTCAGGTTGTTGAAGCAAACCTGACGGCTTCTGATGCTCAGCCTTGACTTGCGCACAAGCCAAACATTTAGCTACATGCTCAGCTACTGACTTTTTCAAACCAATCCACCAGTAGTTTGCTTTCAAATCCTGGTACATCTTATCAGCTCTAGGATGAACGGAATATTTAGAGCTGTGGGCTTCCTGGAGGATAACATCCCGAAGTCCTCCATAAACTGGAACCCATATTCGTCCGTTTAGTCGTAGCATTCCATCTTTGTCGTTGGATAACTGCTCCTCAGTTACTCCTAACTTCTCTGCAGGATAGTTAGCTTCCAACACAGCTTCCTTCTGTGCAGCTAACACCCTTTCATTCAAATTATTTCTTATTTCAATGCGCTTGGCATTGATTTTGATTGGTTTCACCCTTTCCTTTCTGCTTAAGGCGTCGGCAACTACATTTGCCTTGCCTGGATGGTATCTTATCTCGCAGTCATAATCATTTAAAGTTTCCATCCATCGCCTTTGACGCATGTTCAATTCCTTCTGATTGAACAGATGCTGAAGACTCTTGTGATCTGAATATATTATACACTTGGTTCCATACAAGTAATGTCTCCATAGCTTCAAAGCAAATACAACTGCACCCAATTCCAAATCGTGGATGGTGTAGTTCTTCTCGTGCACCTTTAGCTGTCGAGAAGCGTAGGCAATGACTTTGCCTTTCTGCATGAGTACACAGCCCATGCCAGTGTGTGATGCATCACAGTACACCACAAACTCTTCTACGCCATCGGGCAATGTCAACACTGGAGCATTGCTCAACTTCTTCTTCAAAATATCGAAGGATTCCTGCTGCTTAGGGCCCCAATCGAACTTAATCTTCTTACGAGTCAACGAAGTTAGGGGCGCAACAATTCTTGAAAAGTTCTCGATAAATCGCCTATAATATCCTGCCAATCCGAGGAAACTGCGAATCTCGGTAGGAGTCTTCGGCTCCTACCAGTTCATGACTGCTTTTACTTTAGCGGGATCTACTTGGATACCACGCTCGCTTACTACATGTCCAAGGAATTGGACTTCTCGAAGCCAAAATTCACACTTCGAAAATTTGGCATAAAGCTTCTCTTGATGCAGAAGTTTGAGAATACAACGAAGGTGTTTCTCATGGTCAGCTTGGCTCTTCGAGTAGATAAGGATGTCGTCAATAAAGACGATAACGAATTTATCTAGATAGGGCTTGCAGACACGATTCATGAGATCCATGAATGCGGCTGGTGCGTTAGTGAGCCCAAACGGCATCACTAGGAACTCGTAATGTCCATAACGAGTCCTAAACGCTGTCTTGTGCACATCTTCGTCTTTGACCTTCAACTGATGATAACCGGACCTCAGGTCGATCTTGGAGAAATAGCTTGCTCCTTGCAACTGATCGAACAGATCGTCGATCCTGGGTAACGGATATCTATTCTTGATAGTGACCTTGTTAAGCTCACGGTAATCGATGCACAGACGCATCGATCCATCCTTCTTTTTAACGAACAAGATTGGCGCTCCCCAAGGAGACGAGCTAGGTCTAATAAAACCTTTTGCTAACAGATCATCCAACTGCGTCCTCAACTCCTTCATCTCCGTTGGTGCCAATCTGTATGGTGCTCTTGCTACAGGCGCAGCGCCTGGAATGATGTCGATCCGAAACTCCACTTGCCTATCCGGTGGCAAACCGGGTAGTTCTTCAGGGAATACTTCAGGATATTCCGAGATAACAGGGATATCCTCAATCTTCGGCTTCGGCTCATCAATGGTAACTTGTGCCATATAAATGACACATCCCTTCTGCATGCATCTGGATGCCTTGAGCATGGACACTTGCTCAGGCAATCCATGCTGGGTATCTCCCTGGATAGTAAGTGACTCACCGGACGGAGTCTTCACTACTACTTGCGTTCTGCTGCACAGAATCTGGGCTTGGTTACTCGATAACCGATCCATGCCTATCACTATATCGAATCCAGCTAGCTTAAAGGGAAGCAAGGATAACGGGAAAGAATGATTCCTAATGGATATAACACATCCATCTAGAACAGTCGAGGCGGTTTCTATGGTTCCATCGGCTAATTCCACCTCATATTTCACACTTAAGGTTTTAACAGGAAGGTTTAACAATTTACAAAACTTATCATCTACAAATGACTTATCAGCTCCTGAATCAAATAGGACTCTAGCAAAAACATCATTTACAAGAAAAGTACCTGTAATGACGTTGTCGTCTAGAACTGCTTCCTTGGCGTCCATTCTGAAGACTCTCGCATTAGTCTTCTTTCCGTCGTCAGCTTTCTTCGCATTCTTTGGGCAATTTGGCCGGATGTGCCCTTTCTCATTGCAACCAAAACAAGTTGCGTCCTTAATCTTCTTGCAATCTAAGGCTTTATGGTCTGTGGACTTGCAGATTCCACATCGTTTTTCGTGAGACTGGGATTTCGCTTCCAAACGACATTTCCCAAAATGGTGTCTCTTGCAGGTCTTGCATCTGGGTTTTTCACCCGATTGATGATCTCCTTTCTTAAATCCTGACCCTTTCTTATGGTCGTTGTTCCCTCTGTGTCGTTTCTCCGATCTTCGTGAGGTGTCATCCTCACGTTTCCTCTTGTTTTCCTCTGAGCTCTTCATAGCTCTCAATCTGACTACATCTTGAGTGAGGGAGAGGGATAGATCAGCTACGGATCTGAATGTCATAGGCCGTGATGCCTTAACGCTCGCTTTGATCTCTGGTGCCAGACCCCCAATAAATCGAGCAATCCTTCACGGCTCCGGGGTCACCAAATACGGCACTAATCGAGCTAAGGTGTTGAACGTGGTGAGATATGCCTGACAATCGAGGTTCTTCATTACCAGGGATATGAAATCCGACTCAATCCTTTCGACCTCGTGCTGCGGGCAGAAATTCTCTTTGATTAGGGCTACAAACTGATCCCATGTCAAGCTGTACAGAGCGGCCTTACCGGCGGCTTGTAGAAGAGACTTCCACCATGCTAGAGCATCTCCCTTGAATGACTGGGACACGTACTTCACAACGTCCCTATCAGCACACCCGCTGATGTCAACAACTGTATCCATCTCATCAATCCATGTCATGCAGTCAACTGCTCCTTTTTCCCCAGTAAAATCCCTGGGTTTGCATGAAACGAAATACTTGTACGTACAGGACTTGCTGTGCGTATCATGCTTCAGCTTGATTTCTTGCTTAGGAATACTGCTGTGGTTGGAGGAGTGATTATCCCCCTCATCCTTCTTCGGCTCATTCTTCTTAGAAGGTGGCTTACTATGAGCCTCTGAATGAGTCTTGGGCTTGACGTGCGATACGGTTCGGGTTCTACTCCGAGTCCCGCTAGATTCCCTGAATTGCCTACCCATAGCTTTGGCAACAGCGTTTTCAACCAGTGCTTGCAGTTCCGCACCAGTGACGTGAATCTTTGTATCATCTGGGTGTTCTCCAGAATGACTGTTGGTCTCCTCCGATTTGGCCATGTAGCTTTAAGCTACATAAAAGGACAAGGTCTTATTTAGAAACCTAACAGTATTATCGTTCTAGACGATTTATTAACCATGATATTAAGAATCATAATAGTTAATTTATTTAATTTCATTCAGGGCTTTTATTAGCAACTATATTATGGAATGAAATATATATATATTGGCACAATAGGCCTTGTCACTTCGGACAACTTCTAAATTATAAATTTAGGTTTTTATAGGATTAGCATTGTATAATTAAACAAATAATCCTTTACTTGGCAGAGAGTCATAAACCACAACTGCCTTTTTGCTTTATACGACATAGTCATAACCCGTAGGTATCAAGTCACAATCAGACTTGTATACAGATATAATCTGTAGATAATTTATTAAAAAGGGTGACATGTGTGATTTTACGAATCACGCTTAGTCAAGAATGTTAACATGTTTTCAGATGTTAACAGAGAGTTGAATCTTTTCAACCAGGTTTTACCATATTGGCTAGGCCTTCTAATAAGACATTCAAGCTAGGTTCTACCTTACTAAGATTCTTATTAAAATGGCAAATCAAATAAAATTGATATTTTCCATTTATTTGAATATTATATTCATGCACATAGATAAAATGAAAAATTTAAATTAACCATTTAAATTAAAGTAAACTAGTACAACTTTTGCCCTAAACGGGACTTTAATTCAAATAACATGCCCACGCAGGGGCTAAACCAAACAACAACAACAAAACAAACAAACAAACAGACAAAACAAACCCACGCAGGGGCTAACAGAAACAACATACCCACGCAGGGGTAAAATAAGGGAAATATACCCACGCAGGGGTAGAATACTGGAATAAATGTCCACGCAGGGACATGAGTAAAAGAGCTAACAACACAGGATTTAATAATCCTTCTTACTCTTACCCTTAATCAAGTCAACCATCTTCTTGAACATACCACGGTTGTGTCGGCGATCATGTTGCAATTCCCGTCGCACGTCATGTATCCCTTGCAGGATTTCTTGGACTTGCGGTGGCGACATCATCGGCGCCGGCGGCAGTGGCTGATACTGCGGTGGCTGTGGAGGCTGCGGCTGCTGGTATCCCTGCTGTGGGAATCCAAAAGCTGATTGTCCCGTAACCCAGGGACCTCCAAAAGCACTCTCCTGGTTGAGAGGGTTGTAGCCTGAAGCTAACCAGTAGGGATCTCCCGTATAATCATAACCGGGAGGAAAAGTCGGCTCGAAAGGGTTGAACTGTGCTGCGCTAGCATACGCAGGGATGGGCTCTCCAAAGTTCTGCGGCGGTAGTGGGGCAACAGGCGCAGAAGAAACCTCTGATACGGGATGCGGAGACTCTCCCATCTCTGACTCCTCGTGGAGCGGCGAGTAGCGGCTGCTACCTGAATGTCGAGGGGTGGCAATGCGAATCCCTCCTCACGTAGACATACGCGCGTTCCTCCTTGGCCTCTGAGGCGGAGGAGGCAAAACCGGTGGTGGTGGTGGCGACGGAGTGATCACGTCGCGCCAAAAGGCCTCAGATGGGTCCTGCTGCAAAGGCGGCTGCTGAAGCTGCTGCTGCTGAGATTGGTGCTGCGAATGCACGGGGGAACTGTGGTGAGACTGGTGCATGGGGGAGTTATGGTAGCTGGGGGTAAAGACCCAGTCGTGCTGCTTAAACCTCTCCTCGTAGCTGTCAACACCATTGTAGGGTGATCCCCTAAACGGTGACCCATCAGATATCTCAATGGGATGGTTAGGCGTGCCGGACGGTGGCAGGGAAGGGTCAGTGTCCTCGTCGACCTCCATCTCGTTACCACCAGAGAAGTGGTCTTCAGGTCCTAGTGGGTTATGACCCACTGGTTCATCCAAGTAAGCATCAGGGTTGTATAGGCCCTGATAAGCTGGTGCTGGGTAGTGGTGAGGTGACTGGTGTAATGGAATGAAAGATCCATGGGAGTCGTGGGGCCCATTTTCAGAATGGGGCCCAAATGAGTGGGATAGGGATGGCGAGGTACTCAATGATACCGAGTGTCTGGCTGGCTCGGCGAATGATCTCCAAAGATCATGGGCTGCAGTGTTGTGCGATGCTGATGGGGCTCGCCTGTGCGAAGGCCCTGCCTCGTGGTCATGTGATGTGGCGAATCCTCCTCGTCCTCGCATACGTGGCGGCATGATGAACCTGTCAAAAATCAAACAAGTTGCACAACAAAATATATAAGGCAAAGCTAATATTAAAAATAAAATAAACGAAATTTTGAACATTTCCTAAGTTCTTTGTCTAGACTCGAAAATCGAGGAATGTGCAATTGTATAACTGAGATCAAACACAAAAGGCTAGTGTTTAATTCACTCAGCGTTGGCTCTGATACCAACCTGTCACACCCCGACCTCCACGTGTCACCGGTGGGCCCGGTGTGGGGTACAGTGACGTGGTTGGCATCGTCATAGACGAACAACACAATATAATAATGCACAGCGGAAGCAGAAATAGATTCATTTCAACTTTATTTAAAATGTAATAATAAACATCATAATTAGTTGAAACGGATCCACAGGCGGATCAAATAAATAAGATAAATTGTTCAACAGTTTATTTGTCGTCCGAGCTTGCGAGACTATAGTGGACGCTCTTAGGAAACAGCCAGCCTAGTTCGTTTAGTACCTGCACTTAACCTTTTGGGAAAAATACGTCAGTAATCAACTGACTCATTTTGAAAATGATTAAAAATTGATTTAAATGCACAAGGCATAAATATTTTTATTAACTTGGGATAATTATGCAATATAAACTTGTGAACGAATTACATGTTACTCGTACATTTGGTGGCCCGGGATCTGCTGTCCGGGCTAAAGATTAAATGACACACCACATTAAAGAGTTATACACGTCGGGTGTACGCCTACACCCTGTGCTCTGGTCGTGGCCATCTCGTAAGATAATGCCAAGGATATCCGGGACACGGTCAATAACCCCCCAAACCCTTAAAGTAAAACAAGACTGTTTAAACGAGTCGCACAAACTATTCAAGACTATACACCCAAGGCGCAGGATTTGTGCGCTCGATCAAGCGGTATTCTATATACCGTACCCCAAGCCCGTATAGGGAAAATAAGTCAAAATGTATTTACCTGAGCAAGTATGAATCACAATTGGTAAGTGTAGGTAGCTTTTACTGGGCCTCCTAATCTGGAACAAAGGTTATAATAACCTATTAGATTCCTAACGGGTCTTTTATTTAAGCTTTAGCTTAGACCGGTTAGTTTTAAGGACGATACGGTACAAGCGCACGATTAAGCGAAAGACCGGATAGAATGTGATTTAGACCCGACAAGTTTGAATACTTGTATAATATGGGTATACTAAATACATTCTGGATTTTGAGATAAAAACGATAACGTTTGACCCGTTTCGGTCAATTTACGCAAACTAGTTACGTAACCGAACCGAACGCTAAAAGGGCGTTACGGGTAGCCAAATGAGTCATATGAAAGTTCCCTGAGATAATATGCTTTAAATATGATATAATATCAGTAATTTATGTTCTATTATGCCCCGAATGATTTTAAACTCAATTTATGCCTTAGAAGGGCATTTTGGTCATTTAAAAGGTTATAAAAGAGTCAAATTGGAAATCAGAGTTACGGGTCTGATTTATACAGTAAATATACTTCATTTGATATATTATAACAGTAGAGTATGACCCGTATACAAAACTTATCATTAAAAATCAAACTATGCACCGTAGGGGTATTTTAGTAATTTCACAAGGGCTAAAAATGCCAAAACTGGAAGTCTGAGTTCAAACATTTATACTTATTGTTATTATATGAAAATATACTAAATACATCAGTAGGTATGAGTCTTATATGTTTAAAATGAGTATAACGCTTACTATGCGCTAAAAACGCTAAAAATGCGATTTAGAGCCGTTTCCGGGTTTTTAAAAGAAAGCTGAGATTTTTATATTTCCAGAATGCTCAAAATAATTTATTTAACATATAAAATCAGTAGAAAAAGGTTTCGGGTCAAAAGGATGTATAAAACTCATTTTATGGCTTAAACGGTCAAAACCGGCATTAACCGAATCGACTTAGCGACGTATGATCCGTTCAGCCAAAAATCAAATAAAAATCATCAAAAATCCCAAAATATTATATAACATCAGTGGGTAAAAAGTTTTGTGTCAAAACGTGGCATGAAATAGGTTATACGCGAAATGCACCGTTTATGTAACTTTAAGATATAGTTTTACGATATCGGCCATAACTCAAAATCTGGACCACTAACTGATCTCAAATTTTCGGTGCAAGTTTATATATTAGAAATAAAGATTTCTACTCTTTCACTTTTCCAAAAATCACGTTTTATATCAAAAAGGGCAAAATAGTCAACTTTAAGCATAAATCGGAAACATGCAAATGAATCGGTTAAGCATAGACTCGAGATATAAAAATTCCAGAGAGTTTAACCAAAATAAAAATGGTCTAAAATAAGCTCCTATACAGATCTCAAACATGCATGCACGGATCCGAATCGATAGTCTACGAAAAAGTCGTTTTACAAGACTTTCGGTTCCGATTCGTATTTATACTAAAGATTGTCGAGTTGATTATGGTAAAACACATTATTACATATATTATAAGTTATTTTTGATGATCAAACTGATTGCATGTCATCTACATTACCATTTAAGCTATATTTCGCAAAAACGATTTCTGTTGACTTTTTAGAAACAACTTTGACTCGACAAATAGCATGCTTAGAGTGGGAATCAGAGAATACCCTTTTGAGGGTTTGTTTCCCACATAAATACCAACATATCAGTGGTTTCAATTTGAGAAATGACAGAGCTAAACTCGTTTAATCGAAAAGTCAAATTATAAGAACAACGGTTTGACTTTTAACAATTAATCTATGCTAGAACGAATTATAGAATGATATAAAGGCTTACATAGGTCCTAATGAAGCTTAGTTAACACTAGGAGGTTGCCTTGTCGTTCAGAAATGCTCCAGAAGTGCCTGAGAGTTCTTGAAGATGAGAGAGTTCTTTGTTTACAACAAGTGCTCAATAAAATGAATGAATGATCTGATTAAAAGGGGAAATTCAGATGTTATAGTGAGTTCTCAGTAGGCTAGGCATGCAAGACCACCCATTGGAGCATTTTGGAGGTGGTATGAGCTGTTTTTGCACTTCAAATTCGGACCCCAAAATGCCCATTTCGCGAATTCTGCATCTGATAGGGGTTCGCGGGCCCGCTTGGGCCTGTCCAGGCGGGTCGCCTGACCTGCTTAACAGCCAAACAACTTTCAAACTTTGGCAGCTTTGGTCCCTGTTCTTGTACGCGATGTTTCGGCTACTTATCTTGACTCGTAAACCCCAAACTTGGTTTCTAAGAACCTTGGGACATTTACCAACATGGTAATGTCCTCGGATAACTTTGCGCTCAACCGAAAAGTCATGAAATTCGACGTTGACGCTTTTAACCCCTCAAGTACGGTTTGGCCATAACTTTCTCATACGTTATCGAAACTTCATGAAATTTTTACCACATATTCTAGTGAGTATATTTTAGCATTACAATGCCTCGGGTCTGCAAAGTTCACTCAGAGGTATAAATTCAACATGTTGACACTTTTGGCCCCTATAGTTTGTAATTCCTCACTTTTGTGCAATTTCCGCGTCGTATGATCCATGAACCATCCGTTTAAGGTTATAAACATTATGTAGGGTTATCATAGAGTCTATTTATTCATTGTTGACACTTTGGACCCTTACGTTCCATAGTTTTCACTGTTTGTCACTTTTAGTCCCTCTAAAGTTTGTTTTCACATACCGGAACCTTATGACACGTGTCAAGACATTATTGGACGAAATTTTTCGAGGTGTTTACATCCTCACCCCCTAAAGAATCTCGGTCCTCGACGATATTTGCAAGAGTACTTTCGATTCAGGCGCTGATAATCCTTTGTAGACCAAAAATTTGCAAACTACTGAATATGCCTATCAAAACCCTAGATGTAAATACGAGGTAGAGTTAGCAGACGGCACGAAATAGAAACCGTCTCCACTGTTCTATGAGGGATGTGAAATGTCCATTAAAAACCATTCTTTTCCCCTATCTCTACTTCCTTTCAAACAGCGGTTTCGACATGTTTTATAGGTATGGACTGGTTATCCCGTAACAGGCCCAAATCGTTTGCAACAAAAGGCTTATAGTCTAAAGACTCCGAGTGGTGAATCACTTACCATTCGAGGAGACACGCAGTATGTGACTACCCGAGGAGATCTATGCTCAAAGCTTCTAGAGTTGAACAGAGGATGTGTCATTTACATGGCTCAGGTGATAATGAAGAACCCAAGCCGAAGATAGAGGATCTTCCTGTTATTTCTGAATATTCCGAAGTTTTCCCCGAAAACTACTGTTTACCACCCGATAGACAAGTGGAATTCAGAATAGATATCATATACCTGGAGCAGCTCCTATAGCTAGAAGCGCCTTACAGGCTTGCTCCGACGGAAATGAAGGAATTAAGGACCCAGTTGGATGAACTGTTGGCAAAAAGGTTTTATCAGACCTAGTTCGTCTCCCTGGGGAGCACACTGTCCTATTTGTAAAGAAAAAGGACGGATCGATGCGGTTGTGCATCGATTACCGTGAGCTGAACAAAGTTACCATCAAGAATAGATATCCTTTACCAAGGATCGACGATCTGTTCGATCAGCTGCAAGGAGCGAGCTACTTCTCGAAGATCGACTAAGGTCGGGCTATCATCAGCTAAAAGTCAGAGATAAGAATGTGCAAAAACAGCATTAGGACTCGCTAACGGTCACTATGAAGTTCCTAGTGATGCCTTTTTGGGCTCACAAATGCACCAGCTGCGTTTATGGATCTCATGAATTGCGTCTGCAAAGCCGTACTTGGAACAAAATTTGTCAAGTCGTCTTCATCCGACGATATCCTTATATATTCCAAGAACCAAGCTGACCACGAGAAACACCTCCGTTGTAAATCCGAATTGCTACAGCGTGAGAAACTCTACGCCAAATCTCTAAATGCGAATTCTGGCTATGAGAGGTTCAATTTTGGATCACGTTGTAAGTGAGCGTGGTATCCAGGTGGATCCCTAAAGGTGGAGGCAGTTATGAACTGGCAAGAGCCAAAGACACCTACCGAAATTCGTAGTTTACCTGGGGTTAGCAGGATACTAAGGAGATTTATTGAGAATTTTCAAGGATTGCTGCATCCTTGACTTCCCTAACCAAAAAGAAAGAAAAGTTCCATTGGGGCCCAAAGCAGCAAGAATCCTCGAAATCCTGAAGCAAAAGCTGAGCAACGCACCTGTGTTGACTTTACCTGAGGTACAGAAGAATTCGTAGTTTACTGGCGAATGCGTCGCACACAGGCAGGAGGGTGTGTGCTTATGCAAAAAGGCAAGGTTATTGCCTATGCTTCAAGACAATTAAAGGTGCAACGAAAAGAACTACACCACCCATGACTGGAGTTGGGTGCTGTTGTATTTGCACTGAAAATTATGGAGGCATTACCTCTATGGTATTAAATTTGTGATTTATTCTGATCACAAAAGCCTTCAACATCTGTTAAACCAGAAAGAGTTGAACATGAGGCAACGCCGTTGGATGGAAACATTAAATGAATTATGATTGTGAGATCAGGTACCATCCCGGCAAGCCGAATGTAGTCGCTGATGCCCTAAGCAGAAAAGAAAGGGTGAAACCTATTCGAATCAATGCCAAGAGCATTGAAGTCAAGAACAATTTGATTGAGAGGATATTAAGCTGCACAGCGAGAGGCTGTGTTGGAAAGCTAATTATCCTAGGAAAGTAGGAGTAACTGAAGAAAGTTGACTCTTAGCAAGGATGGAATCCTTAGACTGAACGGACGAATAGATGGGTTCCGATTTATGGAGGGCTATGGGATGTTACCCCAGGAAGCCATAGTTCCAAATATTCTGTCCATCCCGGAGCCGACAAAAATGTATCATGACTTAAAGGCAAACTACTGGTGGATAGGCTTGAAAA